>NC_140227.1:575000-870000 GCF_951802725.1 Rutilus rutilus
CGAGAGAAGCTTCAGCGGGAGAAGCTTCAGCGGGAGAAGCTTCAGCGAGAGAAGCTTCAGCGGGAGAAGCTTCAGCGAGAGAAGCTCGGCGAGAGAAGCTCGGCGGGAGAAGCTTCAGCGAGAGAAGCTCAGCGGGAGAAGCTTCAGCGAGAGAAGCTCAGCGAGAGAAGCTCAGCGGGAGAAGCTTCAGCGGGAGAAGCTTCAGCATTTTCAAGGTGGAGATATAAGCACTACTTCAAATTAATTGAGGTCAAAGGCAAGAACTAGGGGTGGAACGGTACATGTATTCGTATTGAACCGAGAGAGAGAGAGAGAGAGGGAGAGGCACGGGCGCGATCGAAAAGTTGCAAAGTGTTTACATTTGTGTGCGTGTGTGTGTGTGTGTGTGAGGCGTGGACGCGATCGAACAGTGGAAACATAAAAACATAATCCGTAATTTTGTTTATACAGGACATTCAAACTGCAAAGTGTTTAAGTTGCTGCTAATTAAAATTTTAAGGAAAACAAATATATTAATCTGAAATTTAGCAAATTAATTTTCAATTCATTCAAATTACCAAACGTATCTCAAGGTCTTTTTGTCTTTGTATTAATTTAATTAATAAACTAATTATATAAAACATATATAATGTTATATAATGTGCACAGTCAGTGCACTACAAATAAACTGGTTCAATGCCTTTACTTTATTAATAAAACTTTTAATAAAAAGTTGAGAGAGGTTGATTTAATTTGCTAGAGTTAAATGCACTTTATATGGTGTAACTGTTTACTTTTCTTACAAAGATAATGCTTGAAGTGCAGGATAAACCTCTTGCTGTCTGTCGACGTGCAATAAATATCTAAAGTTAAACACCTGTCTGTTCTACTCATTTCAACTGACTTGTGAAAACTGCTAAAAAAATCCAAATTCTTTGACATATAGCAACTTTTTTTTTTAACAGTAACGCAAATAGTTACTTTCCCTGGTAACGAGTTACTTTTATTATAGAGTAATTCAGTTACTAACTCAGTTACTTTTTGGAACAAGTAGTGAGTAACTATAACTAATTACTTTTTTAAAGTAACGTTCCCAACACTGTTTTCAATACAATCAAAAACAGAGACGGAGACGCAAGTTGTGTTTGAATGAAACGCGTCCGTTGCGATACATGGATGTGCGCTGTGTTATAATGTGTTGCTATTGACGACGGTCATTATAAGGAGGAAATGCCAGAGAATATAATCTTGCTTAAAGGGATACTCCACTTTTTTCGGAAATATGCTCATTTTACATCTCCCCCAGAGTTAAACAGATGAGTTTTACCGTTTTAGAATCCATTCAGCCGAACTCCGGGTCTGACGGTACCACTTTTAGCATAGCTTAGCACAGATCATTGATTCTGATTAGTCCAGTAGCATTTCTTTCAAAATGACCAAAGAGTTTAAATATTTTTCCTTGACTCTTCTGTAGTTAAACCGTGTACTAAGATCGACGGAAAATGAAAAGTTGCGATTTTCTAAGCCTATATGGCTAGGAACTACTCTCATTCCAGCGTAATAATCAAGGAACTGTGTGGCTGTACCATGAGTGCAGCAGGCGTAATGATATGACGCAGCGCCTGAAAATAGGTCTAATAGGTTAGACAAACTTAGTCCCGGTCACGTTGGAAGAAGTTACCGAGCTGGGGACTATTTTCAGGCGCTGCGTCATATCATTACGCCTGCTGCACTCATGGTACAGCCGCACAGTTCCTTGATTATTACGCCGGAATGAGAGTAGTTCCTAGCCATATAGGCTTAGAAAATCGCAACTTTTCATTTTCCGTCGATCTTAGTACACGGTTTAACTACAGAAGAGTCAAGTTTTAAATAGGAAAAATATTTAAACTCTTTGGTCATTTTGAAAGAAATGCTACTGGACTAATCAGAATCAATGATCTGTGCTAAGCTATGCTAAAAGTGGTACCGTCAGACCCGGAGTTCGGCTGAATGGATTCTAAAACGGTAAAACTCATCTGTTTAACTCTGGGGGAGATGTAAAATGAGCATATTTCCGAAAAAAGTGGAGTATCCCTTTAAAGTGCACAGAGCTGCTCGTTTATTTGTTTTGTTGATGGTCAAATATTGAGATGTCTTCAGTGTGAGCATCATCTCGTCTGAACAAAACCCTGATCATATTAATAATCATGATCATTTTGGTCACTATTATCGTCATATGAAATTTTCATACCGTCCCATCCCTACTGTACACACACACAGACTCGCTTGTACACACACACACTCACACACACAGACTCGTTTGTACACACACACACACACACACACGCTTGTCACTTACACACACTCACTTACACACACACTCACTTACACACACACAAACACTCACTCGCTTGTATACACAGACTCTCACTGTGTGCATGTACAAGCAAGTGTGTGTGTGAGAGTGTGTAGAAGCGAGTGTGTGTGTGTGTGTGTGTAGAAGCGAGTGTGTGTGTGTAGAAGCAAGTGTGCGTGAGTGTGTAGAAGCGAGTGTGTGTACGTCAACAAGTCTGAAAAGGATATTTAACATGAGATTAAAACTAAATAAAAAAAATAACACTTATTACTAAATTAACAGAAACACAAAATCGAAACACAGTGGTCAGAGGTCATGTGACGTCACAGCAGTCAGCAGAGCAGAAACACTGGTCAACTCTTATCATCATTAAAGGCTCGCAGGAAATGATGTCACTCGGAAAGTTCACTGCGAACCATCATGTGCTGTTTCTGGAGGAGTTTCTACTAAACGTTGGTCACGTGATCAGTGTGCGCTTCTCAACTCAACTGGTTTTCTAAAAGACGTGCGTATATAGCCTGACCTTTGACCTCATCTGACAGCAGCGCAGATCGTCGACATTATACAGGCTTGAGGGAAACTAGAGATTTACTAAAACCCCGTCAGATCCGTGGATTATCCACACAGATATCAGAAGATCAACACTGAACTTCCTCGCGGAGAGCGAAAGTAAAAGCTCAGATGTGCGAGAGTGGCATTACACGGAAAACACACTTCTGCTCCCAACTTACACACACACACTCGCACATAAACCACACACACCCCAATAAAAGTCCGTTCCGCAGTCTAACGTGTAATAAACACGCGATAAACGCACATCAGCTCGAGCTCGACGGATAATCGCGTTAGATCGCAGAAGTTTGTCGAGTTGAGTGTTTAATCGCTCAGTTCTCGTGACGTGTTTCTCCTGGCGGTTTGCTCTTCCCGCTCATCTTGTTATTATTCATCTTAAATATGATTTCTCGACATTCTATAAAGGTAAAGTAGATTTATTTACCATAAGCTGTGAGAGAGTGTGTGTGTCCGTCGGTTGTTCCTGAAGGCCTGTGGATTCGGATCAACGCCTCTCTGTCACGTACAGCGCGTGCAAAACAACGCGACGTCACCAGCGTGATGACGTCAGACGCACGCTGAGGTTGCGTCAGTTTGGTGAAACTCCGCCCCCTACTGGAGCCGATGTGAGATTTATACAATCTTTACAAATCTACTTAAACCAGTGCTAGATCTGAGACACGTGTTGCTGTTGGCCATGCTGGCTTCACACAGTTTAGAAAAATCTTTTATACCCTTTTCAACAAACAACAAAAAAGGGCTGTATCCGTCACACTGTTACACCTTGAAACGTGTATTAAACATTATTTCAGTTTTATTTAATAATTTGTTTGTTTGTTTTGTAAACATATCATTAATTATTCATTTATAAATATTAAGTAACTTTATAAATTAGAGCTAACCTTACCACTAATCTAGATCTTAGGCTATTCTTTTTATCCATGTTAGGAATCTTGTTTCAGCCACAGAATAAAACATTTTAAAAGATAATTGTGTTTTTTTATCTCACAATTGCATGTTATAAAGTCAAAATTTCAAGATATAAACTCTCAATTTTGCATTTTTTCGCAATTGTGAGATAAGAAGTCGCAATTACCCTTTTTTATTATTTTTATTCTGTACAAGTTGTTCATAGTTTTGAAAAAACTTTTATACCATAAAAACAAAAACAAAACAAAAAACAGACTTTTACACCTTGAAACATTGTTTTTTGTTTTATTTAATAATTTGTTTGTTTTGTAAACATAATTAATTCTTCATTCATAATCTTAAGTAACTTTATTAACCTAACCTTGTTGCCACGCATGTCATGTGTTTAACTGAAACATCAGGCTCAAGTTGTACAACAGATTAAAAAGACAATAATAATAATAATAAAACACAGAGATTTTAAAGGGCTACACAAGCATCGTAAATTAAAGATTACAACTCAATTTAATTTTTTGCATAGTTTCACCATCTCATAATAACATTGTAATTCTATCAGAAATAATTCTAACCAACCCTTTCATCTGTTGAAGAACAATAATTAAAACTACAATAAACATCAGACTAAAGGCCCATTTCACCTCATTAGAAAATATTGTTTTCTTTAAGCGAGAGATTATTTTCCATGTACACGAGTATTAGTATTTTGTGCTTACGAATGAAGACAACATTCAGTTTCAGAATAAAAACACGAGAAAGGAAAGCATGATTCATACAGGCTGATCCACACTTGTAGAATTGCACTATTTAAAAAAATATCATTCAATATTTTTAAAGCTGTTGGATATATATTAAAATATTAATGTCACTTGAAAGCAAGAACAAATGCAAGTATACATATTTAATACATATATTTTTCTTTTACTGTTCACCAGAAACAGCATTAGTGCCACGATTGAGCAGAAATATGTTTGTCTCTGGAACATTAAACTATTACACATTTACTGAAACCAAGAAGATGTAAATGCTTTCAGAACAATCCTCTTC
Organism: Rutilus rutilus; assembly: GCF_951802725.1. Taxonomy (NCBI): domain Eukaryota; kingdom Metazoa; phylum Chordata; class Actinopteri; order Cypriniformes; family Leuciscidae; genus Rutilus; species Rutilus rutilus. The sequence continues at coordinate 579,844 of NC_140227.1, forward strand.
CCTTCTTCATGCTCTTCTGCTTCCACTGAGGAAAACTGTCGAACTCTGCTCTCGACATTCCAAATATGGCCTGGAAATCCTGATCCGACAGATATTTCTGGAATATAATAGAAAAGAGACAGAAAAAGTGAATGATTTGATCACTAAAGAAATATTAACACTTTTATCAGTATCCTGATAATATATATATACATACATGCATGAGAATGTTACACACACACACACACACACACACACACACACACACACACACACACACACACTCTCTCTCTTTCTCTCTCTCTCACACACACACACACACACACACACTCTCTCTTTCTCTCTCTCTCACACACACACACACACACACACACTTTCCTTCTTTCTCACACACACACTGACACACTCACTCACACACTCTTTCTCTCTTTCTCACACACACTCACACACACACACACTCACTCACACACTCTCTCTCTCACACACACTCACTCACACACTCTTTCTCTCTTTCTCACACACACTCACACACACACACACACACACTCACACACACACACACACACACACACACACTTGTAGACACTCACTCTCTCTCACACACACACACACACACACACACACTCGTAGACACTCACTCTCTCACACACACACACACACACACACACACACACACACACACACATTCACACTCATAGACACTCACTCTCTCTCACACACACACACACACACACACACACACACTCATGACCCGGGCTGCAACTCATCAGCCTTACTGTCATTCAATGCAAATCGCTGTTAATACTTCACATGCCTGTCAAAGATATGTACATTTGACTAAAATATTTGAATACATTTTAATAAAAGTGTGTTGCTACTTTCTTTAGAGCTGTTTGTGTGTGGGTGTGTGTGTGTGTGTGGGAGAGAGAGAGATAGTGTGTGTGAGAGAGAGAGCAAGAGAGAGAGAGAGAGAAAGAGAGAGTATGTGTGTGTGTGTGTGTGTGTGTGTGTGTGTAAGAGAGAGAGAGAGAGAGAGAGTGTGTGTGTGTGTGTGTGTGTGTGTGTGTGTGTGAGTGTGTGTGTGTGTGTGTGTGTGTGTGTGTGTGTGTGGGAGAGAGAGAGAGATAGTGTGTGTGAGAGTGAGTGTGAGTGTGAATGTGTGAGTGTGAGTGTGTGTGTGTGTGTGTGTGTGGGAGAGAGAGAGATAGTGTGTGTGAGAGAGAGCGAGAGAGAGAGAGAGAGAGAAAGAGAAAGAGAGAGTATGTGTGTGTGTGTGTGTGTGTGTGTGTGTGTGTGTGTGTAAGAGAGAGAGAGAGAGAGAGAGAGAGAGAGAGTGTGTGTGTGTGTGTGTGTGTGTGTGTGTGAGTGTGTGTGGGTGTGTGTGTGTGTGTGTGGGAGAGAGAGAGATAGTGTGTGTGAGAGAGAGCGAGAGAGAGAGAGAGAGAGAAAGAGAAAGAGAGAGTATGTGTGTGTGTGTGTGTGTGTGTGTGTGTGTAAGAGAGAGAGAGAGAGAGAGAGTGTGTGAGTGTGAGTGAGTGTGTGTGTGTGTGTGTGTGTGTGTGTGTGTGTGGGAGAGAGAGAGAGAGTGTGTGTGTGAGTGAGTGTGAGTGTGAGTGTGAATGTGTGAGTGTGAGTGTGAGTGTGAGTGTGTGTGTGTGTGTGTGTGTGTGTGTGTGTGTGTGTGAGAGTGAGAGTGAGTGTCTACGTGTGTGTGTGTGTGTGTGGTTGTGTGTGTGTGTGTGGCGGTTCTGGACCAGTATCAGACGTCGAACTCCACACACATCATCAGATCACAGACACACTGTCAGTCGAGACACAATCGAGACCATAAACAGCAGCCAGCAACACACACTCGCACACGGCCTAAATTGGTCACACAACAAGGCATTTGCTTAAATGACTCATGATAGACTTTGTGCAAATCTGACCAACCGCATAGGAAAATCTTCTAAGAAAGAAAATGGAACAAAAATGGAAATGAATGTCCTGGTTGCCTTGTAAGGGAACGCTCTGCGACTGGGTCGTGAAGCACGTGTGTAATCAGTCCAGTAGTGTGACGAGACGGCAGAGGCGCGCGACGTCACCAGCCGGGAACTATAAAGCCTGTCCAAACAATTCAACGCTAGCGTCTGTGTCTGTAAAGATCCTGTTAGCGTCTCGAGCTCCTCTGGGACTGGATGCTGTGGTTCAGAAGTCAAGTCAAGCCAAGTCAAGTCACATTTATTTATACAGCGCTTTTTACAACACAGAGTGTTTCAAAGCAGCTTTACAGAGATAACAGGAAAATAATGCAACAAAGTTTGTTTCCAGAAGAAAATGGCGCACAATCTAGCTTCAGTAAGTTCAGTGATGGTTAATTTTTGTTGTAAAAAAGTTATTAATTTAGTTCATTTCTATATATATAGCCGCTCTCAGAGGACCTTCAGGTGTGCTGAGGGATTCGGTCACGATCAAGCACATCATCTCTTGTGTGCATCGAATCAGTCCTGTCAGTTGTAAACGGATTAAAGCGATGGCAATCCCCAGGACAAGGGGGTTTGATCGAAGCATGATCAAGGACACGCTGCAATGCCTGCATGTAGTGCTGGGCGGTACAGCGGTTCATCCCGAATAACGGTGTTTATTTTTGTTATGATATGAATTTAATAAACCGCAATACCAGCGTATGCCACTTTAACAGCGCTGGTAACGCGGCGCGGCGTTACTGAGACGGTGAAGATGGAGAGGTTAAACTATAACTGATAGCTGTCAAATTATACATTTCCCATACATTGGTTCACAATATCAATACTGCCTTTTGGAAAATCTATTTGTGTTTGGCTTTGACATCGTTGAATAAACATGAGCACTGCACGTTTCACAGTCTAAACGCGGCGCGGGTGTTCTTATATGAATGTTTCTGAAGCGAACTGACGGTCTTTAGAAAAGTGTAGATGTTATTTCAGTTGAATTTTTCTTTAAATTTACTGATAAAGCAGCGTTTATGAGCCGTTACCGTGGAAACCGCAGGTTCTGCCGCTCCTACAGCGCCTCCTGCTGGAGCTTTTTATAAACACCTACAGAACACTACAAAACTGTTGTTGTGCGGATGAGCAGCCGGAGTGTGTTAAGGGTTTTCTGTTAGAACGGTGTGTGTTAGCGGCCCCTAAGTTAATAACTAATGATCTTTACAACGGAAGTGAATCAATCAAAACTAACTTTAGCTGGACAATAACTTTATTCTAGAGCTGCTGTAAAGCCTAAACACTCTCTGTTACTTTCATTCTGGAAAATAATACAGTTCCCCCAAGCCGACCCTTTCCTCTCCTTCTTACACATTCCGAACCTCATCACACAAGACTTAATATCTGAAGTCATTTTGCTTCTCAAGTAAATGTCTCTCAATTTAAGAATGTTATGATATTCATAGTGTAAAACAAGTCAAAATTAATTTTTTGCACTAGATTTGGGAGCAGGATTTAGAGCAGAAATCCTCAAATAGTGGACCGTGACCCGGTTCTGGACCGGCTTGGTTCCAACCAGAACACAGACGCCACTGCTTTGGCTCTCGGGACCCAATATCCTCATCTTTAATGGTTATTACGGCTGTTTAGGGTTTTGAAGAAGTACTACTGAAGATGGAAATGTATAACTCTTCCAAAAAACTATTGTCCGGATCTCTGCTGGGAAGGGGATATAGAGACCGGATCTCTTGGAACTTTCGCTGATCACTCCTGATTTAGAGCAAAAGCAGGTTTCTTCAATAACACCAGCTAGTGCTGCTCGCATGTCTGTTCGAGCTCCTGAAAACTAAAGCTGTGATGAAGCGTAACGCACCTCTCTGTGTGCGGGGTCCACGTCATCAGGCAGTTCCCCAGCCAGTTTGTTCATCAGCACTTCCGGTGGATAATGTGTGATGCTTTTATTCTCTTCACCAGAGGATTCCTTCAGGGGAAATTAACACTTTATGTAAATCTTTTATGCAAATCATGCAGAAATGGACTGAAAAGTTTGTTATATTCTAGGGTATATAAGATCATACAGAAACAACTTTAGTTGGCAATGTAATCTCTCCTAACTCCTCCTTCAGTTGCTCGTAGGTTTTGCCACCCTAATGCAAGAATAAAAGAGTTAGAGGTTGTTCATCTGCAGAGAATTCCTTAGTATGCTTGTATACTCTATGTTAATTCAATGGAAATCAAACCTACACTCCATTTGGTAGGGTCCCAGGCAGTGAACCAGCCAGTGAAGGTAGGAGGCTCAAACCCCTGCTTCACCATCATTATAGGAGTGTCGGGGTCCCGGGATCCAGGGTGAGTCCGCAGGTATTCCTGGCATGTTGTCACAGATTCCCGACGCTCCACATCATTTGCTTCATTTCCAATCCATAGAAATACCTAGAAGAACCAAACGCTGAAGTAAGGACTGCAAGGTTTTAAAAGTGTTTAAAGATCAAGGCCCTATCATACACTCGGTGCAATGCAATTTTTAAATATAAATAAATGTGACTGGAGTCTAAATTTCAGAGCTGCTGCAAACACATCGCTATGATCAGATGCTTTCTGAACTGCTGTTTTCTCATTTTTGTGTTATTTATTTTGTTTTTGAGTGGATAGCGTGGCACATATTTACATATTCATCTAAATGTGGGTGGCGTTGGGATGTCCACTAACAGAATATTGCTGCAAAGGTGTTTCAAATTCTTTTTACCCTTAAATGAAGAACGAAAAAGAACTTCACCATGAAGAGTGTATCAAGGCTTATAGCCACCAAACCTTATTTTTCATTGCAGATTAAATGTATAGTTTTAGTTCAAACTGTGTTGCTCTACCTGATCCCACGTGTCCAAAAGCATTACGTCATCCTCTCTCAGATCATCCTGTGCGAACTGGGTCACCTCAGTCGCAATATACTGGCCCGTCTTATTGGAGCATTCGAAGAGGCGCGGTTGATGATCGGAAGTAACCATCTGTAATCTTTGAGAAGAAGTGACATCAATAGCCAAGAATAAAGAACTTATTTCCCTTTGAATCTCTTTACACAACACTTTGTTCTGTATACCTTCTTTCACTTGCGTATGGTCCTTTTCCACCTAAGATTTCCCAAAACTCATTTGGCTCCTGTCCCTCAGCCATAACTTCCTCAGACGAGCCTCGCCCAATGAAGGAGCTCACCTCTTTAGCCATGGCTCTCTCATCACCACTGGAGCCCTGAGAGGTTATCAACAGAGGTTAGTACTGCTCTCCCAATAATGTCCATTATAGGGACCGGATAGTTTGATGCCACTGGATAGTTCTAGGAACTCAGCTATAGGAACTATCCCCCAGGATGGTTCTCCGAGAACTTATGGTTCCTCTCGGAACGTTTTCCTGGTTGCATTCGCACCGCCAGTAGGAACTCTGAAGTGACGTAAGACACGCTGGTTGTTGTGACTTTTATTTTGACGGCGCTGAGAACGACTGAGCCTGAGCAAACAAACAGTGCTTGCATTCTCATTAGTTTACGATCTGTCCAACAGTCCTGTCTAATACATCATCAGATAGAACTGTTATACATAGAAAGTAGACAGTATATGAAAAGTTATTGGCGTTTGCCATGTGGTTGAAGTTCAGTGTGGCTGAGCTGTTCGTAGAGATAGTTTCTGGAGTAAATATATAAGCTATAATCTGTGTTTACAAAGCTTTTTTAATAATGGCGGGTGCTGGTGTTTCGTGTGCGTTCGGCCAATCAGTGAACACTAACGTCACTGTAGTTCCTATAGCGCTGGTTTAGACCGACTCTGAAGTAGGAACATATTAGTTCCTCAAAAGGAGTTCCTAGAACTAAAATGGTTCCTAGTTCCTGCGGTGCGAACACGCCAAAATCCGGGAACTTCCGCCAATAGTTCTAGGAACTATGAAGAGGTTCCTCCAGTGCAAAAGCCCATTATGTAAAGAGTAGTGCTGGACTTTGCAACATCTGTTTTCCCATTAAAATACTATCGGTTATTCAACTTCTGTAGGAAGACTGCGTACTTTGCCATACCACAGGTAGACGCCATACTGGCTTTTCAAAAGGAAGACATCATTGGAGTTGAGAGAGCCTGCCAGAGCTGGAACCTCTATTGCTTTTGAATTGGTTGGGTGAGATCCACAGATCTGAAACAGGCGCACAGGGGGCTCCGGCTCTTGGACACTCTTTCGGGAAGTCCCTCCCTACAATGGAAACAAAGGAACTTTATTTATTAGAAAACAACAGCAATTTCAGGAACCTGGAATTTATTCTTGTTCGAATGGATGCCTTTGACCAAATTATTTAGTCAAATATACCAAGTTCTGTCATGAAACTCCAGGCTGACTGGTCCTTTACATGCACTCTGCAAGCAATCACATTATCACTGCATGGCACAAGCTGATTGGCCTCTGCTGATCCTGCAGCCGATGAGATTGCTTGCTCAACATTTAAACAGTCTGGTTCAGTGTTTGCTGTAAGCTGGTCCTGCAGGACTATCAGAGATCATCTGAACCCTCCACCTCCCCAGCTCAACCTGCCCAGATCTGTCCTCTAAACCCCTCACCTCCCCAGCTCCACCTGCCTATATCTGTCCTCTGAATCCTCCACCTCCCAAGCTCCACCTGCCCAGATCTGTCCTCTGAACCCTCCACCTCCCCAGCTCCACCTGCCCAGATCTGTCCTCTGAACACTCCACCTCCCCAGCTCCACCTGCCCAGATCTGTCCTCTAAACCACTCCACCTCCCCAGCTCCACCTGCCCAGATCTGTCCTCTGTACCCTCCACCTCCCCAGCTCCACCTGCCCAGATCTGTCCTCTGAACACTCCACCTCCCCAGCTCCACCTGCCCAGATCTGTCCTCTGTACCCTCCACCTCCCCAGCTCCACCTGCCCAGATCTGTCCTCTGTACCCTCCACCTCCCCAGCTCCACCTGCCCAGATCTGTCCTCTGAACACTCCACCTCCCCAGCTCCACCTGCCCAGATCTGTCCTCTGTACCCTCCACCTCCCCAGCTCCACCTGCCCAGATCTGTCCTCTGAACACTCCACCTCCCCAGCTCCACCTGCCCAGATCTGTCCTCTGAACACTCCACCTCCCCAGCTCCACCTGCCCAGATCTGTCCTCTGTACCCTCCATCTCCCCAGCTCCACCTGCCCAGATCTGTCCTCTGAACACTCCACCTCCCCAGCTCCACCTGCCCAGATCTGTCCTCTGAACCCTCCACCTCCCCAGCTCCACCTGCCCAGATCTGTCCTCTGAACACTCCACCTCCCCAGCTCCACCTGCCCAGATCTGTCCTCTGTACCCTCCACCTCCCCAGCTCCACCTGCCCAGATCTGTCCTCTGTACCCTCCACCTCCCCAGCTCCACCTGCCCAGATCTGTCCTCTGAACACTCCACCTCCCCAGCTCCACCTGCCCAGATCTGTCCTCTGTACCCTCCACCTCCCCAGCTCCACCTGCCCAGATCTGTCCTCTGTACCCTCCACCTCCCCAGCTCCACCTGCCCAGATCTGTCCTCTGAACACTCCACCTCCCCAGCTCCACCTGCCCAGATCTGTCCTCTGAACCCTCCACCTCCCCAGCTCCACCTGCCCAGATCTGTCCTCTGTACACTCCACCTCCCCAGCTCCACCTGCCCAGATCTGTCCTCTGAACACTCCACCTCCCCAGCTCCACCTGCCCAGATCTGTCCTCTGTACCCTCCACCTCCCCAGCTCCACCTGCCCAGATCTGTCCTCTGTACTCTCCACCTCCCCAGCTCCACCTGCCCAGATCTGTCCTCTGAACACTCCACCTCCCCAGCTCCACCTGCCCAGATCTGTCCTCTGAACACTCCACCTCCCCAGCTCCACCTGCCCAGATCTGTCCACTGTACCCTCCACCTCCCCAGCTCCACCTGCCCAGATCTGTCCTCTGTACCCTCCACCTCCCCAGCTCCACCTGCCCAGATCTGTCCTCTGAACACTCCACCTCCCCAGCTCCACCTGCCCAGATCTGTCCTCTGTACCCTCCACCTCCCCAGCTCCACCTGCCCAGATCTGTCCTCTGTACCCTCCACCTCCCCAGCTCCACCTGCCCAGATCTGTCCTCTGAACACTCCACCTCCCCAGCTCCACCTGCCCAGATCTGTCCTCTGAACACTCCACCTCCCCAGCTCCACCTGCCCAGATCTGTCCTCTGAACACTCCACCTCCCCAGCTCCACCTGCCCAGATCTGTCCTCTGTACCCTCCACCTCCCCAGCTCCACCTGCCCAGATCTGTCCTCTGAACACTCCACCTCCCCAGCTCCACCTGCCCAGATCTGTCCTCTGAACACTCCACCTCCCCAGCTCCACCTGCCCAGATCTGTCCTCTGAACACTCCACCTCCCCAGCTCCACCTGCCCAGATCTGTCCTCTGTACCCTCCACCTCCCCAGCTCCACCTGCCCAGATCTGTCCTCTGAACACTCCACCTCCCCAGCTCCACCTGCCCAGATCTGTCCTCTGAACACTCCACCTCCCCAGCTCCACCTGCCCAGATCTGTCCTCTGTACCCTCCACCTCCCCAGATCCACCTGCCCAGATCTGTCCTCTGAACACTCCACCTCCCCAGCTCCACCTGCCCAGATCTGTCCTCTGAACACTCCACCTCCCCAGCTCCACCTGCCCAGATCTGTCCTCTGAACACTCCACCTCCCCAGCTCCACCTGCCCAGATCTGTCCTCTGTACCCTCCACCTCCCCAGCTCCACCTGCCCAGATCTGTCCTCTGAACCCTCCACCTCCCCAGCTCCACCTGCCCAGATCTGTCCTCTGAACACTCCACCTCCCCAGCTCCACCTGCCCAGATCTGCTGCGGATTGATGTATGACTATTTAGTATGTCTAGTTATGCAGCAGCAACATGTCTTACATGTTCACAAAAGTGTGTCTGTGTGTATTAGAAGCAAGTCCATACTTGCTCTGCAGCAGCAGTGTAGCAGATATAGTCCACCAAGACCAAATTCATCAATTACAACCAATTAAGTCCAGATCTATACTCAAAAAGGTTAATTTCATTATGTTAAATCTACTTAAATTTGTAAATGGAAAGGATTTATTTAGTGTCTGTTGTGCTCATAAGTGAACTGTATTGTTGACTACTATTTTGAAAAATGTTGTGTTCTCACGTAATTCTGAGTAAGGACGAAAGTGAAAGACTAAACAAGATGGATAAAGTTTGCTACTCAAGTCTCGTGTGTTTTATTGCTGTTTAATAACCCCATGCTTTGTCATGTCATTTATTTAGAAAATTGTCATTTGAGTGTTCAGGTGTCTCTTGTTATCTGATTTGTTCTCTGTTATTTAACCATGTGGTTCTTTCTTACCTTTGCGGATTATTGTTTGAATGTTAGATTTAGGGGGTGTTTTCACGACACCGTTTTCAACTAAAAAAGTAAAACTTTTTATGCGATTTGGCCGTTCATTTACACGACAATGGCGTTTTGGGTGCCTGAAAACGCAAACTTTTGCAAACGGGTTTCAGAATGTCTCTGTGTAAACAACAGAAACGCGAATCTGTGAAGATGATGACGTCATGCATATTACGTGTTCAGTGTTTCATCGCCATCTAATGGCCTGGCAGAAGAATACCGAGTTTTTAGTAGTTTTAATCAAATCGTTGTCGTGTAAACGTACCCTTCGAAGACTTTGTTGGAATGTTTCAAAGCCAAGCCTTTTCAGATCACATGAATCGTAAAATGCTGTAAAATATGTCAACATTTATTTAAATGTCTTTTGGATATTTAAATTTAAAACTAAAATAGGATAACAAGCAAGCAAAAAAATCATGTTGGTTGGGTTGTGTCGTTGCAATGGAATAAAAAGTTGAACCGCTTTCTGCAGCAAATTAATCATTAAAAGTCAACCGGTGAATTTTGCTTATAATATGAATACGGAATGTGACTTTGGAGTATTAATATGGAGCTTATAATATGACAAAATGATTTGAATCTGAATTTTGAATATTGACAAGTGTAATCTTACAAAATATTATATTATGTGGAATATTAAATATTTCTGAATTTGATTTCTTTAAAAGAATATTGAACATTTGAAATTTAACGAATTTAAATGTTTTTAAAAAACATTTATTAAAAGAATTTTAAAAAACATTTATTTTCAAACAGCTGTTTTTTTTTTTTTTTTGAATTCTTAGACTGCAAATATCCAGTTTAAAAAAAACTTTTTCAAGATGAAGAAGAAATTCAGAACTTCAAATTCAGTTTTCTAAAATTCAAAACTCAGAAAATTCAGATCGTACAGAAAGTAGGTCACAGGTCATCCTCAGGGAAGAGTAGAGGATCTCAGGAGAGTCGAACGGAGCATTTTGGACGATTACAGAGCGGCACTGCAGTAGTTTTCTGCGCAAACGTGGTGGTGGTGGTTTAAGAGAATCCGTGTATCATTCGTTTAGACGTTTTTTGATTTAATATTGAAAGTAGAAAAATTAGAAAACAGCAATAGTGAGCACAGACCTATTATACCATTTAGTGCAATTAATGCTTGAGTTACAACAGACTGAGCAAGTGCTTCACTACCTCAAAGATCACCATTTTTCCCTTGAAAATGGCCATGAAGTGTCGCGGTTCCTTCCCCATGCAGACTCTGACTTGAACCGGCTGGCCACCGTACTGTTGGTCCAGGGTCACGGACTGATACGCACAGGCCGTCACTTCATCCTGAGACGCATGACGGCCCTTCAGGAGAGAACCATAGGGTTACTTTCATCATTCATGTGCAACCAAACCCCAGAACTTTTGATTGCTTTGAGATATCAACACAACATTTGGTTCAAATGCAGCTGACATGACTGTAAATAAGCCCAAAGTTGATTTTATGACATTCCAAATATGCTTTCTAATAGTCATCATGTCAACCATGTATAATAACAAAATAAATCAATAAATTGCATCCCTTTTTCTGGGGTTTTCTTAGCAGTGATGTAATATAAGTACATCCAAAAATGATCAAAGTCTCTCTTCTTTTATTTATTTATTTATTTAATTTTAAAGGGTTTCTATCAAATGAGACCATGTACTTGATGATAACTTTTCTTTTTTCTTTTTTGTAGAGTTATAAATCATACTTTTTAAGTATGCCTCTTAGATGTGAAATCATTCAAACGCCTTTAGGGTGTAAAAGGGTTAATAATATAAAACTCTTTCCTCTGTTCTATATGCATAAGGGAAATGTTACTTTACCTTCCACATGTAAAGAATGTGGCTTTTCCTGCCATTAACATCATAGCTGTACAGAATTAGATAGCAATCTCCTCCATAGAAGTATCCGTGCATTTCAGGATTCACCTCCACCATCTCCAAATTCTCAATGCGCCACACCTGAGGATGGAGAAGACTCATGTCTATTTCTATGTCCCATTATCTCGTGTTCTGATTGCAGAATCCTCCTGTTAGCTGATCAGATCTTAGTAATCCTCTGTACCTGCTTCTGTCCGCTGCCATCATCCACCATACGCTCTTGCGCTGCAACATTGGGCATCACATGCATCCGACTGGCATCAAACTTCTCTTGAGGGACATCAGCTGATTAATGAGAAGAAACAGCAAAGATTAACGACCTGGTGAAATTAACATCACAGCTGCATGTAGAGCAGAACTAGCACACTGTAAAAAGTGATCAGTTGACTTAACTTTAAAAAAAAATGAGGAAACCCATTGCCTTAAAATTATTAAGTAAATAAACTTCATGCTTAATCGAAGTAATGTGGAATTGTCAAGTTCACATAACTTATTTTTTAAATTAAGCATTATATTTATTTACTTAATAATTTTAAGGCAACGGGTTTACTACATTTTTTAAGTAAGTGAACTGAACACTTTTTACAGTGCGTAGACACAAACAATGATCTCCACATGTCACATTTTCACACTCCTCTACAAAATACATTTGGTACACTACAAAAAGTCAGGGTTTTCCTCAGGATTTTGTCTCGGTTTCCAATACAAACATTCTTAAATCCAAATACATTTACTGGAGAAGCAAAATGACTGAAGATATTGGGCCCGATCTCGCACCCAGCGCAACTGACTTTTTGTACACCGCAATCTTGACTTCTGTAAAGCTGCTTTGAAATTATGAGTATTGTGAAAAGCACTATACAAATAAGTGTAAATTGAATTTAACTGAATTGAATTAATATCTTCAGTCAGTTTTCTTCTCCAGTAAATGATTTAAGAATGTTTAGATATTTGTGCTGGAAAACATCATTATTAGCAGTGTAACTTTCAACTGAAGTAAACAGATATCATTAGGACTGACATTAATGGCAATATGTTTAATTTTTTGTTTCCAAAAACTGTCAAAACAGCCTCAATTTTCGATAATGTGTTCCTTATAAAACTGTGTTTTTGAGGTGGAATAAATGACGACATGTAAGTTTGTGAAGCCGTTTGTGTTTCCGTTCCCCATATGAATCATTGACTCCGGCCTTCCCTGTTTGGATTCTTATCATCTTCTTCCTGTTTGGGTTCATAATTCTTGTTTTGTTCACATCATTCCTACATGTATTTTCTGTGTTTGTGTGTTCATTTAATAAACTATTGCTCAACATTCCCATATCTGGCTTCCTAATCCAGCTGTCTAGTAAACTAAGGAAGCTTGTTCCCGCTACGGAATTAAAAAATACAAAATTTAAATGCGACTTTTTGTCTTACAATTCTGACATTTTTTCTAAAAGAAAAAATTTATAAACTTGTAATTCATTTTAAATTTTTTTTATTCCGTGGCAGAAACAAGCTTCCACATTTTGTAATGAACCTGTCATTGTATATTACAAATATTTGTTTACAAATATTGTTCATCTTCTGTGGATAAAAGCGTCTGCTAAAAGCAAGAACGCTGGTTACTGGTCGTAACCGTGGTTCTATGAATGGTGGAAGACCGCCAGAGACGGTCAATACAATACATGGAGGAGTCGCGTCTCACACATCACATCGAGAATCTCGTATCAATTCAGTCACACGTGACCTCGACCGCTGACATGTCAGAAGCTATATCAGCTTCCCAATACGTCACGGTCGGTCTCTTTAGTCATTCTCAATCCGAGTGACCAGAGACTCTGGCGGTCTTCCCCCTTTCATGTAAAGCGCTTTGAGTGCAGAGAAAAGCGCTACATAAATGTAATGAATTATTATTATTATTATTATTAGTTGCTCTGACTGAAATAAAGTGCTTGTTTGCCCACATGAAAATACGCATCCTTCAGGTCCACCAAAGTGAACCACATTCCGGGTTCGATTGCATGACGGACATTTAAAATACGTAACATCGGAAAGGAAGACACTTGAGACTCTTGTTTAAGCGTCTGAGGTCCAAAATGGGCCTCAAGCTTCCATCTTTCTTCCGGATGAGAAAATATGTTGAATGAAATCCCCTGGGATGGATGTGGGGATCTCTGTTGAAAGAGCCAGGATCTGATGAGGATCCCGAACCACTGTTGGATGAACCTGGGTGCTTACTGAGGGTCTGTGATGAAAATGAAGACAATATCCCTTCTCGAGTGTGTCGAGAAGCCACTTGTTGTTTGCAATGCCTCTCCAATGATGTAACTGAGAGGTTGAAAACAGTCCTGTCACAGACCCTGAACCCCTAGCGACGGCAGGGAACATTTCCATTATCCTTGGGGGGGGGAGCCGGTGAGTAGGGTTAGGACGAGTTGGAGGCCTGAACTGAGAATGGGGTACTTCTCTTCGCCCAAGAGCCTTTCCACTAGAGAAGGCAATTGATCCCAATGCCTGCAGAGAAGCATCAGGAAGTTCTAATGCAGTATTATCTGGTGCTGCTGTAGACAGGGTCGAATGAAGACAAAAAGATGAGTCATTGAATTTCCAACTCAAGTCAATCCTGACACAGTGTTATACACACGAACTAATAAATCATCAGTATGCCTGCATTCCGGGTTGGGGCAGCGTAACTGCTGCTTAAGGGCCTCATCTGGAGATACCACCAAATAAGAGATACATGGCTCTAAAGGAGACATGTTACCAAGCCCCATCTTCTGGGCTTCAGCCATTGTGGCTAAAGTGTGTGCCACTCGATCCGGTCTGGAAGAAGGGGTAGAGCGAAATGCTGAGAAAACAACATCAGTAAAGTCAGGACAACTAGGTTCATCCCTATAACATTCACCTACGGGTTCGAATCTGGTCAACAAGGGGTTAAGCACAGATGTTCTCACTTCCGTACTTGTGCTCTGAGTAGCAGAAGGAAACGACTTCACCAACAAAGTCTGAATGCCCTGCACAGCATTAGATAGCTCAGCTACCTGGTGGGATAGTGTTGCATCCGGGGTCTGCTTCTTCCTTGGAGGCCCTTCAGTTTTACTAGCTGAGCACTTGCTACGAGTCCGAACCTTGGTTTTGACTGGTGCCAAAAAAAACTTGAACTTCAGGTTCAAATTTTGGCAACCTTTGTAGCCTAACCTCCAAAGGCATCAAATTACATTCCGGGCAAGGGTTAGTTAAAGCCTCCATGAGATGTTCGATGCCTAGACAGGCAGGACATTGAACATGAGCATCCATAAGGTCCATAGGACTTCAGCATGTGGAACATGAGGCAGCCTAGAAAACAACCCTGGTCAACCAATGGGTTAATATCAGCGATAAATATAGCACTTGTGGCGGATCGACTGCCTTTCCCAAGTGATCAATGGCACCCCGTCCCTTTACTCACCGCCCTTCGCCAGGTTCCCGACTGGAGTGGGTGTGATTGGAGAAGCGCTGAAGAGGAGAATTGGCGGCGTGTGATGTGGCACACCTGAAGAATATGAAGCCTCATCACCGCAGCTGTTAAATGCTGAGCGTGCCTCTCCTTGAGAGGCCGGTCTCTTCCCTGTGCATGCACACTGGTGTCCTCGTGGGTAGTCCAGGAAGGGAGCGCGGAGGGATTCCCGTGCCAACGGAGTTGTGAGACGCCAGACCCGTGGTCCGAACGGAGAACCATGCATGATGCCGCTGACTGGCTAGGATGCCGGGCCACTATTCTCCTCATTTAACAAAGATCCAAGATGGCGGCGCGAGTACATCGCGAGGCTCGCGGTCTCTCCAGATTCTGTAATTTAGCAGTATTTTTCTTGCTCATTTCGGGTCTGTTCGTCCAGAACAGTTGTGCCTTAACATCGTACACCCAAGGTGAGCTTTTGGATATTGGTTTGCGAATTTCCGACAGTTTTATGGACAACCTTCGACTCCTTCCTGAGATCGCCAGATCACCCGAGGCTATGCACTCTGCCCGGCCGGGCGGAAGTGCTCGCAGGCGCCGGCGAGATCGTAAACAAAGGCGGGGGAAGCGCGGAGGACTAAGAGCTAAGCTAAAGCTAACACCACACCGGCTCTCTTTACCCAGCATTTTCCTTGCCAATGTACGGTCGCTGTTGAACAAAATGGAGGAGATTCGACTCAACATCACATACAGCAAGAGACTTTTGAACTGTAATGTTCTAATTTTCACGGAAACATGGTTAAACAGCGGAATACCGGACAACGCTATTGAGCTAGCGGGACGCCATACATTCCGGGCGGATAGAACATTAGATGGCTCCGGTAAGACCAGAGGTGGTGGATTGTGCATTTACATTAACAAAGCTTGGTGCACAAACTCTGCTATTGTTGGGAGACATTGTTCAGCTAACCTTGAGTTTCTCATGGTTAAATGTAGACCGTTTTATCTACCGCGGGAGTTCACTTCCACTATTATAACTGCAGCCTATATTCCCCCGGATGCTGATGCCAAGTTTGCTATGAAAGAACTTCACGCAGCCATCAGTAAACAACAGACCGTTCACCCGGAAGCTGCGTTTATTGTTGCGGGTGATTTTAATCATTCAAACTTAAAGTCAGTGCTACCGAAATTTCACCAGCATGTTTCCTGTCACACCAGAGGAAACAAAACCCTAGACCATGTTTACACAAACATGGCTGAAGCTTACGTCGCGACACCCCTCCCCCACTTGGGACAGTCAGATCACCTTTCTTTGTTCCTCACCCCCAAATATGCACCTCTGATCAATCGCGTGAAGCCATCAGTGAAGACCATCAAGGTGTGGCCTGCGGGGGCAGATTTCTCACTCCAGGAAAGGTTTCTACGCACAGACTGGAGTATGTTTGCTTCTCAAGCCACCAGTGGCTCTCACACGGACATTGACTGCTACACCTCCTCTGTACTGGATTATATTAATACCACCATTGACAGTGTTACAACCCAGAAGCAGATCACCACATACCCAAATCAGAAGCCATGGATGAACAGGGAAGTGCGACTCCTATTGAAGACACGCAATACTGCCTTCAGATCAGGAGATGCACAAGCCTATAGCACATCCAGAGCAAATCTGAAAAGGGGCATCAAAGAGGCCAAGCACTGCTACAAGCTTAAGATAGAGGGACACTTTTCCAACGCTGACCCTCGGCGCATGTGGCAGGGCATTCAGGCCATCAGTGACTACAAACCCTCTCACTCCACCCCCGCAGCCACTGATGTCAACTTCCTGAACGAGCTAAATGACTTTTATGCTCGCTTTGAAAGAGACAACAGAGAAACTGCCACCAAGCTCAAATCCTCAGCTGACCACCCACCGATCACACTCTCCTCCACAGATGTCTGCAATGCACTGAGCAGGATCAGCGCGCACAAGGCTGCTGGACCAGACAACATCCCTGGACGCGTACTCAGGGCATGTGCGGAGCAGCTCGCTGGGGTTTTTACAGACATTTTCAACCTGTCTCTTGCCCAAGCAGCTGTACCAACATGCTTTAAATGCACTTCCATTGTGCCAGTGCCAAAACACTCCAGCCCGAAGTGCCTTAATGACTACCGCCCTGTAGCACTCACACCCATCGTAATGAAGTGCTTTGAGCGGCTGGTCCTGGCACACCTAAAAGACTCTCTACCATCCACACTGGACTCACACCAGTTTGCCTACCGTAGCAATAGGAGCACAGAGGATGCAGTCTCCATGGCACTGCACTCTGTGCTCACACATCTGGACAATAAGAACACTTATGCACGCATGCTGTTTGTTGACTTCAGCTCAGCATTCAACACTGTCATCCCAACTAAGTTAATAGCCAAACTTGGAGACCTGGGCTTCAACACCTCCATGTGCAACTGGATTTTGGACTTCTTGACCAACAGACCCCAGAATGTTCGATCAGGCTCCAACTGCTCCACATCCATCACACTCAACACTGGTGTACCACAGGGCTGTGTGCTAAGCCCGTTCCTCTACTCCCTCTTCACCTCCGACTGCAAGCCTGTGTACGGATCTAATTCCATCGTCAAGTTTGCGGACGACACTACGGTGATTGGTCTCATCAGCAACAACGATGAGACTGCCTATAGGGAGGAGATCAAGCACCTGGCCACATGGTGCACCGAAAATAACCAGCTCCTCAACACCACCAAAACGAAGGAGCTCATCGTGGACTTCAGGAAAGTGTCAAGAGGCACACACGACACCATCCACATCAATGGAATGGCTGTTGAGCGTGTCTCCAGTTTCAAGTTCCTGGGGATCCACATCTCGGCGGACATGACCTGGACAACCAACACCTCCAGCCTGGTCAAGAAGGCTCACCAGCGCCTTTTCTTCCTGAGGACACTGAGGAAGAATCAGCTTTCCTCCACTATCCTGGTGAACTTCTATCGCTGTGCAATAGAAAGCATCCTGACCAACTGTGCTACAGTGTGGTATGGGAGCTGTTCTGTTGCAGAGCGCAAGGCACTGCAGCGGGTGGTGAAAACCGCCCAGCGCATCACTGGGACTCCACTACCTGCCATCGAGCACATCCAGAGGAAACGCTGTCTGCATCGAGCTCGCAGCATCCTTAAGGACTCCTCTCACCCAGCCCACAGACTGTTTTCTCTCCTGCCCTCCGGCAGGCGTTTCAGGTGCCTCCGGACCAGGACCAGCAGACTAAAGAACAGTTTTTTCCCCAGAGCTGTCTCTTTATTAAACTCTAACCCTCATTGATCCCACTCCCCTCATATACTGATTGACTCTCCTCTCCCTCCTCACACCTGCCTCCATTTTGTTATTTGCAATACTATAATGTTCATTTGCACTGCTGACTGTTATTACAGTAACAACTGTTTACATATGCATCGTGCACTACTACCTTGACTGGAATATGCTCAATTTGCACTGCCGACTGTTTATTTACAGTACCGACTGTTTATATATACATTGCAATATCGTACCTTAACTGTAATATGCAATTACTTTCCACTGCACTTTCACTCGGATAGCTTCTGTCCAAACTTTATTTGCACTACTTTAAATCCATTGTTATACTGCTCATTAGCCTAACTTATACATATATCTATTTGTTAAATTCTGTTTATAGTAATATCCATCTGTATATTATGCTCACATTCTGTTTATAGTAACAGCCATCTGTATATATATTCATAGTACATATCTATCTGTAAAATTCTGTTTATAGTAACAGCCATCTGTATATTATATTCAGTACATATCTATCTGTAAACATTCTGTTTATAGTAATAGCCATCTGTATATTATTATATTCAGTACATATCTAGCTGTAAACTCTGTTCACAGTAATAGTTATCTGTATATTATATTCATAGGACAATCTATCTGTAAATTTTTGTTTATAATAGTATTCAACTCTATATTTATTCAGTACATATCCATGTTCTGCACTTATGGAACCACTGTATATCCTGCACTTGCTGCTATTGCACTTCTGGTTAGACCTAAACTGCATTTCGTTGCCTTGTACCTGTACTTGTGTAATGACAATAAAGTTGAATCTAATCTAATCTAATAAAAGTTGTCATGGATGAAGAGGACAAGCCGTGATGCTGAAGCCACCGCCCCTCGCACCTCAGACCAAGGAGAGAAGCGTGTGCAACCGCCAGACACCGCCCTCTTACCTGGACCCGTCCCATCTCTTCACCACCCATCCTTCACTATTCTCTGGCACAACGAGGACACCAGATCCCCTTTTGTTTTAACACTTAATTTTCCCCTTTTTGGACATTTTATGTTTATTTCTGTTAATAAATGCCTCTCCGAGGCCTGACGCCACTCCCACTGTGTCTGTCGTTTGCTCCTCCTACCACACACTCCAGTGATAAGTGGTTGTCACAGTAAACGCACACAATAACTAACGCCCTGGTTTACCAGTGAGCGCAGATGTAACACAAATTGATTGCAATAGGTATACACACGGAGAAAAAAAGAACCCTGGTTAACCAATAAGTTCTCACAACACTCACCTCAACTCCAGTGGCCGGAACACCGCGTTTGTAAAGACCCTGGATAACCAATGGGTCTGAAAACAATCCAATAAAGTCCAATAAATCCAATAAAGTCCAAAATTGCGTATCTTAGTTTTTCCTCGAGACACAGCTACAGTGGGGAGCAATGCCAACCCAAAAGCTGTGCTCACTCAAGCGAGATCTCTCCGCGAGAGTGACTAAAGAGACCGACCGTGACATATTGGGAAGCTGATATAGCTTCTGACATGTCAGCGGTCGAGGTCACGTGTGACTGAATTGATACGAGATTCTCGATGTGATGCGAGAGACGCGACTCCTCCCACCATGTATTGACCGTCTCTGGTGGTCTGGAACAGTGAAATAGAATGTAAACTATAATAGGGAGGTTACAAACAGAAGATCAGTGTAACTGAGGTTTAAAGACATTAAAGACATTAAAAAACACTTCCTCTGAAAGTGTGTGTGAGAGACTCATACCGACTCTCCCCACGGTGTGTGTTCGGCCCAGACCCGTCGTCTGCTCTCGGACCCTCCAGCTCCTGAAGAGCTGTTTAAACAGAGCCGATTCCCCTCCGTCACTGAGAGCCTCCACTTTAGTGCTGAGAGGATATCCCTTCAGTTTAATGAACTCCTGCAGAATCAGTCACATTAACACACAACACTTTCCCTTCAGTTTAATGAACTCCTGCAGAATCAGTCACACTCACCAGAGCTCGAGTCATTGCTGCTTGTCTCTCCGCCTTGTTGGCCGTCTTTCCCTTCCACACAAATATTGACATTCCCCCCTGATCCAAAATATAACAGTCCTAGATAGATAGATAGATAGATAGATATATAGATAGATGTTTTATTATAGCTTGTCAAAGTTGCCCCTTTTTGGGTGTGAGGGAAAACACTCCGTTTTGTGTGTGTACCCCTTTAAATACAAATGAGCTGCTGCTCCCCGTTCAGAAGAGGGCGGAGCCTTTACACAAGCTTCAGAAATACCGGCTATAACGGCTATAACAGCCGAATTTCTCTCAGGCAAAATGTCAATAATACCCAGTAGCGAGTGCAGCCTTACATGTTTGAACCGGAGTCAGACACAGATGGAGAGATCAGGAAGAGTTTGCAACTGTTAGACTGTACCTGGACGTTTCTGAATGGTTAGTGGATACATTTATGTAACTTAGTTGTTGTGGAGTTACGTTGATTCATCTCATCGTCTAGCCTGTATCGTCATGTTAATCTATGAACTGTTGTAAAGGCACTTGTGTGTGAACTGTATTAGGATGCCCACAGAGCCAGAACATGTATATATATCTGCTGCATGGAGATAGAGCTGGTATGGTTTAGCTCACGGTTATAATGTGGGACTGCACTGTGGAGTGCTGCTTCACTCAGGGCGGGATCTAGTGCAGATCGTCACCAGTCGTGGGCGGAGGAGTAGGCGGAAATCTGAATTTGATAATTTGAATTGGAAATCTGAATCTGATGAGATTGATAATGATATTTGGGTATCAAACACATTTTATCAAAGTGAATTTTGCATAATAGGTCTCTTTTAAAGTACTGTCAGTCAAAAGTTTGGGGTTGGTAAGATTTTATAATGTTCACCAAGGCTACATTTATTTGATCAAAAATACAGTTAAACAGTGAAAAAATATTCCATTTTAAAACTGTTTTCTATGTGAATATACAGTAAAGTGTAATTTATTCCTGTGATCAAAGCTGAATTTATCATCATTACTCCAGTCTTCAGTGTCACATGATCCTTCAGAAATCACTCTAATATGAAGATTTGATGCTCAATAAACATTTATGATTATTATCAGTGTTGAAAACAGTCATATTTTTGTGGAAACTGTGTACTTACATCGTGATTCAGCAAGTCTTGTGTGAGTGGACTGGTTGCGATCTCAGTGATCTTCATAGATCCGTTCGCATCGGACACACTTCAAAGTTTGAGATGTGTTAGATTCACTCGTACTAAACATATGAGCCAATTAATCAATCAATTTATTAATGATATTTGTGACCCTGGATCACAAAACTAGGCACAAGTCGCACGGGTATATTTGAGGCAATAGCCAACAATACATTGTATGTGTAAAAATGATAAATTTTTCTTTTATGCCAAAAATCATTAGGATATTAAGTAAAGATCATGTTCCATGAAGATATTTAGTAAATTTCCTACCGTAAATATATAAAACACTTATTTTCGTGAGTGAATGCAGCACAATCGCCAACATAAATGGACAACTTTAAAGGTGCAGTGTGTGATGTTTAGCGGCATCTAGTGGTGAGGTTGTGAATTGCACCCAACAGAAGTTATGGTGGCCGACAGGAAGTGATGTCATCGTCTGAGACAGCATAGAGTAGCCAGTTAAACAATGAGGTTTCTATACATAGATCATTTAAGAAATTAGGTTTACTTAATTATTCAGTAAAACGATTTGTTATTGTGAATATTATTGTCACTTGTTCATCATTGTGTCAGTGTTTTATTCGCTTCTTTGCACGAAGAACAACATAGTGACGAAACGTGTTTGTCCGTTCAGGGCCACCGTAGAAACATGTGGATGTAAGCGGACCCGCGGTGTGTCTACAGAGAAATGGCTCATTCTAAGGTAAATAAAACATTAGGTTCATTATGTAAGGTCTTTATACACCACTGAAAACATAGTTATGTACATGATATTGTCAACAGATCCTCCTAAATATTACACAATGCACCTTTAAAGGAGATTTTCTCAATGTTTCGATTTTTTTGCACCCTCAGATTCCAGATTTTCCAATAGTTGTATCTCGGCCAAATCCTAGCCTAACAAACCATACATCAATGGAAAGCTGATTCATTCGGCGTTCAGATGATGTATAAATCTCAATTAAAAAAAATTGACCCATGTGACTGGTTTTGTGGTCCAGGGTCACATTTAATGTTTTCCAAGTAGCTGATATGAAGGACAGTGTATCTGAGGGCTCTTACTGATATAGCGTGAGCTTGTTCATCTGCTCCTGGTCAGATATTTCATCGGGCGTCCCGCTGGGCAGCTCTGAGGGCCTTTCACCCATAATGCCCACCATAACCTCCATTAGCAGAGGAGATCTGGCCTCGGCGTCTCCTTCAATAACCCCTATTTCTGCCCGACCCCCTCGCTCACGGTCCCGGATGTCCTTCGCCAGCATCATGCCCTGAGAGACCATGATAAACTGCATTAAACATAATCTCTCTCTATATATGCAGTATACATATATATATATAAGCTGCCAACCTTCAGACGTTCTTGTGTGTTGCTCTCCGGGCCGTTCCACTGGATAATGGTCTTTCCCAGATCCAACAGAAAGACACTCCCAGTGTCGTAGCTCTTCCAGCTCATTTCCACCTGCACAATATTTCATCATTTATAGCCTGAGATTTATAATCTGAATAATTTTAACCCTTGCGCATCAATTAAAAGTTTCACACAGGTCCATAGTGGACAAAAATGTCAGTGTCAAAAAACTGTCATAAAAATGTGAAGTTTGGGAGCACAGACTTAAGTTTGGTCTCATTTTAAAGAAAACCCATTGGCAGATTATTGTTGAAGTAAAATAAGTTTAAAAAGTAAAACCAAAAGAAAAAAAAAAGTTATGTAGGTTTAAGTTTATGAGCATGATTTATGAACATTATTTTATATAAAAAGTATATTTTCTGAAACACTTTGAACTCTAACACTGCTAGAAAGCCATACATCTAAACAAGTCGTGTTCCAAATGTGAGGTTGATATCTCAATAAATGAGCTTTCAGTGAGAGTGTGTTTGAGCGCAGGACCAGATTTTCCCCATTGGATGCAGTGAAACTCACTGGGACACAGAGGCTGGGTTTGGGATTTACAGTAGAGTTTTTCAAATATTACAAGCACACACAAACACACAAATACAAACCACACTCCGACATCATTACCAAGACACACACACAATTATCACTGCATAATTTATCCAATTGGCTCTATGATATACAGAAGTAGAAAACAGGAATACAGCAAGTATTTGCTTTATAGATCAAACCTGAGAAAATGGCCCCATCTGGGAAATTTTGTTAACATTTTTCATTTTGAAGCCTTGCCAGCAGAATGAGAGCCTATTAACAAAGATTAGATTATTTTATATTTAAATGGCCAAAGTCACAGTTTTAATGGGTTTCAATGTGGACATTCTAGTCCTGAAGGTCCTGAGAGGAACAATTTTGTGTACCTCGTGTAAAATGGATTAATTAAAGGAAATGGGGGTGAAATAGTAAAATTCCAATAAAAAAAACACTCCTGCTCCAAAATGTATGTATTTGGCATTAACACAGGTAAAATTATAGAAAAAAATTGTTCATACGGTTGCACAAGGGTTAAATCTTTACTGCACGTTTTGTTCATCACTGGATTGATTTCAAATGTTACGACTGATTACAGGCCGAGAGGAAAGTTCCCTGATGGAGATTCACAAGCATTTTGACAGATATTCTCAATCCCGGATAAAGTGTTGAGAGGAACATCAGGGTTATAAAGAGTGATAGATCCTCACCTCAGTGCCGGTCACTTTTCTTCTCCCCTTCACATGCAGAAGTCTCTGAATGTTATACGTGTTTGTCTCCACATGGCTCATTCCTGAAGACACTCCTCCTGACTTATAACTGGGACATAAACACATATATCTGTGATTTCTGTCCTTTTCATGCACTAAAACACACACTCAAACGGAACACACCACTGATCGTTGAGTTCAGTTCTTCATCAGTGTTCAGTACTGATAATACCTAAAATACGTGTGTGTGTGTGTGTGTGTGTGTGTGTGTGTGTGTGTGTGTGTGTGTGTGTGACTCCTACATGATGCCCTGTTTGAAGTATCCGCAGAAGATGCTGGACTCGTGGCCCTGAACCTCTCGGTGTTGGACCGGAGAAGATCCGAGGAACTCGTCGAGCTGAACCGCGTAAACCGCAGCGGATCCCTGTTCATCCACAGAAGACACCGAGCCGATCCAGTAGTGGATGTCGTAGAACGCAGATCCGCCAGTTTTACGAGTCTGAAACCAGACACAAAAAACATGAAGCTGCTACTGCATTCCTGAATCAGTGGTGAAACAACATCTAACGTAATCTGAAGGACACACTTACTGAGAGCAGTAAATAACAGTCACCGTCATAAAACTGTCCGTGGCATTTTTCTGGGACCAAAACAAGATCCATTTTCTGGAGAAAAAATCAGTGAAATTGTGCAGTGTGAAATTTACTAGAAAACTTTGTCCAAAATCTTTGATTTAAAGGGGTGGTTGATTATGATTTGACTTTTCTAACTTTAGTTAGTGTGTAATGTTGCTGTTTGAGCATAAACAACATTTTTAAAACAAAGTTACGACGCTCAAAGTTCAAAGCAAAGGGAGATATTTTCTTCTACAGAAATCGCTTTTTAAGGACTACAACAAACGACTGGTAGAGACTACACCACATTCCTCCCGGGTTAGTGACATCACCAACCCTAGAATTTACATAAACCCGCCCCCTGAACACGATTTATAGATTATCAAGACAGAATATGCTAATCAATGACTAGAAGATAACTACACATCAGCTTCATAAATTCATCAACTAACCATTCAGAAATGTCCTGTTGCTTCTACATGCTGTCACTTCTTCTTGAGTCTCTCCATCATTGTCTGACTCCGGTTTGAACATAAAAGGCTAAACGTTTTTTCAATTTTCAGTGCATGTGTGTGTGACGCAAGTTCTTGAAGCTCCGCCCTCTGTGCCGGGAGCAGCAGCTCATTTGCATTTAAAGGAACAGACACAAAAACGGTGCATTTTTGCTCACCCTCAAAAAGTGACAACTTTAACATGCTATATACAAATATCTGTGGGGTATTTTGAGCTAGAACTTCACACACACACTCTGGGGACATCAGAGACTTATTTTACATCTTATGAAAAGGGCATTATACCACCCCTTTAAAAACTGTGATCTGGGGCTGGATTCACGAAACATTCTTAATAATAAAATTCTTCTTAACTGCCATTTTCTTCTTATTTTCTAACTCAAGAAAAAATATAAGAACATTTTGTATTCCCAAAAAATCTTCTTAAGAATGTTCTTATCTTTTTTCTTACGAGTAAATTTTTTAAGAATTGCACTTAGGAATATTCTTACAAACTTCTTAGAATTTATCTTAAGAACTTTCTTAACTTCTTTCTTAAAGGAACACCGTGTAGGAATTTCTCCCATCTAGTGGTGAAACTGTATTTTGCATTCAGACGAATAGTGCTCTCTAGCGCAGTAGCCGTTATGTACCAAGAACAAGAAGCTATGACACCATGTCTTCCAATAGCACTTCATCGAGTTTAACTATACATGTTCTACTGTTATGCTGCCTATATAATGAATTACACAACCAAGCAATGAAAAAAAGCTTCGAGCATCTAGAAGAAAGCAGGTGACTTCAGCGTCCCTTTTAAAGTCTTTCTCCTTCATTAGCTCTTTCCACCTGGGAAAGGCTATCCCGATATTTACCCTAGTTTTTTTAATTCGCCGGTCACGTTTCCTTTTAAATTACATTTTTTGCTTTTTTGGCGACGAGGATTCCTTGTCCTGTGGCTCGGCATAACTATGATCCTGCATTATGAAGTACCGTGCAGTGCAGCCTTTCAGATGTGCCGGGCCGTGACCAGCGCCTCTGATCTCCGTGTCCGTTCCAGCGGGTTTCAGTCACGTGACACTGGCTCTGAACGAACACGCGTTGAGGTAGGCTAGTGCTTTTTGTCCCTCTGCTATTATAGTTTTTCAAGATGGCGGAACGACATGGAAGCCTCCTTGGACTTACCCCTCCAATGTAAATAAAGATAAGAAATTCTTTGCTTACGAGGATAAGTCAGATCATTGGCAGAGGTACTTTTACACCAATGAGGACATATTTATGAATAAAGACATTGATTTTAGCTAATAAAATACTTAAACTACACAGTGTACCTTTAAGAATGAAGATTTTTGTGAATCCGGCCCCAGGTGATTAATACAACGAATACAAAAGTTACTCCCTAAATTGGTATTCAGTTGCATTCAATATTGTAAAAATTAAGCTTTATATACTGCATTTCATAAGAACATCAGAGAAGAAATCCAGAGTAAGGAAAGAGGCCTGATAAAGGATTTACACTCCAAATGGCAAATCCATCCTTATGAGGAAAATTAAAGGAGCTTCAGAGAAGAATTGACCCTTAAAGAGCAAATATTCTGCTTTTCCTCATCTGTGTTTAGTGTGTAATGTTGCTGTTTGATCATGAAGAAGCTCCAGTTCTTCTCTATATCAGTGTCAGTGTTTCTGAACTCCTGAAACGCCTCCAGTGTAGTCTCGAGTTTCTTCCGGAACGAACACGTCACAATATTCCTCATTTAAATAATTCATACACAGAATAAAGGGGCGGGGCCTGGTTGAGTTAGCTAGTAGTGTGTTAAACTGGCGCTTATGGTAAGGGGCGGGACATTTCCCAAACAAGTTTCATATACTGTACATCCCATCATTAATATAATAGTTGGCTTATATTCTCACACATTATATATGAAAATAGCGCAAGGCTGTATTGAGTGGGAATTTTAAAATGTCTTTATACTTGATCAAAAGATGTTCAAATCAGTGAACAAGTTAACAGCAGCGAAAACATTCTTCATGCATCCATTTCTTCAATAGATTATGTATTAAATGATTCTTTCACCAGTGAAACCCACCTCGATCCTCCAGATGAGTGTTCCCGGAGAGTGTGTGACGGCTCTGAACGTTTGCTGCATCTTTCAACACTAAAACACCACACAGAAAATAAACCTTTAATTCACTATCATTAGACCTTCCTTCATGTTGAAGAAGTTATTGCCAGTATCTTTCACACTCACAATAGTGTCCAAAAGTGATATCCGGAGGGGAGATTTGTTTTTAATGACTCTACAAGTTTAATGAACCAACAAAATATAAGGAAATATTTTTGATTATTTCAAAAAATTAAATACGAGGGAAGAACAAAACACTAAACTTGGTTAAGGTTTATCTGACAAAATTATTTGGTAAAAAAAAGGGGAAAAACTACAACTACATGTTTTATTTTACTAGGCAAAAAAAGAAATAGAAAAACAAAAAGCTGACAGGTAAAAGCAAACATAATCAGTTATTAATGGTTATTGGTTGGTTCACTCTTGTTTTTGCATGTGGCCAAAAATGATGTTGCACAATGTTTCATTACGTTATTATCACAAATAAAACAATTGACTCAAAGCACAACTACACAATATGTTGACAAAATCTTTAACACATTTATAATAATATTTGAATAAAGTGTGAATATGTCTATTTTCCAGGTATCACCTTTGGCCACTACTAAATGTTTGATCATGTTTAGCTCAATGTAAAATAGTTTTAATAACAGTTTAATATTGTTAAAGCAACATTAATTTTAAGTTTTGAATAGTTACCTTGAAGCCGAACAGTGATGTTTAAAGAAGACTCTCCTCAGATAGATTGAAACTGATGTGTTTAGTCCAGAGACAGTGAACAGATCCGGGATTCTCTGATCCTATAGCAGAGAAGAAACTAAAATATGCCCTTTTTTGTCCATATCTTTGCTGCGATTGAACAGATGCTTCATTTGATTGTATTTGCCTGCTGTCACTCAAAGCTCCGCTCAGCAGCCAATCAGGATAAAGCTTCAGCCCAGTCTATGCAAATGAGCAATGTAAACAAACAGAGATATTCAAAGGACAAGAAATGAGTGATGGAGCAGGTGCTGATCTTCAGTGGGTCAGAGTCTGTTTACTGCCTCAAATCAATGCAACCACAGACTAACATATCTCAGATGATTAAAATACAGTCATTCAAGCCATATGCAGAATGTCATTTCATATTGTTCCATTAGTTCTTTCTCTAGGATTGCAGAAATGAT
The DNA here is from genome assembly GCF_951802725.1 of Rutilus rutilus. Classification (NCBI taxonomy): domain Eukaryota; kingdom Metazoa; phylum Chordata; class Actinopteri; order Cypriniformes; family Leuciscidae; genus Rutilus; species Rutilus rutilus. Next base: position 608,011 of record NC_140227.1, read on the forward strand.
TAGGTGTCAATAGTCATGGTGGGATAAAACCTTTCTCAACTATTACACCAATTTCAGAAATAAGTGGTTACAATATAGCAAAATATGTGGGATTACTGAGTGCATTTAACTGAATTAAACTATTAAAATTAAATAAAAACTAGATCCTTTGTCCTGTTTATTATACCCCAGTGGCGCTGCAAGAGCGGGGCTTTGGGGGCTTAAGCCCCTGATGTTTTGTCAAAAGCCCCATATCTTTTGGAATATAGTATGTTTCACTTCACAAATAAAATAGGTTGTATAACATTTATTTTGTTATCCAAGTACTTGAAATCCGTCTGTCCGTGATAAAAAGCAATGGTAGAGGCTGGCGGTGGTAGAGTACATCGTACAGAGCGAGAGAAGGTGCAAGTAGCTAAAAAGCTGTTTTACGATAGAAGTTTTAAACGACCGACAGAAATAATCAGTTTGCAAAGACTGTATCAATCAAACCTTAGCATTGGGAAGGGAAGATATACAGGTAAAGATAAAGAGACAGGGGAAACTATAAGCTCAATTTATCAACACAAGCACTCATAAACATATTGCCATTATTATTGTATAAATAGAAACCCATTGTAAACCTCGAATGTGTTTGAATATTTCCCCAGTATCAGCACTGGGACTATTCACTGTTTGTATTACTCCACTTATCTGTGTTTGCGCGACTTGCATCATTAAGCCAGTAGGTGGCGACACGTTACTGCCTTTATGAGTGAGCAATTGAACCATTAATTGAACTGATTAGTCTAAAAACATTGATTAATTTAGGAAAGAAACAAGTTGCTGAAACTGATCTTTGATGCTCACACTAATTGCTCATTTGTGCCTCTAGACACAGAAGGATTGAATGAATGAATGAATTAATTAATTAATTACCTAATTACTTTTTTTGAATGAAGAAACTTATTTCAGACATATAAAAAATAAACCAAACAAAACATAAAAAAATATACTAATAAGTTGAATAAGAAAAACTTTCAATTAGGGTTGGGTACCGAAACCTGGTTCCAGTAGGGAAGACTGGTCAAGAGGAAGAGCGATGGTTTTAGCCAAAACAGACAACTGGAGTACTGGTAATCATTGTGTTTAGTTCATACAGTGTGTTCAGGTGGTTGTTCTCAGGGGCTAAGCCCCTTATCGCAACACCCCGTCTCCCAACTTTGTGGGAAGGGTTTGGGGATGTTCCTGTTCCAGCATGACTGCGCATCAGTGCACAGAGCAGGACCATAAAGACATGGATGAGGAGTTTGGTGTGGAGAAACTGGACCTGACCTTAACCCGATAGAACATTAGAAGAATTGTCATATAAAATTCCCATAAACACACTCCTAAAGCTTATGGAAAGCCTTCCCAGAAGAGTTGAAGCTGTTATTGCTGCAAAGGGTGGAACAACTCTATATTAACCAATGACCAATTGATCAGACCATATCGTTTCAGATTGGTAAGGTTTTATTCCTTGGGGACATAATTACTGATTATAATGGTTTATTCTGTCTTTTTACGCATTGCGATGTAAACATAAAGCTATGTCTGCATTTGTGATCGTAGTAACGACAAGCAAGCGCTACAATACTGCTGAAAACTCGTGTTTAAATAGTCAGTAGCAAAATCTTAAAATATGAGAACATACTTACAGGCTGTGTGAGTCAGAAGCACCAGAATGTATTTAGAATCAGCCTTTGTGCACAGCCGGCCTTGTACTCTCGCAGGTTCTGGAAACAGTCCTCCCAAAAATACGCAGCACACAATCAAATATTTTAGTTGTACTGTTCTGGAACAGTGTTGTAAATAAAGCTGAAGTACTGTTTTCTAATTGTGTCCTCTTTTGGAAGGCCAAACAAAGTAGTTTGTCTTTCGCAACGAAAAACACAGCGTGTCCACGACATGGCAACAACAATAATACATTTACATTAGGCAGACGCTTTTATCCAAAGCGACTTGCGTTGCATTTCAAGGTACACATTTACATTCTTATCAGTTCTTGCTTTCCCTGGGAATCGATCCCATAACCTTGGCGATGCAAGTGCCAACCCTCTACTGTTTGAGTTACAGGAAAGCTAATACAGAGAGAATAAAAGCCTTCTTTCGTTGCGTTTACATTTGAAACTCTGCCCCCACACACTGACGTAGAGATGTGGGACGTGTTTGAACTAAGCGTTTTAGGAAGGTGTGGCTGAGCCTTAACTTTTTTAAAGAATATCTCTTTAGGTTTCACACTTTGAGCTTTGAAACCTGCAGATCTTATACTTGCACTACATAACAGCTACATAACACACTAAAGAAAAAGGAAAACAAGAAATCGCATCATATGACCCCTTTAAAGTTCATGTGCGTGTAAAGACAGACGTCCCAAAACTTCTGCCAATATAGTGTACGACATTACTCTCCCTTACTATTGTGAAAGTTACTATTACTGTTTAAAAGTCATTTGTCGCGTAAAAGTTAAATTTAAAAAGTAAAATTTCCTTCAGAAAAGCTCCTGTCAGACCCACTGCTGCTTGATTAACTTTTAACGGTTTCTGCGGGAGGGAGAATCTTGTCTCTCGCGCACATTTATTCATAAAATATTAACGATAATATTAGCGTTTTTAGGGTCTGGTTGTATAATTGGTAACAGTATTTTAAGTAGATTTTTTTTAAATCTTTAATTTAAATGTAATGTGAAACCAAATGATAAAAAAAAGTCAGTGATGATCACATTTACCACCATAAACTTTCATTTAACCCTTCAAATCTGAGAAAAATCAAGAAATCCCTGAATACTGCACCAGAATCCATACTTTAGTGATTATGAAAAAAAATATTATAAAGTCCAAATGTGCTGCTGAGAATAAGAATTTGGAATAAGGCTGTAACATAACAAAATGCGGATAAAGTGAAGCGTTGTGAATACTTTCCGGATGCACTGTATTTCTCCCTGTACAGAATCTCCATCTGTCAGAGACAGAAAAGTTTGGAGATTAAAAGTGCAAGAATTAATTATGGGATTGTATTATATTTTTATGTCACAATAATTGCTGAAGCTTTTGTCATGGTACTGAATTACATTACAAAAATAGGTTGAAAAGATAAACTTCAGTGTTGTCTTTAAAAAAAAGTTTAAACATTTTCTAAACAAAAATAACTTTGAACATTTAAATACAAATGAAAAGAATAAAGATTAAGTTAGTAATCTAGTTCGAGATAGTTCTGCAAGAATATTTTCTCAATATTTTTCACTGTTTGGGAAATAAGGTATATAAAGTTTCTGATATACACTTTAACATACAATTTTGAACAAACGGGTGAGTAAATGTTGACACATTCATTTATGTGGGAACTAGATATATAAAGATACACACACACACACACACACACACTTACAGACACACACCAGTATAGATCATTATGGCGTCTTTCCAAATTTGGCACGTACTCCATGTATAGGGAGCGGCGGTGCTGAGTGCACATTCTACAAGATAAGACATTTATCAGACGTTTAGGCTCTGTTGCGTAACGAATCTTCCACCATCATCACACGATCAGTGAACTGTGATTCCTGCTGCACTGTGTGCGACTGCAACTCGTGCTGGATGAGCAGAGCAGACCTTTACAATAGTTTACAATGGTTTTTATTTTTTATAAAAACAGCAAACCGACAGCGGAGGCGGAATGTAGCGGTGGCATATTCTATGCTAATTTCACTCTCGCACTCCGTAATGGCGTTATCATGAGACAGCTTTTCACTCTATGAGAAATCTCATCACATTGTAGTCTCGCGAGATCTCATGGCACGAGATCAAATCCACCATAGGCGTGTAAAATTTATTTGAAAAGTTAAGGAATCTTACACTGGTTCAAACTAGGCTACTGTATACGTTTGATTTATGTTAAAATTTATGGGACATGGCCTTTAATGGTGAGCCTTTTGTTTTGAAATCAGGCTCTCAAAGTATATAAAAATTTGGATTTAGATTTATCGCCAACAAATCGGATATCAGCTTTCAAATACAAAGAATTATCGGTATCGACCAAAATGTTCATATCCTAGATATACTGTCATCAGTTCACATCTATGATTCATAAATGGGTTCATGATTAAATTAATCACAAAAGTATTTTTTTTTTTATTTGATGATTGGTTTACAATAGAAATATTAAAGCAACCTTATTACTTGTTTTTTTTCAGATTCAGAACAGTTTAGATCCTGATTTAGATTTTGTTCCTGATTTAGATTTTGTGGTAGATTTTTCCGTTAACCTAACTACATCCTATAATATTTATACTTTAGCGTGTCTACAGTCGATGTCTGCCGAGTCTAACCCTATACCCTAGCGCGTCTACACATCGACGTCGGCTGGGTGCTAATACCTGCTCCCCTAACTAGCTTACTTCCTGCGCAGGAATAATCGACAAACAGACTTCAGCAAATATCCTCTAAATGCTTTAATCACGGCCAGAGGATCTCTCGACCAGTTCTCAGAGAATCTCCCCCAAGAAGAAGCAAGGCTGGAGGATCTCAGACAAATTCCATTGAGAATCCCACCAGCTAAAAGAATACAACAGTTTTAATAGAATAAGGAGGTATGGCAAAAATGTCATGATGCATTACATAATTTCCCCACAATTTGATTGGTTTTCATAGACAAACCCTTCTGTTACTAGGTAAAGCAAACTTTGTTTTAATGATTACTTCATTGTTAATCACAAGGTTCTAACCTAGTCATCTGTTTAGTTTCATTTCCCATATTTGTTATTTTTACATGAGTCAAAAGGGTATGGCGACACAACATACAACATTCAAAAACACATGACAGAACGTTTTAGTACATTGTGTTACAAAGTGTTAGTTTTGTTAGGCCTAAAAAGATAATTAAGTTTAGATGTTAGAGTTAATATTAGTTTGATATACAGTTTACTATTTTATTCATTAAAAATCCACCACAATTTCTAACTTCTGGATATTAATGAAAAAGATTAATTAAAAATGAATTAATAAAACTGTAATTGTAACGATCACCAGCTGGAGTGCCCTTGAGAGCCACCAGAGGGCACTCCACATAAGACTCTCCTATTCACTCACAAACTACAATTCCCATAACTCACTGCCTGGACTCATCATCACTCATCACTGATCACATTCACCTGTACCTCATTCACTGATTGTATTCACCTGTCTCATCCTGTTAGTCTGTCTATTTATACCATGTTCATTCATTCACTCACTGCGAAGTCTTGTTGTACTGTCAGTCTGCATTTCCGAGCGTTTATTCCGTGTTTGTTTTCTGTTTTGACCCTGGACTGTTTATTGGACTCTGTTTATTGCCGCCTGCCTTGACCACTGCCTGTTTACTGGTTTATGAATTTGGATTACCCTTATTTAATAAAGCTGCATTTGGATCGATCTTCTTGTCTCTGAGCATTCATAACAGAAGACTTCGCCACACCCAGATCCAGCAGCTATGAGCTCCAGAAATCCAGCAGTACGGATCTCGCCTGATCTCCCCAGCATGAGCCGGGAGTTCGCTGGACAGATCGCGGCCTTGGCCCTGGATAGCCTCGATCTGTTCCAGTACACCTGGGGGTTTGTTCCTCTCGCTGCCTCTTGCTCTCTGGGTGATGAAGCAATTAAGTTGTGTTACCGGCTGGGGGCTAAGGAGGTTGACCCGAGGGAGCTCCCCGATCTCTCCGGTCTGGATTGGAGAGAGGCACTCTCCAGATGTCTGGAGAGCTTCCTTCCGTGGCACGCCATGTCACCGCCTGCATTTCACGCCAGTCCAGCCGAGCCTGCACTTCACGCCAGTCCAGCCGAGCCCGCAACTCACGCCAAATCTGCCGAAGCCAAGGCAGTATGCGTCATGCCCGCCGCCCCTGAGACTGAGAGCGTCATGTCCGCCGCGCCTGAGACAGCAAGCGACATGCCCGCCAAGCTAGAGCCTTCACCGCTGGTCCCGTCCAGCACAGAGCTCTCTTCACCGCTGGTCCCGTCCAGCACAGAGCCCTCTTCACCGCTGGTCCCGTCCAGCACAGAGCCCTCTTCACCGCTGGTCCCGTCCAGCACAGAGCCCTCTTCACCGCTGGTCCCGTCCAGCACAGAGCCCTCTTCGCCGCTGGTCTCGTCCAGCCCAGAGCCCTTTTCGCCGTTGGTCCTGTCCAGCTCAGAGCCCTCTTCACCGCTGGTCCTGTCCAGTTCAAAGCCCTCTTCATCGCTGGTTCTAACCAGCTCAGAGTCCTCTTCGCCGCTGGTCCTACCCAGCTCAAAGCCCTCGCTGACGCTGGTCGCGTCAAGCTCAGAGCGCGCTGATCCTGATCCAGAGACTGAGCTTCACGTCGCTTCTGCCGATCCAGAGACTGAGCTTCACGTCGCTTCTGCCGATCCAGAGACTGAGCTTCACGTCACGTCCGCCCGTCAAGAGTCTCGTCCCGCCGAGACTGAATCTGTTCCTGAGCCTGAATCTGTTCCTTTTTCTACACCTGTGTCTTCGGACAAGATGGCCGAATCCACGCCTGTGTCTTCGGACAAGATGGCCGAATCCACGCCTGTGTCTTCGGACAAGATGGCCGACTCCACGCCTGTGTCTTCGGACAAGATGGCCGACTCCACGCCTGTGTCTTCGGACAAGATGGCCGACTCCACGCCTGTGTCTTCGGACAAGATGGCCGACTCCACACCTGTGTCTTCGGACAAGATGGCCACCGCCGAGCCAGTGTCTCAGGACAAGATGGTCTCCGCCGAACCAGTGTCTCGGGACAAGATGGTCTCCGTCGAGCCAGTGTCCTCAGCAGAGTTACCCTCAGCAGAGATGGCTGCCGACATGCCTTTCCCTGAGCCGGTGTCTGTTCCAGATCCAGAGCCGGAGCCAGTGTCTGTGTCTGTTCCAGTTCCTGAGTCGGAGCCAGTGTCTGTGTCTGTTCCTGAGCCAGAGCCAGTGGCGCCAGTTCCAGTGCCAGTTCCGGTGGTACCAGTTCCAGTGCCAGTTCCGGTGGTGCCAGTTCCAGTTCCCGAGCCGTTGGTGTCTGTTCCAGTTCCTCCGCCGTGGCCGCCCGAGGGGTCTTCACCGCCGTGGCCGCCCGAGGGGTCTTCACCGCCGTGGCCGCCCGAGGGGTCTTCACCGCCGTGGCCGCCCGAGGGGTCTTCACCGCCGTGGCCGCCCGAGGGGTCTTCACCGCCGTGGCCGCCCGAGGGAAAGTCTCCGCCCAGGCCGCCTGAAGGTTCGTCTCCGCCCTGGCCGCCTGAAGGTTCGTCTCCGCCCTGGCCGCCTGAAGGGTCGTCTCCTCCTTGGCCGCCTGAATGGTCGTCTCCGCCCTGGCCGCCTGAAGGTTCGTCTCCTCCCTGGCCGCCTGAAGGGTTGTCTCCCCCCTGGTCGCCTGCACAGCCTGCTCCGCCCTGGTCGCCTGCACACCCTGCTCCACCCTGGTCACCTGCACACCCTGCTCCACCCTGGTCACCTGCACAGCCTGATCCGCCCTGGCCTCCCATCCTGCTGCTGTATCCAGGTCCTCTGCCGCTCCACGGGCCTGGCCCTCCATCCCGCCCCCGGGTCCGCCTCCGCTCCACCTCCCTCCTGGACAGTTTAGGAGCGTCTGGAATCCGCTCCTTAAAGGGGGGGCTATGTAACGATCACCAGCTGGAGTGCCCTTGAGAGCCACCAGAGGGCACTCCACATAAGACTCTCCTATTCACTCACAAACTACAATTCCCATAACTCACTGCCTGGACTCATCATCACTCATCACTGATCACATTCACCTGTACCTCATTCACTGATTGTATTCACCTGTCTCATCCTGTTAGTCTGTCTATTTATACCATGTTCATTCATTCACTCACTGCGAAGTCTTGTTGTACTGTCAGTCTGCATTTCCGAGCGTTTATTCCGTGTTTGTTTTCTGTTTTGACCCTGGACTGTTTATTGTACTCTGTTTATTGCCGCCTGCCTTGACCACTGCCTGTTTACTGGTTTACGAATTTGGATTACCCTTATTTAATAAAGCTGCATTTGGATCGATCTTCTTGTCTCTGAGCATTCATAACAGTAATTAAGTGAGATTTGATGACATTGTGCCCATGTGGACATTAGAAAGAGGATTTAAAAGCATGTGTGTGTGTGTGTGTGTGTGTGTGTGTGTGTGTGTGTGTGTGTGTGTGTGTGTGTGTGTGTGTGTGTGTGTGTGTTTTAATCTGACACAGAGACACTGAAGAATCAGAAGAAACCTTGAATCCAGCATAGAGGGGTTCAGTGAATGTGGTGTTGAATGTGTGTAAGTGTGTGAAAGTGTGTGTGTCAGAGACGCTGAAGAAGGACAGAATGCCGGCCGACACGTCCACATACACTCCTGCTCTCTTAGAGGATTAATGGTTGACAGGTATATCAGTGCATTTATTATTGTGACGGACAGTGAATCTGTCATTATACCAGTTCATACTCCAGGATTTTTCATTGTTTCCAAACACACAATCTTCACTCCCTCCTTTCCTGCTGATTCCTTTATTTGAAACTGACATAACAGCACCTCTGCTCCATTCAGCCTACCAGTAACAGCGTCCAGTCAGACTCTCTCCACACAGAACCTGAGGAATAACATTAAATCTCTCTGGATGATGAGGATATGCCTGATGCTCTTCCACTCGTGTGATCTTCCTGTTCTCATCAGATAGAATGAGATGAGTGTTTGCTGTGTTTGGATCCAGTGTGAGATCACAGGCATCTGAACACAATAAGAGAGACATCTATAACAACCAAACAACAGTCACTAGACGTGTGTGTGTCTGTGTGTGTGTTTGTAGACATACACTTTTGTGTGTGTGTATTTGTGTGTGAGTGTCTGTTGGTGTGTGTGTGGTTGGGTAGACATACACTTTCGTGGTCCTGCTGTCATCCTGATCTCTCCTCCATGATCCACACTATTAACACAAACACACATTAATGAAGATATACATCATGCACACAGACATGGTCAGTATGTCAGTATAAGTGTTTGACATACTTGAGTGTCTGCAGTGAGCAGTTTGGATCCTTCAACTTATCAGAGAGTATTTTGATCCCTGACTCTCCTGGATGATTGTAGCTCAGGTCCAGCTCTCTCAGATGTGAGGGGTTTGAACTCAGAACTGAAGACACATAACCACAGCCTTCCTCTGTCACCATACAGCCAGACAACTTAGACACACATCAACATTATGACCGGAAGACAGTAAACAATCTTTCATATGTTCTTAATACCTCAGTATCTGCAGCTGACAGTTTGGAAAGTCCATCAGACTCTTCAGTCCATCAGAAAGCAGCTTCACTCCTGAATCCTGGAAGTCATTGTTACTCAGCTCCAGCTCTCTCAGAACACAGTTTGAGGATTGGAGCGCTGATGACAAGCTCTCTCACTACACTGAGCAGTGATATTACAGTTGGGCAATCTACAATAGAATAATAAATTATTAAACAACATGAACAGAAAGATGCCGACCGTGGAAACGTGGCGAATGAGGTGACAAGGAGAAAGATTATTTCAGCCAATCAGACCAGAGGATATTTATTACTTAAACTGCGTGCTTCTGACAGAAGGTCAGAATGAGGGTGGGAAAATAATAATTTATTGAAAAATTTGTGTAAAAACTACTTCATTGTAAGTGAACCTCAAGGAACACATTAAATTAATGAAAAGGCCTGTCACAACACCTTAGCAGACTAAGGTTGTTAATAACTCACAGAGCTTTTCTGCAGTTGATCACAGCTGGTATCAGTCTTCTTCTACCTTCATCTGATGTGTTGTATTTCTTGAGGTCCAGCTCATCCAGCGCCTCCTCTGACATCTGAAACAAGTAGGAGATTGTTGAGCAGTAACCAGGAGAGAGATACATCTTTGAGTGTTTGTCTGATTTCACAAAATTCTGAATCTCTATAGACAGAGTCTGATCTTTCACTTCCAGCAGACAGAGGAACAGATTAATGGATGGACCAGCTGAGAGATAATATAAAATATTTAGATCTTTGATCTTCTCTTTAATGTACTGTGTGGTTTCTCTGATGCTCTCTGAGCTGTTCTCTGTGTGAGTCAGTAGATCCTGTAAGAGTCTCTGATTGGACTCCAGAGAGACGCCTAGCTGGAACTGCAGGAACAGATCCAGGTGTCCATTCTGACTGATGAGGGCTTTATCTACTGCTGATGTTAGTAGGTAATACAGAGAGTCTTGAGTTCTGTAAAATCTGAATCCAAACAGTGGTTCCTTGTTCTTGACCACATGTGAGTAAAACACGTAGAAAGCAGCTGAAACTCCTGGACACTTAGATGAATGAAGCTGTAGACTTTTCTCTGATGAATCACAGATCCCTCCTTAAAGATCTCAGTGCAAATCCCAGAATACACTGAGGCATCAGTGACGTCTATGCCGCTCGCTCTCAGGTCCTCCTCATAGAACATCACATTGCCCTTCATCAGCTGATGGAAAGCCACTTCAGCAAGTTTCACAATCACTTCTCAGATGGACCGCTGGAGTTTGTCTGGATCTCTCTCTTTATACTTCTGTTTCCTAATGTTGATCTGAATCAGCAGGAAGTGGATGTACATTTCAGTCAGAGTTTGAGGGATTTCTGCACTCAGATCTTCTTCTAGGAGCTTCTGAATCACAGTGGAGGAGATCCAGCAGAAGACGGGTATGTGGCACATGATGTGGAGGCTTCTTGCTCTTCTGATGTGTGAGATGATTCTGCTGGCTTGATGCTCGTCACTGATTCTCTTCTTGAAATATTCCTCCTTCTGAGGCTCATTGAATCCCTGAATCCCTGTCAGATGGTGGATGTATTTGGAGGGGAACTGATTGGCTGCTGCTGGTCTGGAGGTGATTCAGATGAGAGCCGAGGGAAGCAGATCTCCTTTCATGAGGTTTGACATCAACACACCCACTGATGAAGTCTCAGTCACATCAGAAACTTCCTGAGCGTCTGAAAACATCAGTGTCATTCTGCTTTCATCCAGACCATTAAAGATTAACACAACTTTACACTCCTCATAAATCTTTAAGTCCATATCTTTAAGTTCAGATGAAAGTCCAGCAGAAGTCTATGAAGACTGTACTGATGATTTTGGATCAAGTTCAGCTCTCGAAATGGAAGCACAAACATGAAATCTACATCCTGATTGGCTTTTCCCTCGACCCAGTCCAGAATGAACTTCTACACAGAGACGGTTTTCCTGATTCCAGCGATGCCTTTAGTAAGAACAGTCTTGATTTGCTCTTTCTCCTCGTGTCCTGGTTCAGGAGAGGCTTTAAAGATGTCACTGTAGTAGATTGGAGTGTCTTGCGAGTGTCGTGTTCTGGCTGTTTTCTCCATCTGTAAAACCTCATGTTCTTCATTCACTCCTTCTCTCGCTCCCTCTATGATGTAGAGCTGTGTGTAGATCCTGTTCAGGAGGGTTTCATTCTCTTGGAGTTTCAGTCCCTCAAATAATCTTTCATATTTGTTCTTCATGCTGGTTTTGTGTCTGTCTTTGACTCTGACAACTGTCGTAATAGTTACATGACCTGTTTTGACAACACCGGCAAAGTCAGTTCGCGTTGTAGATATAATCCTTTTGCAAGGCAACATTACATTTAATCACAGAACTGACCAGATAGGTGTTCAAGTACTCTTGCAAAAGACAAGGCCACTGACAGGGGCTGTCTGACCAAAAAGAGATATATATCAGGCACACTGATATAATCCAGTCCCCTGGCCAACTCTGTACGAGGGTCTGTCTCAATGCGCCCACTTGAAAGCATGTTTCAGTAAACATCTCCGGCTTAGTGCACTGCACAGCGGAATGAACCTGACCCTCAGGCTTTTAATGTTCCTGACGCCCGCAACAAGCGGGGGACGTGAGAACAGACATGAGAGGGCTGGTAGTCTTGCTATCTTCATCATGTCAGTGAGAGCATGGCAAAACACTCTGCCATCAGCCTGGGAGCTTCCTGAGGACACTTAAAGGGAGAAACTTCTCAGCTCGAATAAGCGGAGGTAAAAGTTACAAACTGTGAGAGCCCCTGTGAAATTCGAGCTCACATCACAACAAGGCCCAGTTCAACTTCTCTGGGAAGCAGAAGATGAGATGGATTAAAACACTCTCTGAATGGACTATGATCAGTCGATCACCCAGAACGCACACTCCACTCATGTAGAGGGGAGATAGCCGCACTCAACATTCATGAATGTACACATAGTTCGTTCATTTGATCGGCGTTCATTTTGGTCAAGTACCGGACCTAGTTGAAACACCAGACATCAAGCTGGCAGAGGGTCAGACCCAACTACGCACAGTTGAGCAACACTGGACTGATGAAATGTAGAGCGTGGAATGATAAGCAACAGCGTATCAGTGCATAGGCATTACCCAGCTCATACGATAGCTTCAGCCGTAGTGCCCTCAGAAACCATGGAAAACACAAGTCTGTGTCGTGAATGCATCAGCTACATATACAGTAGCTAATAGTGCAAGCAGTGGTACTGCACATCGATCTATACGACATAGTTAAAACAGGCGCCGGAGAGGGGCGTGACCACGAAACCTTTTAAACACTCCAATGGCTACTCAGCCGTCTTCCCCTGCACAGCCAGAACATGCGGTGCAAAAGGGGGAATTTTCTGATGTAGAACCTGTCTTACAGTTGTCACGCCAAACGTTACAAATACAAAAGGCGCCCTTACGGCCACGATCGTTCCCTGGATCCATAGCTGGCTCAGGCTCTATGCAAGGGTCTGAGGCATGGCGTGTAGAGCGAGCGCAGAGAGACATAGCGTTGGGAACAGCAGTAGTCAGTGCATCATGAGGACTATGGCCGGCGTCGGCGCCAGGGTGTACTGTGACTAGTGTATGTGACACTACACCCCTTTATTAATAACAACAGCCAGCCGGTGTTCAATATAGAGGGCGAGAATAGTGTGGCACTAGCGTAAGTAGCGGTATAGCATACGCACACACTTCCTCACAACGCAGCAGCACAGCCAGAGTGATCATCATTGAAGTGAAACAGGGAAACAGGGTTACGACAGTAACCAGAGACATTCCCTTTGAGAGCAGTTACCTCAGTTTCGCGTCAGCTTGATGCTGCGGGAACAGAATCAATCCCACCGCGCGAGAGGTGAAGATCACGGCAAAGTTACTGGACTTAGGCTACACCAATCACAGAGTAGTGTGATCAGAATAGCAAGTTGCACTGAAGAATGCAGGGCAACATAACCACAATAATCACATATCAGTATGTACATAAGCACAGCGTCATCAGCCGAAGCGGCAACAACTGTGTGCACACAGTCAATAGCAAGACTCAAGACTAGGAGATAAGTGAGGTTAATCACTCACTGAAAGCACTTGAGACGCCAAGGACGGCACATTCAACTTGTAAAACCTGGCAAATGTGTTCTGTGAAGACCAGCCGGCTGCAAACATACAACCCTAAAGACGTGCTTTAGACCTGGCCCCTGAAGAGACGAATGACCTCGTCGAGTGAGCTCTCATGTTAAGGGGGGTCTTCGTATAGTCTTCGTACAGTTCCTGGCTCACATAAGCCAAAAGATAGTGCCCACTAGTCCACTATTCAGTGAGCTCCGCTTAGGTGTTGCACATCCCTTAGTACAGTCAGCCGCCATAGCGACTTGACGACTGCACTGAGACAGGAGGGTATTCATATCGCGTAAGTGGAGGGAATTTTGTACTCCTTACATGACATACTGCTGCACTGAGACAGGGGGATGTATACAGTGGGTATGGAAAGTATTCATACCCCCGGTAAATATGATCAAAAATGGCTGTAAAAAATAAATCTTTCATTCAAAAAAATGTATCTTTCGTTCAAAAAATTGGCAAAAATCTAACCTTTCATTGAAGTAAAAGAATTCAAATTGGGGGGGAAATCACATTATGAAATAAATGTTTTTCTCCAAAACACGTTGGCCACAATTATTCATACCCCTAGAATGTTTTATGAAAAAAATATCTCTGAAGTATATTCCCATTAATATTTACCTTTTTTTAGCACACCAGGGGGACTAGGAACATGAAATTGTCCAGCCATGACTTCTTGTTTCACAGGATTTTAAATATGAGGAAACACAAAGGCCAAATTCCCTTAATCATCCATCACAATGTGTAAAACCAAATCATACAGTTCAGGGCCCGTATTCATAAAGAATCTTAATGCAAAGAGTAGCTCCTAGTGACAAAATTCTAAGAAAATTCTTAGAAATGTGGGCATTTACTCTTAAAATTAAAGAAAAACTCCTAGTAAAGAAAAAAGTAATTCAGAAAGCATCTTAACCCTTAAAAGAGGTCTTAAGGTCAAAATTGTTAGGAGCACGGATGAGGACTTTTAAGAGGCTTAAGAGTTTCTTTAGCAGAGGAGAAAATGGCAGAAAGACAAAGAGGGAGAAGAAATGTGTTACAGACAATGGATGACAGTGAGTTAATAAGACGCTATAGATTAGATCGTGCAGGGATCATGTTTGTGACAGATCTTTTTAGAGACACGCTAATATCTCCGACACAGCGCAGAAATGCCATAGCGCCTGAAATGAAAGTAATCACTACATTACGATATTTGGCAACTGGGAAAATTCCATGTTTGATACATTAAAACCAACATTCAAACCACCGCTTAAATAGACATGCCAGCAATCAGTGTAATTGGAAAGAGTGGAACCATTTTTATCATTCTAAGCAATCAAATACCTTATAGGAAATCAACAGCATGGTAAATAAAAAAAGGATTTATATACACATATATAATGTGTGTGTGTGTGTGTGTGTGTGAGAGAGAACGATTAAATAGGAAAAATTACGCATGTAAGTTCAAAGTGGAGGCTTAGAATAGACCCTATACTTAAAATCACTTTTTTTTTCCTTCTTGGACAACCAACCAATCACAGTCTTCAAAAGATTGTGTCATACATAGCAACGGGGTCAACCCCGCCTCCTCACTAAGATAAAAGTTTTTGTATTTTCCTTACTCAGAGTTGCTCTCAGATCGGTCCCGAATCGCTCTTAAGCTAAGACTCCTACATAAAAGTTTTTAAGCTAAATTAAGAGTTTTCTGAGAGGATTCTTAGAATCTTTATGAATACGGGCCCTGATTTGCAGCAAAAGATTGTTGAGCGTCACAAATCAAGTCTGCTAGAAATCTTATAATGGGCCGTGGGTGGATCTTCCATCAGGACAACGATCCTAAACAAACATCAAAATCAAGACAAAAATGTGTTTCGGAGCACAAAATGAAGCTTCTGCCATGAGCGTCCCAGTTCCCTGACCTGATGAGTGGAGTGAACTGAAGAGAAGAAGCACCAACATGGATCTGGGAATCTGAAGGATCTGGAGAGATTCTGTATGAAGGAATGATCGCTGATCTCTTGTCAGGTGTTCTCCAAACTCCTCAGGCATTATAGGAGAAGACTCAGAGCTGTTATCTTGGCAAAAGGAGATTGCAAAAAGGTATTTACTAAAAGGGTATGAATAATTGTGGCCAACGTGTTTTGGAAAAACATTTATTTCATAATGTGATCCCCCCCCCCCCCCCCCAATTTGAATTCTTTTACTTCAGTGAAAGGTTAGAATTTTGCCAATTTTTTTTAACTAAAGATCAAATTTTTTGAATGAAAGATTTATTTTTTACAGCCATTTCTGATAATATTTACCGGGGGTATGAATACTTTCCGTACCCACTGTATATAATATATATATATCTTTTTTAGAAAATGACCGACCGTTTCACTAGGTAAGACTCTATTCCTCAGCTTGGATCGTGCAGAGCCCTTTTAAGCACTTCAAAGCCCTTTGAAACTGCATTGATTTGGACTTCAACATCTTGGTTGCCATTGAAGTCCATTGTGTGGAGAAAAACCCTGAAATGTTTTCCTCAAAAAACTAAATTTCTTTTCCACTGAAGAAAGAAAGACATGAACATCTTGGATGGCTTTACAGTGAGTAAATTATCAGGAAATTTTCATTTTGAGGTGAACTAATCCTTTAAGAGGACAATTACTTGAGTCGCCCCCTGTCGTTTCACAGAATAGTACAACGGTGTGCGCGTCGAGTATAAACACCTCGTCCGTTTGGGGAGGTGCGCGTGCAGTCTGCGGAGCCAGGCGAAAGTATAAACAAGGCTTGAGGCGGATTGACTGATGAGTTTCTACACAGGATAGTGACTGTATTTTGCAGCACAGCGAACATTCTGAATTCAACATTTATCCTTCGCATCAGAAATAGTGCAGAAGAATACGGGGAAATATATAAGTGTGAGAAATACAGAAATAAGCTCGAACTTCACTTACCATACTGCATCAGAAGGAGCCAGAAATAATGAGTGCTGATCTTTCCCGTCATTTAAAAAAAAAAAAAGCATCACATTACACACTGTGAAAAAAAAGCGTTTTTTTGTTGTTGTTTTTTTACATTAACATGTATTCAGAGAACATTCAAAATAACGTTTCCATAAAGTTGGAAAAATGGACTGACCAAGCAAAAAAATTTTTTTATAGATTTTTAACAATGGGATATTTTGAACATTGATACACAATGTAACTTTAGGCCCTCTAGTGGTTAAAAAACAAAACTGCATGTATTTTGTGGAAGAACATTGTTGTGGTTGTGCTTCGGCTCTGAGCGGATGAATATGATTCTCCTGCTGTTCATAAAACATTCACTACTAGAGATATAACCACTTTAGATGAAAGATCTCAAAGTGAGCTGAAGAGTTACTGTAGTTTTACTCATTAATAAATACCATACTTCCTTAAGAATAAACTCCACAACAATAATAAGATAATCTTCACAATATAGGTTGAGGATTTATATGACACATGCAATAGTGAACATCAGCTCAGACTCTTCCTTGATCCTCGAACTGGCTTTTCTCTAACTGTAAACTGATTCACTAACAGCCGTTGGGTTTTGTCCTTAAAGTGACACTTTGACTTGATTAATACAATATGAAACAAAATAAATTGCATTTTTTAATAGGGCCAAAATACAAATACAAAGTAATGCTTTATTAACAAGTGTCTTAAAATCCAACACAAAAAATAAAATAATAACAAAAAATAACAAAAAACATGGAATTTACTAGCAGAAACAAAGTCCGATCACACTTTATATTAGGTGTCTTTAAAGAGCTGTTGTGCTGTTTCCCATGTTCATCTGTGTTTAGTGTGTAATGTTGCCGTGTGATCATGAAGAAGCTCCAGTTCTCCTCTATATCAGTGTCAGTGTTTCTGAACGCCTGAAACGCCTCCAGTGTAGTCTTGAGTTTCTTCCTCATTTGAATAATTAATGCGCAGAATAAAGGGGCGGGGCCTGGTTGAGTTAGTTAGTAGTGTGTTAAACTGGCGGTTATGGAAAGGGGCGGGACATTTCCCAAACACACTCGAAGCGCTCGACCAATCACAACACACTGCTCCAGCCGACCAATCAGAGCACAATGTGCTTTTCAGAAGGAGGGGCTTCATAGAGACAGGAAGTAAACAGAGCGTTACTGACAGACTGGGAAGAGAGGAGCCGCAACAATGGAGAATATGAGGAGAATAATCAACATTCAAGCAGGAAAACCTGTTCTAGTAGAGCCTGAAATAGGTCCTCTTAAAATAATAACTATTAGGTATAGTGTTGACTTATTGTGTTGATGTTGTATTGTGAATGACTTGAGCTGTTATTAAGGAGGATACGGGTAACGTTAGGACAGGTTTGAGTAGGTTCATGGGAAAGTCAACAGTGTAATTACACCTGAAATTATTTATAAGTAAACACACTAGTTAAAGACACCCAATATAAAGTGGGATCCAAAGTGCAGATTCCTTCTTTTCCTAAATAATTTCATTGACTGGTGATGAGTAAATCAGAGTAGTCTTCATTGTAAAGTTGTAAGCTTGTGCAAAGGCGGTTTCAGTGAATGTAACATCAAGTGTCATAATGCTATAGTACACAAATTTATCAGAACCTTGTTTTTGTATGGTTATATAAAAGACTCAAGAGAGAGTACAGGATTCATCATTGCGGATATTGGCAGGGATTTTCCCGTTGGGTTCCTCATCAGGATCGGGAATGTCGGGAGTGTCGGGAGTGTCGGCAGTGGGAGAGAACTCGGACGGGGCGTCCTCGTATCCGCTGCTCTCCTCGTTCTCATCCTGAGCTTCAGGAGTCTGATGATCCTCACACACAGGGAGACCCAGTGATTGTCTGATCATGTTCTTCAGGTCTAACACTGGTGTGTTGAGATGCACAGGAGCGCCTCCACTGGCCTGGAGTGGAGTTTCGTCTGCGTCCACGGATGATCCTTCAGGAGCGGGTCTCCACTTCTGCTCCACTGTCCTCTCCTAAACACACGAGCAAACATCCGTCAAACACAGTCTGGAGGAATATTATAAACCATAAGAGTGGCATCAAATTACTTTTGAAAGTTCCAAGTAGTTAATCCCAACTTATTTTAAAGTCCCACTGCAGTGTCTGGGAACGCGCAGCTTTGTTTGATGCGTTGACATAAACAGGAAGCTAAGGCGGGACATATTGAATGGCTCCTCCCCCTTTTCATATAGCCAATAGCGTTTAGTTTCCCTCATAGACTGACAGCTCCATGGAAGCGAATCCGAGCGCTGATGATACGCCGGATTCAATAGTAGAGGAGTCATGTCATTCTCAACGTACAGCTGGAAACCGGAATAAAACTGGAGCGTCTGAGCAACCGAACACACACACTACAACCCATAATGCTCTGTGTGTCGACGGCCGCTTTGGTCAGGTGGTGTTTATAGCACAGGGGGCGGAGCTTCAGATTCTAGAGAACATTTGATTGGACAGAAGACGTGGTGAGAAGCTGAAGTCTGCGGTGATGTCATAAAAATCTCTGAACCATTTTAGCGGAAGTGAGAGACTGTGAGTTTTGAATGCTTATATCTGCTAAATGAACACAGCAGCTTATTCATAACCTTAAGGGGATCAAATGAAAATTAGGCCATGATTTACTCTCCCTGAAGCCATCCTAGGTGTATATGACCTTCTTCTTTCAGACGAATACAGTCAGAGTTATATTAATAAATGTCCATGCTTTATAATGGCAGTGAATGGCTGAATATTTGTCCATCAAATATAAATATAAATCTATCTATCATCTGTCTGTCTCAGTAAAACACATCCAGGCACATTTTGTTCTCATGGTGAATGATAAAAGAATAAAATGAGAGAAGTGAACACACTCACAGTTCTCCACACACGGTTACGCAAGCATGCAGTGTCTCTCTCTCTCTCACACACACACACACACACACACACACACACACACAGAGTCTCTGGCTTTACACAGCAGTTTCTGTTGATCTCTAAATGTGATGATGTAAGCGCAGTGTTTCCTCACCTCTCGTAACCTCTCCATCTCCTGTGTTACTGAGGCGAGCTTGTCCTCCACCTTCCTCCTCATCGCTCTCTCTCTCTCCAGCTCCTGCTCAGACAGAACACACACCATCAGCTCAGTGTGTGTGTGTGTGTGTGTGTGTGTGTGAAGCAGCGTGTCACAGTACCAGTGTGAGCTGATGATTCTCTCTCTGTGTTTCGACGAGCATCTCCTCCGTCCCCTCGAGCGCGTCCTGAAGAACATCGACCTGGAAGAGCAGCGCCTCCTGCTGGAGCGACAGCATCCGCAGATCCGTCACACACTCCTCGTAGTTCAGCTCCGTCTGCACAGCAAACACAGCTTTACACACATCCTCTAGATGGAACGCCAAAGCACACACAATACCTACAGTGCATCCGGAGAGTATTCACAGCGCTTCACTTTTTCCACATTTTGTTATGTTACAGCTTTATTCCAAAATGGATAAAATGCATTATTTCCCTCAAAATTCTACAAACAATACCCCATAATGACAACGTGAAAGAAGTTTGTTTGAAATCTTTGCAAATGTATTAAAAATAAAAAATGAAAAAAAACACAAGTACATAAGTATTCACAGCCTTTGCCATGACACTCAAAATTGAGCTCAGGTTCATCCAGTTTCCACTGATCATCCTTGAGATGTTTCTACAACTGGATTGGAGTCCACCTGTGGTGACTTCAGTTGATGGACATGATTTGGAAAGGCACACACCTGTCTATATAAGGTCCCACAGATAACAGTGCATGTCAGAGCACAAACCAAGCCATGAAGTCCAAGGAATTGTCTATAGACCTCTGAGACAGGATTGTATTGAGGCACAGATCTGGGGATGGGTACAGAAACATTTCTGCAGCATAGAAGGTCCCAATGAGCACAGTGGCCTCCATCATCCGTAAATGGAAGAAGTGTGGAACCACCAGGACTCTTCCTTGAGCAAACTGAGCGATTGCGGGAGAAGGGCCTCAGTCAGGGAGGAGACCCAGAACCCGATGGTCCCTCTGACAGAGCTCCAGTGTTTCTCTGTGGAGAGAGAAGAACCTTCCAGAAGAACAACCATCTCTACAGCTCTCCACCAATCAGGCCTGAGAACCTTTCAGAAGAACAACCATCTCTACAGCTCTCCACCAATCAGGCCTGAGAACCTTTCAGAAGAACAACCATCTCTACAGCTCTCCACCGCCTATTTATGTTTCTGCCGGTGGGTGCCCAGTGCCCACACTCCATTCACAATATATTGGAAAATACCGATCCTGGCAAAAAGTGGACCCATATATCCCACCCGCAAATTACACCTATGTTACCAACTATAGAGGTTACCGACAGAACCTTTCCATGAGTGTTGTCGCGAGTCGCGCTCTCACTGATATCTGATGATCAGTAGCGGTTCAGTAAATAAAATAATTACTTACACTAAGCACTTAACTCAAAAATAACTATTAAAGGGGTTGATTATGATTTGACTTTTTTAACTTTAGTTAGTGTGTAATGTTGCGGTTTGAGCATAAACAACATCTGCAAAGGTACGACGCTCAAAGTTTAAAGCAAAGGGAGATATTTTCTTTTACAGAAATCACTTTTTAAGGACTACAACAAACGGCTGGTAGAGACTACACCACATTCCTCCCGGGTTAGTGACATTACCAACCCTAAAATTTACATAAACCCCAGGAACGGGATTTATAGATTATCAAGACAGAATATGCTAATCAAGATAACTACACAAAAGCTACATAACTTCATCAACTAACCATTCAGAAATGTTGTCTACATGTTGTCACTTCTTCTTGAGTCTCTCCATCTTTGTCTGGCTCCGGTTTGAACATAAAAGGCTAAAAGTTTTTTGACATTTTCAGGACACAAGCTGTTGTAGCTCCGCCCCCTGTGCTGGGAGTAGCAGCTCATTTGCATTTAAAGGGACAGACACAAAAACATGAGTGAAGGAAATCCGCCTGCGAGTTGAGAGAATTGTGCTCGCGCATTACTTAGATGCGCTCTCGACATTTGTCATTAAAATAACGCTATAGAAACGGTCTCAAATAAACTATAAAAAAAGATGAAGATAATCGTGTCTCAAAGCTGCAATCAATTTATTATTGGTTAAAATCAATGGAGATGAGAATATCTCGTGCTCGAGCATTTCCGGCGCCTATGCCTATAGTGAATCGTGGTGGTGTGGGGATGTTGTTCAGCAGCAGGAACTGGGAGACTCGTCAGGATCGAGGGAAAGACGAGGAACCGGGAGCCTAGTCAGGATCGAGAGAAAGACGAGGGACCGGGAGACTCTTCAGGATCGAGGGAAAGACGAGGAACCGGGAGACTCGTCAGGATCGAGGGAAAGATGAGGAACCGGGAGCCTAGTCAGGATCGAGAGAAAGACGAGGGACCGGGAGACTCGTCAGGATCGAGGGAAAGATGAGGAGCTGGGAGACTCGTCAGGATCGAGGGAAAGATGAGGAACCGGGAGACTCGTCAGGATCAAGGGGGAGACTCGTCAGGATCGAGGGAAAGATGAGGAGCTGGGAGACTCGTCAGGATCGAGGGAAAGATGAGGAACCGGGAGCCTAGTCAGGATCGAGAGAAAGACGAGGGACCGGGAGACTCGTCAGGATCGAGGGAAAGATGAGGAGCTGGGAGACTCGTCAGGATCGAGGGAAAGATGAGGAACCGGGAGACTCGTCAGGATCAAGGGGGAGACTCGTCAGGATCGAGGGAAAGATGAGGAGCTGGGAGACTCGTCAGGATCGAGGGAAAGATGAGGAACCGGGAGACTCGTCAGGATCGAGGGGGAGACTCGTCAGGATCGAGGGAAAGATGAGGAGCTGGGAGACTCGTCAGGATCGAGGGAAAGATGAATGTACAGAGATGTCCTTGATGGAAACCTGCTCCAGAGCTCTGGATCACAGACTGGGGCGACGGTTCATCTTCCAACAGGACAACGACCCTCAGCACACAGCCAAGATAAGACAGGAGTGGCTCCGGGACAACTCTGGGAATGTCCTTGAGTGTCCCACCAGAGCCCAGACTCGAACCCGATTGAGCGTCTCTGGAGAGATCTGAAGATGGCTGTGTACCGACGCTCCCCATCCAACCTGATGGAGCTCGAGAGGTTCTGCAAAGAAGAATGGCAGAAACTGCCCAAAAACAGGTGTGCCAAGCTTGCAGCATCATACCCAAGAAGACTTGAGGCTGTAATTGGTGCCAAAGGTGCTTCAACAAAGTATTGAGCCAAGGCTGTGAATACTTATTTACATGTGCTTTTTTTCAGTTTTTTTATTTTTAATACATTTGCAAAGATTTAAAACAAACTTCTTTCATGTTGTCATTATGGGGTATTGTTTGTAGAATTTTGAGGAAAATAATGAATTTAATCAATTTTGGAATAAGGCTGTGACATAACAAAATGTGGAAAAAGTGAAGCGCTGTGAATCCCGGATGCACTGTAAACATACAAAGAAATGTAAAAAAAATAATGAGTATTTTATAGTTTTTTTTATGTATTATATTTTTACCACATTAACAAATAAATACACAAATACATAGATTCCTTAATAAATGTGGAAAAAATATAATAATACATGAAGAAAACTCATTTTTGTTTGTGTTTTTTACATTTATTTGTACATTTATTTATTTATTTATGTATTTATTTCTTATTTTGTCAGCTTTGGCATTCTATAGTTCTTAAAGTGCCCCTTTTTGAGATAATGCCTTTCATGTAGTGTGTAATAAAGCTATTTGTGAATGTAAAAGCTCTGCAAAGTTTCACAGATCAGAGATAAATGGAGTTTTTGTCAGAACGAGTCGTCAGTAATTCAGTCCCAATTCTTGCTAAACCTGCTTGTAGGTGTGTAACTAATTTGCATAATGCCAGCCTGTGGTCTTGATTGGCTGATTGGCTTGATTGGCTCTTAGCCCCGCCCTCAAACACTGTAGTGTATCTGAGACTGGAAGAGTTTGGTTCGTGTTGTTTGTGTCGAGAAGAAGCTGTTTTCTGAGATTGATACGGTAAAACCCACGCCATCGTTACTGTTCGTATCACTGAGATCAAGAGCTGAGATTCAGATATGATAATGAGCGTTTGCTTTCTGACCAATCAGAGCAGAGCAGCTCTCAGAGAGGCGGAGTTTAGAGAGATATGCTAATGAGCCTGTGAGTCATGTGATTCACAGAGGAGCGAGTCTCTGATGGGAGTCATGAACACTGACTCGAGACACACCTGTTGATGATTCACTACACGAGTCTGCATCACCTCCACACCTGCGTGTCTCAACTCGCCCAGCATGCATCAGTTTTACTTTAGTTCTGTTCATATTTTCAATTTGCTTACATAACCTATCCTGGAAACTGAAGCTTTTATGAAATAGCAGCTTTTATAATTCACAACAGTAGAACTATTACATATATAATTTGGTTTTAAAAAAATATGTAAATCTTACCACTTCTACGCTCTCAGAAATCAGATCATCTTCACTCTAAAAAAAAAAAAAAACATACAATTGTTCATTAGTACATAAAACTTGTAACAAAGTAACATTTTTGTAACAAAACGCATCTGGTTGGATCAGTGACTCCTGTTCAGCAGGTTTAGATCTGTGAGAGACTTAAACACACTGCTATAACACACACTCAGACTGCAGACATCACACTACTAGCCTGGCTCTCTTCCCTCGCTCCTCTCCTCAGCGTGCCGTATCTGCTGTCGCTGCGGGACAGGTGTCTGCTCGTCTCCTCCGCCTGCACGACATAAACAGCAGATTATTCATTACTAATATAAAACAGTAAAGCACTCTAAGCAACAAACTCCATCAAAGGATTCTGAAAGGAAATCTGGCAGAATTTGGAGTTTTAAAGAGGCCACATTAAAGTCTTGTTGTTTCAGGCTCTACTAGAGCAGGTCTTCCTCATATTCTCCATTGTTGCGGCTCCTCTCTTCCCAGTCTGTCAATAACGCTCTGTTTACTTCCTGTCTCTATGAAGCCCCTCCTTCTAAAAAGCACACTGTGCTCTGATTGGTTGGCTGGAGCAGTGTGTTGTGATTGGTCGAGCGCTTCGAGTGTGTTTGGGAAATGTCCCGCCCCTTACCATAACTGCCAGTTTAACACACTACTAACAACTCAACCAGGCCCCGCCCCTTTATTCTGCGCATGAATTATTTAAATGACCACTGATTGAGGTTGCCCATAGTACTATAGCTGTGTTTTCATCCAAAGTTGTGAAATTAACTTCTGCGCAAAATTGGATTATCGCATAAATGTTTGCAAATGAAGCAGCGTTTCCATCCCAGAGATGTGTGTACTGGGTGCACAACTTTAATGTCAGAAACATGTGACGACAAACACTATTAACTTCAGCGAATGAAAGGTAATAATCATTATTCTGATGTTTCAGTGACACATTAAACCTGTTAGAAAGACGTTCTAGTGACGTCAGAGGCGAATTAATGACCAGCTGTTATTTTGAAAAAGGCTTTTAAAGAGGATTCAATTCCTCTTGATGGAATCAATCCCAACATTTGGAATCGACTCTTGATTCCCAACAGCTCAGAATCGATTCACTTTGGAATCGACTCTTGATTCCCAACAGCTTAGAATCGATTCACTTTGGAATCGATTCCATGCCCTACAAAAAGGTTGCCAAAAATTGGACTAAACCAGTCAATTCATATGGATTAGTTTTACGATCTCTTTATGCACTTTTTTTTTAAGCATCACAGTGGTAGTTGTGTAGACTGTCAATGGAGGAACAGAAATCTCTCAGATTTCATTAAAAAGATCTTCATTTGTGTTCTGAAGATGAATGAAAGTCTTGCGGGTTTGGAATGAGGGAGAGTGAATGATGACAGAATTCTCATTTTTGGGTGAACTGTCCCTTTAAGACTGAAGTTTCAGAATAAAACTTCATATGATTGCGAGCACTGATTGATGTCACAATCATAGCCTCAAAGGGAGATTATCACATATTTCAGTTCTGCAGTAAAGTCAGTAAATCATGAACAGCTCTCGATCGATCGTCACGTCTAATTCGTTTTTTATCGCGAGATTCGGCATCATCGCGCACATCATCATCATCATCATCATCATCATCGGAGGGTGTGTTCTGTTAAAATAACAGGTCGTATTTATTTCAGAAAAATTAGAATAGCATTTGCTATATATTTATAATCAAGTAAATCTTCAGGTAAAGAGAATTTGATCATTTACAGTTAGAAAGCAGCCCCAACTCAGCCGATTATCGTCTTATCGAGGCTTTGACAGACAGGCGAATGTTATCCAGGAGAAAGATCATCGGACGATTACAGCAGACATCCAGTCACGAGTCACGAGTCACACAAAGAAGATCCGGACTCTGAAGACTGACTCACTCATATCGTTACCTCTCTGATAATGTGCCGAAGAGACTCTTCTTCGCTCATTCCTCGAGAGAGAGTCCGTTTCCTCAGAGAACCCGCTTTCTCGAGCTGACCCGAATGCATGTTCCCGCGGAGAAAAGGTTCCGAGAAATCTGTGTTTCTGAAGAGTTTCTCTACCGGAGAGACAGTGTTGTGTTGTCGGGTGGCTTCTGTGTGCGGTGGGCGGGGCTTGACTCATGAGGGGGCGGAGCTATCGTTTGTTATGTAATACCACATTGCTTTGAAAAATAAGACGGGGTAAGATGACCCACACGTCTTAAAGGGGTGGATTCATTTTATAGATATATGTTCTTTGAGGTTCACTATGTTAAGGTATTTTTACTCAAAAAATAACTTATTATGTGGAAAAACAATTATTTTCAACCCTCGTTCTGAGCCTGTGTCTGACGTTATCAGTTTTTAAGGCGCGGCTCCTTTAAGGCTTGTCAGTGAACGGCCACTGTTATGATTGGTTAACGTCACTGCATAGGAAACAGTGTCAACGCCCACTCGCCGTTGCTTGTGTTTTGAAAACATTGATCCATATAAAGCAGTCATTGAAGCATTATGAAAAATTAAAAAGGTTTGTGATGCAGCTGCTGTCAGACGCTTCATCTGTCAACAAAAGTTTCTTTGTGAACTCTTTTACAAAATAAAATAAAAGCCAGTGGGCGGGGCCTATGGTGTGATGATGTGTGACTATTCGTCAACGTCTTGCTCTGGAGGCGGGCATATGCAAATGTCCTTCCCGAAATATCCAAATTTAATCTTGATTAAATAAATGCTTTGTTTATAATGAGGATGTTTTTTAATACCAGAAATATCTCTGACTTAAAGGGAGAACTAAAAAAACACCTCTTCCTTAAAATCACATTTACAGTCAAGAATAGCATTTGTGTGTATTTTAAGCTATGAAACTTGAAGTATGTTTTAATGTTACAGAGACCTCTTATATGTCAAAATGTATTTTTTATGTCATGACTCCTTTAATTGTCTCTCCTGACCACAGATGACACGAAATCTCATGTGAACTCATTTGATAAATGGCTATACTCTTATTAATTTTGTCATTTCATCTGAATATTAACATTAAAGTGATTTGAGCTGAATAATGACACTGTCTTCGGTAGAATTTGTCTCATATTTGGAGAAGTTTTCATCATTGAGCTGCTTTGATACGATCTGTGCTGTATAAAGCTGACTTGAGTATCAACATTTGTGAGATTAAATCAGTAAAAACAGCTTTGAGGTTAATCTTGTGTCTGGAAAATAGTGAACTGTGACCTTGTATTTTGTTGAATATGAAAAAATGTGTTAATGAGAGACGTTTTTAGATTTGTGGAGTAAAATGATAGTTTATACACATGATTATAGGAGGAAAGGTGCAAGCTTTATTTGTTTAAAATCCTAAAATAAAGATGTGGTGTCACTTTAATACACTTTTGTAAACCCAGCCAGTCACAATGAAACCCATCTGAACTGCATTAGAAATCTGAATTTTAATATAGTAATGTGTAAATAATAGGCTGTGATTTACACACCAAATCCATCAGAAATTCCAGCACATTAATTGTTAAACGCTCGAGACTTACGTCACTGCCTGTATCGCACACCGATTGGCTGCCGCGTTTCATCTTATATTTGCATAAAGTTAAGTATTTCTCAACTTTTGAACACTAGTATAGCCAGTTGTTTTCTCCAAACCACTGTCGATCCAGAAATGCTCCTTCAGCTCAGCACTGTCAATAAACAGTGTATAATATTATAAGTGTATACTATTATATTTTAAATAGCCTACTGTACTATATGAGCTATTAATGCATTACTACTATCATCATTGGTCAGTCTCACATTGTTAAAGGAGGTTTCACTCACTCACTCACTCACACACACACACACACACACACACACACACAAGCCCTGTCATTGCGCAGGTCTCACACACTCCTTTAGACACGACTCCCATATGGTCTAGCGGTTAGGATTCCTGGTTTTCACCCAGGCGGCCCGGGTTCGACTCCCGGTATGGGAAGGAGTGCTTCTTTGGCTCCTCGAGGTGTTTTCCTCCTCATATGAGCAGCTGAATCATGAGAGAATGATCTTCTGTCTTCGGCTCGTGTACCTTCGATGGCGGTACCCGACGGCCGTAGGACTGTATATGGCGACCAATCACCTTAGAGATTCAATCTTTCGCTGGCCAATCAGGCGGGTGGGTCAATAATTCAATAGCCTATCATCTAGAGGCGTCCATTTTTTGCTGGCCAATCGCACGACAGGTGGATGCTGAAGCTGCCGATGCTGTTTCTTTGAATGCAGAATGCTGAACGCTGAACTCTGAACTCATCCTTCTTGCTCCTTGTACTCTTGACGATTCCGGTAAGAACTTTTATGTGTATTATTGGATATTCAATTGTTTCTATTTTCATATAGGATTTTGCTAGCCTGTTTGCTGCCGCTAAATGCGGCTTTTGTCATTATCGATCAGCCAATGTTGTAAACAAACTTTTACGCTAGGTTCGCACTACTACCATCAGTAGCTTCATATTAACTTTATGACAAATGTAACACTTTACGCTGTCACCAAATACAATTGAGCATGTGTTGGTACCATATTCATGGTTTATTTGTAGGCATATGCAAAGGAGTGCACTTTTGCGCCAAAATAATCCGCCTTTTCTAGGCAAGCAGGGCTTGATATGAAACTATCAAAGGTTATATATCTATACAATCTATGAAAACAAAACAGTAAAAACATGGTACAACTAGTTCTTTTTATAGCATACAAAATCAAATGTGCACTCATCTGAACAAAGGGGCTTGTGAGAGTAGAATACAATAGAAATCTAATAGTGTTTGACTAGTTGGTTAGAGTTAATGTCAAGCCCTGGTTATTAACAGGATTGAGCTGGTGTGGTACATATCATGTGTTGCATACATGTTCGGTGCATGTCTCTGTAATCCCTCATTTTGGGCCCTTGCCATGATGACTTAATGTAATTACACTATAACATGAATACAACTGCTTATCTGTCATTACAGAAAATGTCCAAACAACAATCAAAAAGCCACAAGGCTATGGATGATATTGAGTGGGTCTCGCGGCTCAGGTCTTTTGCCTCCACTGGTGTCTGGCCATCAGATGCAGGTAACCGACCTGCTCCAAGGCAAAAGAAGTGGTACAGTCTGTATCAGAAGGTATGTAGGAAAAGTATCAAAAGGAATATATATATATATATATATATATATATATATAGATATATATAGATATATAGATATATTAATTTTGAGTAGTAGACATATTATATTTTCAGTATGTACAGTATGAGCATAAAACAAGAACTTGTACAAGACAAAATTTGGTAAGTAAGTGGCATCTTTTGTTTTGTTTACAGATAGAGAAGTGCCCTCTGCAGCTGAGAGGCCAGCGGACGCTTTTCTCCCAGCCACAGATGTGTTTGTGTGGATTTCATCCTCATAAGGTAGGCTAATTTGGGCTCTTTCAGTTTAACTACAGTTGATGCAGTGTGCACACAATATAAAAATGTGGTATTTCTTAATATTAATGTATTCTTGGACAATTTCTGTTGTTTCTATCTGGGTTGGTTTGGCAAAAGGTCTGTTCCACAGCAGAGGAAATTGCGTAGCAGGTAAAAGAAGGTCATAAGGTTAAAACTAACTACATCACTAATAACTGAATAAAAAACCCAAATCTAAATTTGTCACGTCATTTGCATGAAAGGGGTTCTTATACATTATTGTTTATACTATTAACATAGAATAGAACAGTAATATTGTGCTTTCTTTAAATCACTGGTGATTTTGTCCATCATCTTTCTAAGTCAGACTTTCTTGGAAATTTTATTTCATACTGTATATATATGCACTGTTTTATACATTTTTGTTATGCAGCAGCAAGTGCCTACAGCCTCATCTAGACCCACAAGCAGTGCAGACCAATCAACTAGTGGTCAATGTAGCTCCTTAATGGTAGGTAGATTTTATAGCTTTATGTGAGAGAGAATTCATAACAAATTCAAATATTTTATATTCTTGTCATATTTCAGCTCCCAACCACTGCTCCAGTAGAGCATCCCACGGCTGACACTACACCCGCAAGTTTGGTGAAAAGGCCCAAGCTCACCCTTTCTTCGGTACATATGATGGCATGTGTTTTAAAATGGTTCACAATTGTCATATTAATACTTCTCTCTTTAAAGTTTAAAAGGTCCAGATTTGGTGGAAAGCATGTGGAGAGTGCAAAGCCAAATTTAAATGTTGGACGGAAAGCTCATGTAAGTAATGAATAATTATTAATTCTTTGCTGAAAAAAAAATTTCCAATGATACAATTTTTTTATACCTTGTATTTTTAGACTCATTCAACCACTGCTACAAATGCAGCTGCCCATGTGTGTGAGGCTCCAGTGCTAGCAGGTGGTCCTCCTCAAACCATCTCTCCACCACAGCCTCCAAGTGCAGAATCATTTTTTCTTGCTCCTCCATTACCGCCTCCAAAACAACGGCATCGGCCAGTGGAGGGGCAGAGTTTAGGAGTGAATGTGGTAAAACATTGCACTTGTTACTATGTTTGGTTAGTATTTTTTTGTCTTTATTTGACCTGTCCTTTTCTGTGTCTACAGAGCGCATTCCAGCCTGAGCACTCTGCTGCAGTTCCTCTCCTGTGGCCTAAAACCATGCCCCAGGAGGATCACCAATGGGTCTCCACAGGATTGTTCAGAGTTGGTGCTCGTGGGAATTTGGAGCTCCAGGACCATCTCCAGTTGTGGTATTTCCCTCCACAGCCATCCCTTATTTACCACCAGGCACCAACATCAGCCAGATTTTTTGCCCATCCCTTACTGCTGTGGATGCCGTATAGGCTGTGGAAAGTCAGGCTGCTGTGTGCGGACCAAGCCTGTAAAAGCCCTCTGACTAGTGGAGGTCTTCACAGGCGGGTGCGTCAGGTCCTTGACATTGACCGCTTTTACAACCTGGTCACAGAGACTCTGATTTGCTCCAAGTGCCGCCGCAGCTACCTGTCTTGGAATAGGGAAATACTTGAGCAGCTGGACGTGGCCCACCGTTCTGAGTTTAGGGTCATTCTTACCCGCCGGTATGTTGCATTATTGTGTGATTTTTGTCAGTTGCTTATCCATGTATATATAATTTATTTCTTATTACAGATATGCCTGTGACATCAGGGTGATACGCCTCCTACGGGAACGTGGTCTGGGGAATGGCCCTGTCCGACTGATTGGCCAGTTGAAAGAGAACCACAGTGAAGAGTGGCTGAAAAGGGTTGCGCGGTATACCAGCGAGTGTGCTTCTTTTATCAGCAAAAGTTGCCTGATGCCGCCAACATTTGAAGAGCCTCCCCAACCTGTGGCAATTCCCAGCTATAAGTGGCTTTCAGTGGTGTACAGCCAAGACATCCTGTTCAGGCTGGAGGATATCAAGGCTAGTATCACCTCCACTTATGGATCCATCTTAAAACTGGATTCCACCAGAAAGGTACATCTTTAATTATTATTGTATTGAGGTTATGCAGATTCTATTTCTATTTAAATCTAAATAGAAATGGAACCTCAAATGAATGAACAACTTAATAACATAAGATGGAATGTCAAATTGAGGGACAATTCAAAGATTAAAACAAGAATAACATTGCAGAGATAGCCACTCAATTTTTTTTATGACATTACACGCATAAGCTCTATATTCATGCAATAGAACCATTGAAGGAGTTGCTACTGTTGGTTTAATATATATGTTTGTTTTAGATCACCAAAAAGCTCTCAGGACCGGCAAAAGGCACTGCACAGTGGCTGACATCCGTTGGTAACGAGATGGGTCAAGTGCTCATCAGTGTCTTGACTGCTGGTGAGGGACCAGGTTTGGATCTTATGGCAGCTGGCTTGGTAGACAGGTATGTTACCTGTAATACATTTTCAGTTACATGTAATTTAACTTGTCCTTAGTTTAGAATTTACTATTTACAATTTTCATTTGTAATTTACTGTTGTTTGATGATGAAATTCTTTAATTATTTTTGATAATTATTTCTCGCAGGTATAAAGCTGCAGGTGTAGACCCTCCTGTTGCTCTCTATGTGGACTGTGGCTGCTGCAAGGATGTGGGTGAGACCAAGCTGAAGGCCAGATTTGGTGGATGGCCTAACTTGATTGTTCGCCTCGACATCTGGCACTTTATGCGACGCCTGGCTGTGGGATGCACCACTGATGCACACCAGCTCTACCCCACTTTCATGGCTCGCATGTCAGCATGTATTTTTGAGTGGGATGCTGCTGATGTCAACAAGCTGAGAGAGGCAAAAAGAGCACAGCTAAAAGAGCAAGGCCTGATGGCTCTGACGGAGAAGCAGCTAGATCGGCACATAACAAAAGAAGAGTTAGAGCTGCACTGCAGGAGGAGGACTCGTGGAGAAGAGCAAACCATCCGGCTGTTGGATCAGCTCATCAGTGAGCTCATCAGTGACAAGGGTAAGGATGCCCTTGGTGTTCCTCTTCTGGACCCCATCAGAATGCAGCACATCTGGCGTGTTCAGAAGAGACATGTTAAGTGTATTCAGGACCCACCTGGTGTGGCGCTGTACACACAGACTGGCACCATCACCAAGGGAGGAGTGCAACTGCAGACACTGCGCTGTGCCAGAGGTTCTACATCTTTGGAGTCATTCCACTGTCACTTAAACCGGTTCATTCCAGGTACGTGCAACTCAATAATGTTTATGTTTAACAGAAATACTTTACCTTATTCCTTTTTGTCATTTTTTTGTATTTACTTTAGGAAACAGTGCAAACTCGCTTAACTTCCAGATCTACCTACTAGATGGGCTACATCGCTGGAACCACAACAGGGCAGCAGCTGCTCTGGAGGCAGAGGCCTCTGGCCTGCGCACATACTCGGGCGAGCTGGTTCACAGTGTGAATAAAGATTATGAGAAGGTTTTTGGCAGGAAGCTGATTCCTTCTTTTACACCACCCGCAAAGTACACAGGTATTCATATTTAATATTGTATGTTTATGCTCATAGTTCTGTCTCTGTTTCTATGTAGTTTTTTTTTTTTTTTTTTTTCAAAATTGGTTTTGCATTTTCAGGTGAACTGATTGGAGTGCAGTACCTGTTGAGGCAGAACAATGAACCTCTACAGTGTATGGCGTCAGACTCCGAGGAGGCAAATACATTGCTGGAGCAGTTGGAAGAGCCAGTAGAGACTGATGAGGGCTTTGAAGAACTTGAACATATTGAGGTCACTCTTGCCGATTTACTTTTGGACACATCTGATATGATCTCAGTGCTACCGGCTTCTTGTGCTCCTGAGCTTTCTGGTCAGTCCGCTCCTCCTGTCCAGTCCACTCACCTGCTGGGGGTCCAACCTGCACCCGCTCCTCCTGTCCAGTCCACTCACCTGCTGGGGGTCCAACCTGCGCCCGCTCCTCCTGTCCAGTCCACTCACCTGCTGGGGGTCCCGTCTGCACCCGCTCCTCCTGTCCAGTCCACTCACCTGCTGGGGGTCCCGTCTGCACCCGCTCCTCCTGTCCAGTCCACTCACCTGCTGGGGGTCCAACCTGCGCCCGCTCCTCCTGTCCAGTCCACTCACCTGCTGGGGGTCCAACCTGCGCCCGCTCCTCCTGTCCAGTCCACTCACCTGCTGGGGGTCCCGTCTGCACCCGCTCCTCCTGTCCAGTCCACTCACCTGCTGGGGGTCCAACCTGCGCCCGCTCCTCCTGTCCAGTCCACTCACCTGCTGGGGGTCCAACCTGCGCCCGCTCCTCCTGTCCAGTCCACTCACCTGCTGGGGGTCCCGTCTGCACCCGCTCCTCCTGTCCAGTCCACTCACCTGCTGGGGGTCCCGTCTGCACCCGCTCCTCCTGTCCAGTCCACTCACCTGCTGGGGGTCCAACCTGCGCCCGCTCCTCCTGTCCAGTCCACTCACCTGCTGGGGGTCCAACCTGCGCCCGCTCCTCCTGTCCAGTCCACTCACCTGCTGGGGGTCCCGTCTGCACCCGCTCCTCCTGTCCAGTCCACTCACCTGCTGGGGGTCCAACCTGCGCCCGCTCCTCCTGTCCAGTCCACTCACCTGCTGGGGGTCCAACCTGCGCCCGCTCCTCCTGTCCAGTCCACTCACCTGCTGGGGGTCCCGTCTGCACCCGCTCCTCCTGTCCAGTCCACTCACCTGCTGGGGGTCCCGTCTGCACCCGCTCCTCCTGTCCAGTCCACTCACCTGCTGGGGGTCCAACCTGCGCCCGCTCCTCCTGTCCAGTCCACTCACCTGCTGGGGGTCCAACCTGCGCCCGCTCCTCCTGTCCAGTCCACTCACCTGCTGGGGGTCCCGTCTGCACCCGCTCCTCCTGTCCAGTCCACTCACCTGCTGGGGGTCCAACCTGCGCCCGCTCCTCCTGTCCAGTCCACTCACCTGCTGGGGGTCCAACCTGCGCCCGCTCCTCCTGTCCAGTCCACTCACCTGCTGGGGGTCCAACCTGCGCCCGCTCCTCCTGTCCAGTCCACTCACCTGCTGGGGGTCCAACCTGCGCCCGCTCCTCCTGTCCAGTCCACTCACCTGCTGGGGGTCCAACCTGCGCCCGCTCCTCCTGTCCAGTCCACTCACCTGCTGGGGGTCCCGTCTGCACCCGCTCCTCCTGTCCAGTCCACTCACCTGCTGGGGGTCCCGTCTGCACCCGCTCCTCCTGTCCAGTCCACTCACCTGCTGGGGGTCCCGTCTGGGTTACCTGGACAATCTACATCTTCAGAGCAAGTTGTAAGAAATACCAGTATGCTTTATATTTATTGATGTTTGACCTTCTTGAAATACTTCAAATCTAATGTAATACTTCCTCCTAGGCCGTGGATGAACAGAGTTTGGCAGGAATGGATCGTGTTGATGAGCTTGCGGAATACTTGGTGGAGCTAAGAAATGAAAAAGGCCTCACTCTTACCAATCAGCAGGCCAGCACCATTGTGGGTCTTTGGCAGAACTTGGAGCAACACGATAAGGACCGGATTTCTTATGCTGCTCGACATCAGGAGAGACTGCTCACTGGTCGGTTTAGGTCTCCGAAAAAGAAGGCTGTATTTGCAGGAGTTGAAAGTACAAAAAGGTGTGTACTTGGTTCTACTGGTTCAGCTGCTCAGTGGCCAAACTGCAGCCGTCTTGTAGAAACAATATTTATCAGATTGTGCAACATTCATAATAGCCCCAAGAAAATTGGACACCAAACCCTTTCAAGATGGTCACTAATTCTAAATGATTATAAAAAGATTCGACAGCTCATTTTAATCAACGGCATTATTATGAAAGATACAACTCTGCAACTTGTTACTGTAAATCAGACCACGTTGATACAGTGGCATAACAAAAGATTCAAGGCACAAGAAGTTGCAATTCTGATGCAAGGGTTGGTACTGCCTGATGAACGCCCTGTTGCCAGTGAACCACTACTCCGAGTAAACACTAGGCCCACTCAAGTCACACCACACATGCATGAACACACTTACAACATGCCACTTGACACGGCTGGGTGGGCAAAAACCAAGCTAGTTGTCAAAGATAGAGCTGAGCTGAGAACCATACAGCCAAAACAACATACAGCTCAGCCAGCAGTTTTTTACATGCCACTCCTAGTGCCACCAACCCCTACAGCAAGTAGCATTCTGCTTCTGCCGCCACCCCAGACCACTGCACCCAGTAGAGTTTGCACACCACATTCTGAGAGCACAACTGGCCCTTGTCAAATGCAAGACACGCCACAAAAAGAAAAGCGTAAATACACTAGAACAGTCACATCCAACAGATGCACTAAATGTGGAGAGCCACGCACCACAGACACCGGCCATAGCCAGTTCAAAGGCAGAATTTACTGCCCAAACAGGGAGACCCTAACCAAAGAGCAGTGGCTGAGAATGATGAGAAAATAGTACATCATTGTATTTTATGTTGTGAAGATTTTGTTTTCATTATAGTAAACTATTTAGTTGTTTTGCAAAACTAATACCGAAATAATTGCACTATTTTTGATTTTATTTTATTTATTTATTTTTTATTCAATTTGATTGTGATTCATTGTGCTGCCCACAAAATATACACAATGTTGTATTTGTTCTAGGTTAATGTGTTGTCTATAGTTTAGTTCAGTTCTGTTTGTTTGTTTTCTTTTTACTTGTAAATAGTGATTTATTGTAAATACTATACCAAACGTGATTTGTTTGTACATATTTTGTTGAATGTTGTATATTTGTATGTATATTATAAAGTGTACATTATA
Source organism: Rutilus rutilus (assembly GCF_951802725.1). Taxonomy (NCBI): domain Eukaryota; kingdom Metazoa; phylum Chordata; class Actinopteri; order Cypriniformes; family Leuciscidae; genus Rutilus; species Rutilus rutilus. The sequence goes on from NC_140227.1 coordinate 644,064, forward strand.
TGTTGTATATTTCGACGTGAAAAGAATAAAAAATATTTTTTTAAATATTTTATTGATCTGTTTTATGTTTATTGTTTTGTTAATGGCTGATAGTGACAGTGATGTGATATAGCAGGCTTAGGTGGAGTCAAATTACATAAAAGAAAAGATACATGCAGAATGCCCATATATTTATTTTTTCAATCAAGGTTACAATAATAGGTGGTAGTTTACTATTAATCATTATTAGATACTCCTGCAAATCCTGCAGTATATCAGTACACTAAATGTTCTTCCATTCTAATAATAATACTGGGTCATCAATGCAGAGTGCTTATAAAGTTAGATCATTGGGAAGTCCCTAAAAATGTGGTTCAGTACCTCCTTTTGATCAAAAGAAAAAAAAAATTGGATTAAAATGCAATGTGTTAATAATTAAATACATGGTTAATTGCCTGCAAGCTGAACTGCATTCCTTATATTGCACTAAATAAATCTTGAAATGAATAAAAAAGACAATAGACCCAGCAAGAAAACGCATGTTCTTGCTGGGGATCGAACCCGTATCTCTGTGATATTTTCTCCTCTCCTCGCGCCCCTCCCCCTCAATTCTTCCCCATCTTATACAGACAATTGTTCCCCAGCTTTGGCGGAGTTGGTAGAGCGGAGGACTGTAGTGGATTATTAGCAATCCTTAGGTCGCTGGTTCGACTCCGGCTCGAAGGAGATGTTTTCACACATACACACACCCCTTCAAAACAAGGCAAACCTCCCGACTTTTACTCCATTTGCATTCAGAGCTGCGCGCGCATCTTTTTTTTTGGTCTGACGTTTGTCGCACGAGCACACCATCTAAACTAGACAGATTAAAATACATCTGTTTTAGCATTTATTTATTACTTCTGTAATCTGACAGTCCAAGACAAGGCTGTCTTTGCCGTGAGATAACGAATATCATTCAATAGAAAGCGATTTTTCACACGCTTGACACGATTTCACACAACCAACACGATTTAACCCAGTAAACGAGTGCTTTGGATAATTCTAATATCAGTAATATATGTGCCATCTATCAACAGTCATAACAAAGAACATTTGTTTATTTTCTTAACCCTCTGGTGCCTCACTGTCGGTCAAACATTACCGATTTTTCTATTCAATGTTATATAGGGATCTTCGCCGTGACGTCACGACGCGCTCTGGTTGGCAGAAGAAAAGTAATGGCCGCTTGCTGCGCAGCGCAAACACAGAAGAAAAATGGTTGTATCGTGCTGTGTGATCGGCAAGATTGGGTACTGTACTGTGTGTATCATCTGTGTACATACCCTTATATATTAAGGGCAAATTATTGTATTTTAATACATTTTTACGTGTCAACCAATGTTATATACAGGGCCTGAAGTTAACTTTTTTGACCACCAGCCACTGTGACTTTTTACCAGACAGTTTTTTTTTTGGCCTCATAAAAGGTGAAAAAAGGAATTGCACAAACATTTCTTCTTTAACTTGTAAGAATACACATTTAAGTTCTGTCAATTTATTAACGAGATCCATACAAGTAATAATAACTCTTAGAATACAGATATAGACCTAGTGCAGCTCGCATGTAAACAAATCACACGCAGCTGTGTTGATGGCTGGGAAGCTGTTAGTTACAGCGTTCAGGAACCGTTAAGCAGAACTAAATTAATATTGTTATTACTGGTAAAGTGACCGGGTAGGCTACCGGACATTTTCTCACCGGTTCCCAACACCTGTGCAACTGTCATTGTACTGTAGTTTATGTCAGCGTTGCATTATCGCATCTCATCTCACCAACAGTTTAATACTTAACTCACACATTCAAACGCAGTCAGAGAAGGGCCTCATCTTGCTCTCCGATCACATATACGTTCCGAAACACTCAAACTGCGCTGCTTTCACAGATGCTTTCTTTACTAATGTGCCGCCACATTTTTTAGCTGTAAATCCAACGAATTTGCTGACTTCGTTAGTCAAAGAACAACAAAAAATTCTCACTCAGGTGATATGGATCAGGCAGAGAACATGAACCCTGGTTATAAAAGCTTAATTATATCTCTTTTTAGCTTCTTCGGACAAAGAATTAACATTATGCTGACAAAACACAGGTAGACTGCTGCGACTTGTTGGTTCTTTCTGCCAACCAGTTCGCGGCCACGCCCATATCGTGACGTCACATTTGACTCCGGCGAACATCCCTATTTGTTGAATGTGTTTTGTTTTTAATATTTTTGGGCGATTTTATGGTACGAAATTATATTTATACTGTATTTATAATCTATTTATTCACTTTTTGAGCATAGACCTGAACATGAAAACTGTCGTAAATCTTGAATGCTTATCTCTTTTTAAAGAGGACACGTGGCAGATTATTGCAGAAGTGGAAGAAGTTTTAAAAAGTGAACTAGTTTTACGTTTATTGGCATGAAAAATGCACTTTTTTTTTTTTTTTTTTTACATTTTTAAATGAATTATATATTTTCAAAAACATGTTTTAGTCGAGAACTGCAAGAAAATCAAAACCACAAATCTAAACTAGTTATGTTCCAAATTTGAGCTTAATATCGTGTAAAATGATGTTTCAGTGAGATGTTGTTCGGCTGCAGTCCCGAACGCTTCCACTAGAGGAACTTCCTCTCACAGTCATTTCCAATTTTGACCACAAACAATAAAGTGAGACTTTTTTTCAGGAGCATTTAACCTTCTATGATGTCAATCATGTCCATGATTTGCTTTTGTTTGTTGTGTGTGTGTGTTCACACAGCAAGTGCCAAAACCAAAAGTTTGATACCATTCCCATGAAGTAAACACTTCTACAAAAAACACACGGTAAAATTCCTCGGTCAATAGAGGCTTCCGCTACGGATAGTTCTAGGAACTCAGCTATAGGAACTATCCCCCAGGATTCTCCGAGAACTAATGGTTCCTCTCGGAACGTTTTCCTGGTTGCATTCGCACCGGCAGTAGGAACTCTGAAGTGGCGTAAGACGGTGGTCTGGCGTAAGTCTGAAGTGGTTGTTGTGACTTTTATTTTGACGGCGCTGAGAACGACTGAGCCTGAGCAAACAGTGCTCGCATTCTCCTGTTCATTAGTGTACGATCGGTCCAACAGTCCTGTCTAATACATCATCAGATAGAATGTAGGCCGACTCTGAAGGAGGAGTAAATTAGCTCCTCCAGAAGGAGTTCCTAGAACTAAAATGGTTCCCAGTTCCTGCGGTGCGAACACGCCAAAATCCGGGACGTTCCGCCAATAGTGCTGGGAACGATGAAGAGGTTCCTCCGGTGCGAAAGCCCCTAACGATGCCGAAGAGCACCAGAGGGTTTAGTGGTCTCGAACATCTGATCAAGAGCCTCTCACTGGAGTCCAGTTAGCCCAGTTCACTCAGCGAAACCCAAACCCTGAGCTGATGAAGAGCATGTCTGACTGGTGTTGCAGAGGTAGACCACCTGATGCTGGAAGACGCTCGTGACCAGAGCCGTGGGGTTACACCGGAGACGTCATCGTGTGCTCAGTCATTCAACGCTTCGTTTGAATAAGCAGGACCCAGGACTTCCGCTTCCGGCCGAATGGAGTGAGCAGCGAAGTTAGGCAGCTCCGCAAAAGTTTTAACAATTTAAATATCCTGGGTCAACGAACATCGCCCTTTGTCAGCAATTCACTTATAAAAATAATTTAGGACAATATTTGATATGAAGGGCACTCGGAAATACACACAAAAAACTCTACAAGCCACACCCGCACCGGCTGGCACTGCTCCGGTTAACGACTCCGCTAACAAGGCCTCAACCGGCACTGCGAATGCTATCGCAGCACAGGCTGACAAAGCCCCGGCTAAAGCCTGTTTTATGCTTCTGCGTCGAACTGCCGCCGTAGCTACGTCGTAGGCTGTGTGTAGCGCGCGTACCCTACGGCGTACCCTGACGTGCACCTCTCCAAAAATGTAACAACGCGTCAATTCTACGCGAACACAAGCGCTGTGATTGGTCTGCCAGAACCCCTCCCTCTGGGTTTCACACGCTCCCTAGGTACGTGTCAACGCGGACAACGACACAGAAGTATAAATTAAAACCAACACGTTGCCTACGGCGTATAGGCTCCGGCGTAGGTCCGACGCAGAAGTATAATGAGGCCTTAACACTGCTCCAGCTAGTGAAGCTCTGGCCTGCTCACAAGATGAGGGCATGATGGCGGAAGAAGAAACGCCTCTTTCTGTGGGAATATTTCGAAGTGAACTACGTGCCTCCCGCGAAAATTTAAAGAATGATATTAAAGCGGAAATCGAGATTATGCATCAAGATATACGCAAAGACATCACATCGCTACGGGAGGAAGCTAAAGCGGACATCAACACGCTCCGAAACGAACTTTCACAGAAAATAGAAACATTGCACAGGGCCCACACTGAAACGGCAGACACACAGAGAGGGATGGAAAGATCTCTCTGTGATGTTTCGGACAAAATAACCGCCATGGACAAAGCACACGCAACCTCACAGAAGGACTACAATAAACTGCAGGAAAAATACATGGACCTGGAGAACAGAAGCCGCAGGCAAAACCTACGCGTGGTGGGAATTAGCGAAGAGATGGAGGCAGGGAACCCAAGCCGCTTCATAGCAGAGTTTTTTTCAGAAGTGCTCGGCGAAGAAAACTTTGAATCACCAATCTTGATAGATCGAGCTCATAGAACCCTGGCCCCTAAGCCCCGAGCAGGAGAACGCCCGAGAGCGATGATAGCTCGCCTACGTTACTACACAGACAGGGAGAAGATTCTGCAACTATCCAGGAGCAAAGGCAACTTATTTTACAAAGGATCACCTGTACATATTTTTCCGGATATGAGGCCAGAGGTCAGCAAGCTGCGAGCTTCTTTCAACCCGGTTAAGGTGAAACTACGCAACGCTGGAATACCCTACAGTCTGTACTACCCGGCAAAGTTGATCATAACGATGGGCAGCACCAAACATTCGTTCACTGACCCACGGGCAGCTGGAAACTTTATCTAAACCCAGGCCGCAACAACTGTACAGGGAGTAGAGGATTAAAGGTATTTGAGTATTCCTTTCAACATACAGTTGTGATGCCACCAAGGAAAACATGCTAAAAGACATTTCTCTTTTGCCTGTAACACATGTTTTAGAGCAGTGGTTCCCAAACCTGTCCTGGAGTACCCCCAACACTGCATGTTTTCTTTGTCTCCCTAATCAAACACACCTGATTCAACTCATCAGCTCATTATCACATGGGTTAATGAGCTTATGAGTTGAATCAGGTGTGTTTGATTAGGGAGACAAAGAAAACATGCAGTGTTGGGGGTACTCCAGGACAGGTTTGGGAACCACTTGTTTTAGAGGATATTGGAGTAAGGTTGATTTGACAGAGAGAAAAGGAAGGGGAAGAAAAATTGTGTTGACGGGTGGAATAGCTGATGTGGGGGTGTGTGTGTATGTGTGGGTGTGTGTAGGTATATGCATATGTATATTTATTTTACTGTATTCTATTTAATTTTTTCTCCTACCCCTTTAAAGTTTTGTTTATCATTTATTTCTTTTTTATTTATCTATTTTTTTATGCGTATTGGAAAACAATCTGATTTAAATTTCATGTTTAGGGAATGGAGTAAGGAGTCAAATTTAATTACTATACTAGATTTGATTCGTGTTTACTTTTATTCAATAAGAGTGGGCCACAACTACAAGAGATCTGACCCAGGAGTATATAGTATACAACTTTAGGAGTTAAGCGGTAAGTCAAGTGTCCACGGACTTAGGGATTAGGAACTTAGGGATCTTTATGAAGATCTTTCTTGTTCTTTGTTTTTACCCTAGCACGTTTAGTTTAGGGATGTTGAAGAAGTTCATATGTTCAGACTTTGTTCTACTTCAGAGGATGTCACACAAGATAGTTTTCACTGCCATGCATTAATTAAATATGACCAAGGTTAACACCATGTTGGATAAAACAATTCCGCACAACTTGGTCAAATTTGTGACTTGGAATTGCAAAGGTCTTAATGGAACCATAAAACGGTGTAATATTTTAACACATTTGAAAAAACTAGGATTTGCTTTCTACAAGAAACGCACTTGAAAAATCAAGATCACAACAGGTTACGCAATAAATGGATTGGACAGATATTTCACTCTAGTTTCGGGGCAAAGAGTAGGGGTACAGCAATATTAATTAAAAAAACAGTACCGTTTATCGCTTCAAAGATAATACCAGACTCTCAAGGCAGATTCATCATTGTCACTGGTAAACTTTATGATAATTTGATCACATTAGTAAATATATATGCCCCCAATGTTGATGACGAACAATTTATAAACTCATTGTTATTAAAAATACCTGACATGGACTCTCACCAACTCAAAACTGGGGGAGATTTTAATTTAGTGCTTGACTCTGACCTGGATAGGTCGTCACAGAGACCGGTTACTGTGACTAAAATGGCAAAAAGTGTTAAGAAATTCATGAATACTTACAAAATAATAGATCCATGGAGAACCCTGCACCCCAACACACGGCAATGTTCGTATTATTCCCCAGTTCATCAGACTTATACCAGAATAGATTACTTTTTAATAGATAGTAAACTCCTTCAACAAACGAAACATTGCAATTATGAAACATTAATGTTGTCAGACCATAGTCCTCTAACTCTGCATTTAACTTTCGGATATAATCAAACACAGAGGATCTGGAGGTTTGATAACAGCATACTATCAAGCAAAGAAGGAATAGAAGAAATAAAAAAGCACATAAATTTGTATTTATCATTTAATGACACTCCAGACGTCACACAATCCACCCTCTGGGAAGCGCTAAAGGCATTCATTAGAGGCCAGGTAATTTCATGGAAAAGCCTGAAAAACAAGCAACAAAGGGAAAAAGAAACTCAACTAAAAAAAAGAAATAACAGAAACGGATAGACAACATTCATCTAGTCCCTCAGTAATTCTACATAAGAAAAAGCTGGCTTTGCAGACAGAACTGGAATTAATATACACTTCAAGAACAGTTAAAATGTTGACCAAAGCAAGGCATAGATATTATGAACAAGGGGAAAGAATGGGCAAGATTTTGGCTCAACAAATTAAAAAACAAACTGCATAAAGGATGATTACGGAAATCCGCACGGATTCAGGCCAAGTTACAAGAGACATGATAAATGATAATGTTTCTATAAAAAACTATAAACTTCAGAATCCAGGAAAAACCCCACACTCATAGATATGTTTTTTGATAAAATGTCTATTCCAACAATTAGTTTAGAAAATCTAGAACAACTGGAAAAACCCATAACAAAGCAAGAAATTGAACAAGCTATAAACAGTAGGGTAGAGTGGGGGAAAACGCCCCCCACCTGTTTTTCCCAAAATAACCACTAAAAGTAGTCAATATAGGTTTTCACTGTTGCTATGCACTACGTTGATAACGGGGATATACAAATCTCTACGGAGAAGCTGACACCAGCGACATATTTTAAGAGAAGAGGATTACAGGGTAAATGCTATAATTTTCAGATATTAGTAAACAAGTGTTTAAGAGAATATTGTTCTGCAGGATATCGCAGTGATGTATGATAGATGAATAGTGAAGTTTGAGATCATATGTTATTTATAAGGAATATAATTATATAAAAAAAATTAAACATTTTTAAAAAAAGTCATAGCTTGTGGGGTAAAACGCCCCCTACGCTGAGGGGTAAAACGCCCCCCTGGGGGCATAGTTTCTCTCTATCATAATTACTATAGTAAAATATTTCTGTCTATCAAATCCTTTGTTTTACACTTAATGCAGTATAACTAGGTGGTAAAATCAAAATATTTGAACAAAACATGAAAAAATTACCTCAAGTGAACATTAACTAGCTAGCTTGCTAGCAAAGTTCACTGATGGAAGGTTGTTAAATTTGGCTATTTTGGACATTGCTGAAATAAATATTAATATACATGTTTATACATTACTTGCCTTTTACTTTTAGAGATTAAAAACTATTGTCTGTTAATTTTGCTGTTGATCTATCAAGCAAACTGGTTTGTAAGAAAGGGGGCATTTTACCCCACCTTGGGGGGCGTTTTACCCCACCGCTGGGGCAAAACGCCCCCTTTGTACAAAAATATTTTCAGTCAAAATGCTAATTAATTATGAAGGCTAAGCTATTTTTATATTTGGTGAATAACTCCTGCCATAGTCACTCAAAACCGGGATGGCAATTCTAGTCACATTTATGTTTTGTTTCACTGTAATGTCACATTTTCCTTAAGGGGGGCGTTTTCCCCCACTCTACCCTATACAAAATTCTAAAGCGCCTGGTCCAGACGGCTACACTTCAGAATTTTACAAAGCCTTTAAAGAGCAGATATTGCTGTTAGATGTATTCCATGAAGCCTTACATAGGGGCTCTCTACCTCCAACATTTTACCATGCAAGCATTTCTCTTATTCACAAAAAAGACAAACCTCTTATAGACCGGTGAGCTTATACTCAACGTGGACAATAAAATACTTGCAAAAATTGTAGCTACACGAAACAATCTTACCGACAATCATTTCACAGGACCAAACCTGGTTTATCAAAAACAGACAGTTGTTTTTTAATATTAGAAGATTACTAAATATAATTCACACTCAGGATAAAAAAAATCTACACCCTGAAATTTTACTTTCCTTGGATGCGGAAAAAGCTTTTGACAGGGTCGAATGGGATTATCTCTTTTCGACCCTGTCAAAGTTCGGATTTGGCCCAAAAATTATATCTTTGGTAAAATTATTATATGCCCAACCCCATGCATCAGTGCGGACTAACAATATGCATTCAAGTTATTTCCCTCTCAGCCGCGCGACTAGACAAGGCTGCCCGCTCTCGCCATTACTTAGCATTAGCCATTGAACCCCTGGCTCTTTTATTACGGGCAACGGAGGAGTTCATTGGGATTAAAAGGGGAAAAATGGAACATAAGGTTTCTTTGTACGCGGACGATCTGTTACTATATATTTCAAACCCTGTTAAATCTGTTCCTGCGATAATGGACATTTTGAAAGAATTTGGAGCAGTATCAGGTTACAAATTCAACTTATCAAAACGTGTCTTATTTCCAATTAATTCTAAAGCCCGTATGAATACTAATGTGTTTAATATCTTTCCCTTTTCAATCTCAACTGAATTTAAATATCTTGGGATAAATATTACGCAGGAATATAACGGCCTCTTTAAGCACAACTTTTTGAAATTATATGATCAAACGAAAAAAGATATAGATTCATGGAAAAATCTACCACTTTCATTAGCAGGTCGAATAAATATTATTAGAATGAATGTTCTGCCCAAGTTTTTGTTCTTGTTCCAATGTATTCCTATTTGGATAGCCAAGGCATTTTTTAATAAACTAGATTCCCTCACGTCATATTTTATATGGAATGGAAAAACTCCAAGAATCAAGAAAATGTTCTTGCAAAGACCAGCTTGCCAGGGAGGAATGGGATTACCCTGTTTCCGACGTTACTACTGGTCATGTAATATCCGCTCAATGTGGTTTTGGTTGTCCACTCAGGGGGCTGATTGGAGTAGGATGGAAAATGAAAGCTGTTATCCCACCTCGTTAAAAGCATTACTTTATTCAGCCTTGCCTATTTCAAAACAAAAACTTGAGAACCCAGTAGTTTCTCATTCAGTTAAAATCTGGTCCCAGATTAGGATGCATTACGGATGGAGGGGTGGGCCAGCTTTAAGTCCATTGATTAATAATCATACATTTCCTCCATCAGTCTTAAATATGACATTTCTTCAGTGGGAACATAAAGGTATTCGATGTTTAAAAGATTTATTTATTGAAAATATATTTCCCACATTTAAACAATTACAGAGCAAATACAGATTGGAAAGTAAAGATTTCTTTAAATACCTACAGATCCGAAGTTTTGTTAAGGGCTTATTTCCGTCTTTCCCTAATCAGCCCCCAAACTCCGCAATGGAAACAGTGTTTTTGTCTAATCCATTTCAAAGAGGGCTAATTGCTAAAATCCACAATGTGCGATCACAGGAAGAAACAACACCTACATTGGACCATTTGAAAAGAGCCTGGCAAGATGACCTAGGGGTGTCTATTACAGCCAATCAACGGTCAAAAGCCCAAAGAAATGTTCATTCTACCTCTGTTTGTATTAGACATGGTCTTTTGCAGTTCAAGGTGCATTTATCCAAATTAAAGTTGTCAAAGATGCTTCCTTCCATTAGTCCTTCTTGTGACAGATGTTCACCAGGGCCAGCTTCTCTTGCACATGTTTGGGAATATTCCTCACATTACGACCTACTGGAACACTAGATTTCAAACCCTTTCCAAGATTTTGAAAAAGCAGCTTAAGCCAGATCCAATCTGGGCTCTTCTTGGTGTGAAACCAGTCAATGTACAACTTTCGGACACCCCAAACAGCATGGTTTGTTTTGTGACCTTGTTAGCACGGAGACTGATTCTCTTGTGTTGGAAACAGAAAATGCCCCCCCGCTCACTCAGCCTTAATGAAAGACATAATGGGTCATTTGAAATTGGAGAAAATTAAATACTTGTTAAGGGGGAAGTCTGAAATATTTTATTCAATGTGGCAAACGTTCATAGATTACTTTGGTGAGAATGTTTAATTGATTGTCTTAGCATGGAAATAGAAATGATGCCCTCTGATGCATGTTGTTTGTTATTGTGTTTTTGTCTTTCTGTATTTGATATGTAAAAAACCTCAAAGAGAATTAAAGAAAAAAAAAGAAAAAGCAGGACCCAATAATATATTCAAGATCGACACTGGTCTGTTCGAGCAGTTAAATACAATTTTATTATAGCTGTAAGTCAGGGGAAGTTAATAAAAAAAATACACACATTTACAATGAAACAAGACAGACTTTCAACACATGCAGGACGTTGAGGACTCTAGAAGTGTGCCTTCATCTTCAGGGTGTCTGCGTTGGTCTCCACCACGATGCTCTCGATGCGCTTGTTGTACTGCTCCAGTGTGGTGAGGAGGCGCTCGTAGATCTCCTGCAGAGGAGCAGACGTTACCACACGCTCAACACGGCCTTACAGGGGTGCTCACACAAACATTAGCCCATGAGTTACTCGCCCTCAAGTCAGGCTAGGTGGATATGACATTTACTACTCATTTAATTCAATTCAATTCAGTTCAAATGTATTTGTATAGCGCTTTTCACAATACATCTGGTTTCAAAGCAGCTTTACAGAAAGTGCATTTAGCAGACGCCTCTCCACATCTCTCACGATATTCTCCTTTCAGACATATTAATAAATGTCCTGACTCCTCCGAGCTTTATAATGGCTGTTTCTGTTTTGAAGTCCATAAAAGTGCATCTGTCCATCATAAATCAACGCAAAAACGCATCACTTTGCTTCAGAAGGCCTTTATTAACCCCCTAGAGCCGTGGATGCACTATTATGATGGACGGGTGCACTATTATGAACTTCAAAACAGAAACAGCCATACACTGCCATTATAAAGCTCGGAAGAGCCAGTAAGTGTGTGCAAGGCCAGGACAACTCTGATTGTGTTTGTCTGAGAGAAGAAAGTCATAAACACCTAGGATGGCTTGAGGGAGAGTAAATCATGGGCTGATTTAAATTATTGGGTGAATATCCCTTTAATGTTAAACTAGGCCATTTAAATGAAGACCAAACACTAGATGTTCCCCAACACAGTCAGCTCTGTAAGGGTCCAGAGCACGAGACGGACTTCAGAGGTGCTGGTGAAACACACCTGGGCTTTCTGTGTGTGCTGGTTGCACTTTGCTCGAAGCTCCTGCATCTTTTCCTTGAACCGTTTAGTTTCACGGTTGCTTTCTTCCATCTTCTTCACAAACTCCTCTCGTTTCTGGTGGATTTTGTCATATTGCCTGAATAAAATAAATGAGAAAATTAGAGAAGTGTTTCTCAATCAGAAGAAACAGAGCCGAGTGTGATGATGCATGCCGAGTGTGATGAGGACACTTTAAAGGGGTCATAATTTTCCTTGAGCTAAAGACATATTAAAGGTCATCATACTATAAGAATATCCTGTAAGTTTCAGATCCTTAATCCAAAAACATAATTTTTTTAATCATTATATGATTATATTATTTTATAGTTCAAAAGTACTTATATTTGTTTTATCCATTTTAATTGAATTTAAAAACAAAAGTAAATTGTAAAACTGGATTTTATTGTTTAAACGTGTCCGCGTTTGCATCGGTGAGCCGCAGGTTGAGGACCGAAGCTGTAGATCACAGAGGGATCGATGTTTATGACACTGAAAGGGTCAGTTCACACAAAATAATAATAATAATAATTCCGTCATGTTTGCACCCTCGTGATGTGTCGAGGCTCTCAGTATCATTCGCTTACAGTTATTTTAGCTGTACAAAAACTGTTCTTCCAGTTAATACTAATCTCGTCTTAAATAATTGTCTCAAAACGTTAGCAGTTAGCACACAAACAGTATTTACACACGGATCCAACCTTTCTTTCTGAAGTGTTTAGTTGAATGATCTTCTGACATTTGTTTTGTTTAAATATTACAAGATGTTTCAGAACGTTCAGAGAACATTCAAAAGTAATTTTCACATTGTTGAAAAAAAAGAATGTTCACTTAAAGCTGCAGTCTGTGGTTTGTCCTCTCTGTCGCCATCTCTGTTCGGAATCTGCAATTGCAGTTATTCATGGTTTGATCAGCTTGACGTGGGTTTGTGCCTCGGCTCGGCACGGATGAATCCAGTGTTTAGAGGAGAATGTGCGGCTGTCAGTCGCTGGTGTGGATCCTGGCATTCGCAATCACAGATTATACTTTTGGGAAGTCTGACCAGCATAAGAATTCCCACTGGAAAATGTGAACAAGTTACATCCACTTTTGTTCTGACACACTAAGGGGCAAAAAGCACTGCAGTAAATCATGCGGATTAAATCTAACGATCGCTTATCATATCACGTCAAACCGTGCAAATTATACTGTTCTCCAATTATTAATGTTAACAACACCAGCATTGCGTGACTACATTTACTGCCCTTCCGATATCATCCTTGTTTCCGCATAGAGTCTCTGTTTCCTGTAGTCACTCCGAAGTCTTCTGTGTTTTACAGCGGGTGAATCTCCAGTTGGTGATTGTCGTTTGAGCCTTTCTGGATCCGCCATCAAACTGCGTAGTTTAATGATATCAAGTGCTGTGAGAAAAGGCTATAAATCTCCAGCATCCTCACACTCGTAGCCGACTAGCCGAGACTCCTCTTTATGTGGACAGATGTGACGGAATGACGCAATGCTCAAATTTCCCACAGAAATCCACCAGTACCTCTACAAGCTCAGCGGTGTGAGTCGAGCTACGGCAAGCAGAGAGTTCTGAACACTGGCTGGTTATGTACTTGCTCAATTTATTTTGGATCATTTTTATCCCCCCAAAAAGTTACGGACTGCAGCTTTAAACATTAGAATAACCAAGAAAAAACAATCTTGGAGATTTTGAACATTCAGAAATAATGTTGTCATAATTGAATAGTCTGGTTAGTCCAGAAACACTGGTAGAACAGGGTTAAAGAGGGTTAAACTGCTGAAGTATGAGCTATAGAGTATTAGCAATGCTGAGAACTTCTGAACTACCTTTCAAACTGAAAGTGGCTTAAAATGCAAAGCACGAGGGGACCAAACATGAGACGCTTCATCTGGAGTTCACTTATTAATAATAGCAGACATACATTTGATTCAAGTGAAAGTTTCCAATTCTTCACACACACACGACTGTATAAATGCATAAATTATTTAAAAAATCTTCTCATATTAAGCACAGGAAGTGTATTATCAAATGCATTGTCGTACAAAAGGATCCTTTAAAAAAGGTAGAATCTGTTTTGTTTTTTTACTTACCCATAAATATTTTTGACCTGCTGATCTTTGACCTCTTTCTTCTTCTGCCGCCGGATCTGATGCTTCGACTGCTTGTCGAGTTTCATGGCGAACCCCCTCTTCATCTGGGCTTCTTCACTGCTCAGGCTCTTCAGCTCTTTCTGCAAGGCTTCATTCATGGCTGCTAATCTCTGGACCTGTGCAGGAACCATCATTTAAAACGGTGAAAAAACACCTCAGGAAATGCCTTCCTTAAACAACGACTGTACTCGTTCTCCAGTCACTGTGTCCACTGGTTTACCAAAGTTACTAGCCACTCAGCATTTTCACTGGCCACAATTCTGACATCGATACCATAGGACTGCCATATAGATGTGTTTTATAATATCTCATAATTTGTCAGCAGGTTTATTAGGCTGCTGTCACTTTAAGACCGGATGCACATGTAGCGAGTCGGGGAGAGAGAAATATCAATTGTATCTTATTTTTATATGATGAACTTCCCAAAACTATTTTCCTATTAAGTAAAAGACTTTCGGTTTCATTTTGTATTAAAAACTTGTACGAGTGAGTCATGCAATTTTATTGTGGTTAGGAACTATCAATTAAGGTGTTTGGTTAAGTGGGACGCTTATCAGTGTTGCGCGCTATGCCTTTAGAGAGTGCGTGAGCTACGTCAGCCTCAGATCGCAAATGGACGCTGGCGAGGCTCTTTACAGTTAATAGTGTATAACGTGGAAAGAGGTCTGCGCAACGGATAGTATTGTGATCAAATTGTCCCATGTGTCTCCAGGGTCAGTAAGTCCAGTGGTTGTGAAGCCCTCCTGCTGTCTGCTGTGTGGATTATCTCATGTACAGAACTGGATCTGCTGCACACGGATCCGCTATACTGATGCACGGTTTCTTTCTCTACTGTTTACGGTCACTTAAATAAACTGCAGCAATTAACATTTTGTCAGAACCTTTAGTAAATTACATTATTTTGTTTAGTTGGCTATCCAGAATCGTGCAGCTCTCCTTGATGCCAATGACATCTTAAAGTCGACTCTTCTCTGTTGCCCATTAGTGTGTACAGTTGAAGAAATGCACTTTTTTGACTATTTTAAGACTGAACAATATTTGCTGCTGTGACTCTCCAATCAAAAGTCAGAACTCCTTGCAAACGTATGATGATCTTTACCTCCTCTTTCTGCTGGTTGGTCTTGCACATGCTAATCTGTAAGTCCTGCAGTTGTTTGAGCAGGACCTGTAGTTCTGCCTCCACCTGACCAGCACACTGGACCAGCATCTGCAGCTCCACCAGCCTCTCGTCAGCCAGATCCTGTCACACACACACACACACACACACGGTCAGCTGCTGATAACACCACCAACACTCAGTGACAGAACAGAGACCTGCTGATCTGGGCAGTTAAACAACACCTTAAGCAACATGCAAACGACACATACCTTTGACATCTTAATGCTCTTCACGTTCTCCTTCATCCTTTCCATCTCGTTCTTCAGCTCTTCGGGCGACTCCACGATCTGAGACTTGAGCTTGGAGATCTCATCCTTCAGCGTCACCACATCCACTTTCCTTTGAGTCTGGATTGTAAGACACATGTCTGATTACGACAGTCACTCTACAGCACTGCCAGCACAGAAGTACACCTACAGCACACTCAGCCAGATCTGCCTCCATACAACCAATAACACATGGATTAAAACCAATTACCAGCCCTTCATTTTTTTCTTTCTCATTAATCTGTTTTACTCAGATCTCTTCTTCTGTAATATGACATATATCAGTCTCTACTTCCACTACACGGTGACTAACCCTCATCCAAACTAGAAGTGTGGTAGATTAAACAAACACATTATCTGATACATACCAGCTTCTGTGAGATCTCAGCAATCTCCGTCTTCCACTGTGCAACGGTTTCATTCATCGCAGTCTAAAGAGAGAACACTGAAGATTAATATGACATGAAAAAAAGGCCTGAAAAACACTGGGTCACGTGACAACAGTTAATGCATCACGTGACAACAGTTAATGCATCACGTGACAACAGTTAATGCATCATGTGACAACAGTTAATGCATCATGTGACAACAGTTAATGCATCACGTGACAACAGTTAATGCATCATGTTGGTGGACAGGGTTGGGAATTGTAAGAAATCTTCCGGTTCCGCCAAAGGATTCTGGTTTCGGTTTTCATTCAATAAAAATTATTAGAAATTGTAGTAAGGGAAAAATGCACAATCCTTTTTGTGTTTATTTCAGATACTATTTAAATGAGTTTAACAGACTGGCAATGTCAACAAATTCAACATATTTAGCAATTTTTGCAAAAAGAATACAATTTTCTGAGGGAAAATACACACTCCTATTATTATTATCCTATCTTATTCAGATAATGAAATCAACTTAACCAATAATGTAGTTTACAGATCGGATAGGTGCTCCGGGGGTGGAGGTGTGGCTATATGTGTTTCTACAGGTCTTGTATCTGAATTAATTATACCTTCGATTGATCCTTTATATTTTGAATGTATTTTTGTTAAGGTGGTTTTCCATTTAAATAAATGTATAATCATCGGGAGCATATACAGACCAGCCTCTTCACCAGTGGACTGCTTTAACTCATTTTTACCAAAAACTGAATTGATAGTGGATATCAGGCAGTTAATCTTATTAGGCGACTTCAATAAGAATTGGTTGGATACGTCATGTAATAAAGAGAAAAATAAATGTAATACCCAATTAATTACTGAGCCTACTAGAATTACTTCTCGCACACAATCTCTTCTTGATTGGATACTTGTTTCACACCCAAATAGATTTAAGGTCCGGTGTGATGTCAGAATATAATCGAATGATCACTAAAGCAGTCAGTGTATGGGAAATTACCTAAATTGCCACCAAAATTAATTAAAATCAGACAATATAAAACTGATTTTAGATGTATTTATCCATGATCTGATTTCTATTAATTGGAATAGCTATCATTTAATTCCTAATGTACAAGACGCTTGGGATTTTTTAATACTGAGTTTATAAGTGTTGTAGACAAGCATGCACCTTGGAAAATTGATAGGGTTAAGGGCAATCATCTTCCTTGGATTAACTCGGAACTTATTAGTCTCTTTAGGCAAAGGGTCAAAGCATGGACAACATGCCGTCAGACAGGAAGTAATGCTGATTGGGAAGTCTATAGGCATTAGAGAAATTTGAGCAAGACAAAAACACGAAATGCAAAGTCTAATTATTATAAAGAATGTCTTTTCATTATAAAAATCCTAAACAATTCTGGAATAAAATTAAAAACATTATTAATACATCAAATAAACATTCAGTTAATCAAATTAGAGTTGATAATACAATACTTCATGACTCCTTATCTATTGCGTAAGAATGTAATCAGCATTGTTCTTCAGTTTGGTCTACTTTAGTATCGGCCTCTTACTTGAATGCTGATATTTGTAATGAGACTGCATCATGTAATAGTTCATTTTCATTTGGGAAGATTGCTCCAACTGATGTCCAGAGTGCTATTGATGAATCAGAAGTGACTAGTGCTGAAGGATTAGATGGAATTGAAAATAGGTATCTTAAATTAACTTCACATATTCTTATGTATCCACTAGCTGATTTATTTAATCTTTCTTTAGTCTACATGTGAGCTGCCGGTGATCTGGAAACGTGCACGCATTACTCCGCTTTATAAGGGAGGTGATGTACTTGATCTCAATAATTATAGACCAATATCTATATGTTTTATATCTAAAGTTTTTGAAAAATTAATTTATAAACAACTTTCAAATTATTTATGTATTAATAATATTCCATCATCATCTCAATCTGGTTTTAGGTCTAATCATTCCACAACTACTGCATTACTTAAGTTTACAGATGATGTGTTTTCAGCCTCAGATAATGGCAAGCTCACAGGTGCTATTTTTCTTGATTTGACTAAAGCTTTTGATTTGGTTGATCGTTATTTGCTTTTAGATAAACTTCATGCTATTGGTTTTTCAAAAAATTAAATTGTGGTTTAATTCATATCTGCACAACAGGAAACAATGTGTTGCCCTAAATGGGACTAAATCTGACTTTCTGATTCAGCAAAGAGGTGTGCCTCAAGGCTCAGTTCTGGGACCACTTCTTTTTTCTATTTATGTAAATAGTCTACCATTACTTCTTAAAAACTGTCAGGTTCAACTTTATGCGGATGATACTGTCATATATACATTTAATTCTGACCCTATACAATCTCAATTATCTCTTCAATCGGATTTTAATAGTTTACAAGACTGGCTTTTGGCTAATAAATTAGTGCTTAATAAAACCAAGTCATATACTATGATTTTTGGTTCTAGACATAAACTTAATTCCTAAACCTGTTCTTGTGTTATATCATGTAAAGACAGTACTCCTCTGCATAGAGTTGACACTATTAAATATGGCTTGATTCTAGACTTTCCTTTAGACCACACATTAATCATGTTTTACGAAAAGTCAATGTTGGAATGAGTATTTTGCATCGATCTTGAAATTGCTTCTCTTATAGTGTTCGTAAGAAACTAGTTGCTCAATTAATATTTCCGTTTTTTGATTACTGTGATGTGGTTTATCAGACGGCCTTAAAGTCTGATCTTGTCTCACTTAATTCGGCATATAATAGAATTTGCAGATTCGTTTTAGGATGTTCTTTTCCCACTCACCACTGTACAACGCATGATGCACTTCAGTGGCCATCTTTGAATGTGAGAAGGCAGATTCACTGGCTCCAATTTATATTTAAATGTATTTACTTTGATTATCCTAGTGATCTACAACAATACCTTGTACTCTTTTCTTCAAACCACCAAGTTAGGCATTCTGTCCAGACTTACTTTCTCGTTCCTCGTGTTAAAAAAACAATTGGTAAGAGAGCATTTATGTTTAAAGCCGTATTAGACTGGAATAATTTGCCTGTAGATATTAGATCCATTACTTCATTTCGGTTGTTTAAACAATCTTTATTATCTTATTTTAAAGTAGATTGCACAAGCCATCACTGAAACTGTCGTTGTTATGTGTACTGTTGCTTTTTTTATTGTTATATACAGTACCAGTCAAAAGTTTGGAAACATTACTATTTTTAATGCTTTTGAAAGAAGTCTCTTATGCTCATCAAGCCTGCAGTTAAAAAAAAAAAAAAAAAAAAAGTAATATTATGAAATATTATTACAATTTAAAATAATGGTTCTCTTTTTTAATATACTTTAAAATGTAATTTATTTTTGTGATGCAAAGCTGAATTTTCATCAGCAAGTACTCCAGTCTTTGGTGTCTTATGATCCTTCAGAAATCATTCTAATATGCTGATTTATGATCAATGTTGGAAACAGTTGTGCTGCTTAATATTTTTTTATAACCTGAGATACTTTTTTCAGGATTATTTGATGAATAAAAAGTTAAAAAGAACTGTATTTATTTAGAATAGAAATCTTTTGTAACAATATACACTACCGTTCAAAAGTTTGGGAACAATAACTTTTTTAAAGAAATTAGTACTTTAATTCAACAAGGATGCGTTAAATTGATAAAAGGTGATGGTAACGATTTATATTGTTAGAAATGTTTTTATTTTGAATAAATGCTGTTTTTATGAATAAATGCTGTTAACGTTTTACTCATCAATGAATCCTGAAAAAAGTATTCCAAAAAAATATATTAAACAGCACAACTGTTTCCATCATTGATAATAACTGAGTATCAAATCATCATATTAGAATGATTTCTGAAGGATCATAAGACACCAAAGACTGGAGTACTTGCTGATGAAAATTCAGCTTTGCATCACAAAAATAAATTACATTTTAAAGTATATTAAAAAAGAGAACCATTATTTTAAATTGTAATAATATTTCATAATATTACTGTTTTTTTTGTTTTTTTTACTGCAGGCTTGATGAGCATAAGAGACTTCTTGCAAAAGCATTAAAAATAGTAGTGTTTCCAAACTTTTGACTGATACTGTGTATATATATATATATTTTTTTTTATTATTATTGTTGGTGTTTTATTGTTTGCTTGTTTGTTGATGTATTGTTAATTGTAATCTTATGTTCTTTAAGTTGTAATTGTGTTTCATTGTAAGGACCCCCTCGAAAACGAGATGATACATCTCAAGGGGTTAATCCTAATAAATTGTAATAATGTTCCGGTGTGGTGTTTTGTTATTTAGGAATAAGAATCGAGATTGTTTAAAGATTAATGGTGCAGCTCTACTGTCTTTATACTCTCTCTCTCTCTGCGTTGATATCGGACGCAAAATGTCAATCAGTAGCGCGAGGTCAGTAGCGCGAGGTCAGTAGTGGCTTTTCAGTGCATTCATTACTATTGTAATATTCATGAGACGTCGCTGTTCAAGGATAAGCTGGGGGCACGTCGCCCACACACACCGCACCGGTTTCAGAACCAGAACTTAGGAGTTTTTCAAAAAGACTAACGGTTCCCAAACCTACTGGTGGACCAACTGGTCAGAACTGTATAATTCAGATGTCACTTAAGCAACAAAAACATATTTTTCTGAAATGTGTTAGTCTGACCAAATATCAAATAGGCTTTCACTTGGTCTTCACCTCTGGGTTAGCCTACGGTTCATTTTGAGAGGCATTAGCAGAACAAACACTGCTGCTTTACATGCAACATGCGCATTTACCCATCATGCACTGTGATACGGGCCTGGTTCGTTAGATTGCCTTCTCACCACAAAAGGCATTGAAGTGATTTTATTGGTGCAGAATCAATAATGCTGTGCGGTACACCGGTTCATACCGGTGTTTATTTTTGTTATGATATGAATGTAATAAACCAGCATATGTCACTTTAACAGCGCTGGGAACACGGCGGGACACTGAGTGAGAGGGTCTTCACTGTTCACTGGTGATGCTCAGCTGTGTGCGTTACTGAGACGGTGAAGATGGAGAGGTTAAACTATAATTAATAGCTGTTACATTATATTACAGTGTTTCCCATACATTGGTTCACAATATCAACACTGCCTTTTGGAAAATCTATTTGTGTTTGGCTTTGACATCGTTGAATAAACATGAGCACTGCACGTTTCACAGTCCCGCGACGGGTGTTTGTATAAGAATGTTTCTGAAGCGAACTGACGGTCTTGTTTCGATGTTATTTCAATTGAATCTTTCTTTATCTCTCCTGATAAAGCAGCGTTTATGTACTGGTTTGTGTCCAGCCAATACCGTGGAAACCGCTTTGTGTTCAGCCGTTACCGTGGAAACCGCTGTTTCTGCCGCTCCTACATCGCCTCCTGCTGGAGCTCTTTATAAACAGCCTTGCAAACCTGTATTAATACTAGTGTGGATTTTTTCTACAATAGAGCTCGGGCGTAGATGTTATGGAATGGTGCATTGTGGGTAACGGTGGCCATTTTAGAGGCACCACAAAAGCCGGTTTATAATAAGACATGAGCGTAGCCGGCCGGTCTCCAGAAAGAGTTATGGACCGTGACAAAAAAAAGTTGGCTATACCATATACGGACAAACTTCATAAATGAATCCAAACAACAGTGCTTAAAAAAAAAAAATAAAAAAAAAAAAAAAAAAAAAAAAAAAAAAAAATAATAATTATAGGCGGAATCGATCCCTATGAACAAAGTATGGAGTAATAATTATGAAAGTTTACCAAGCCTCAGTTTCCCTGATATTTTCTCCTACCTGGTGGAGTGAGCGCTTACACCTCCGATCCAGGGCCGGATTAGCAATTTCCTGTGCCCTCGGCAACAACATTCGCCAGAGAAATGCACATTTCAAACGGATTACATATAAGCAGAGAGCAGATCTGTTTTCTTTCGTTTTGAATTGTTTGTTTAAAAGTAGACATTTCAATATAGATATATTTTTCAGGTCTGTGAGGCAAGACTACCTTAAATGCTGTGTTTCGGTTAATTTATGAGACCTCCAGTTCACGCGCCGACACCTCTCTGCTAAGTTCTTATTTATTAAATCCAGGCAATTGGTTGATGAAACATTTATTCAAATTAAAATACAAATTAATGCAAAACGAAATTCACTTTGAAAGACTTTGTGCTCTCTGTTTGAAGTCTCTGCTCCGATCAATTTAAAAAGTTGTCACTGGAGGCTCACTTGCAGTTCACAAATGGATGAGTGCAAGATCTGCAGATCCTCAAAGTAAACGCGGAGAAAACAATCGTTAACCAAGCATCAGTGGTGACACACACACTTGATTCTGTGAGCTATGAAGCTTGTCTATGCGGGTTTGTTACACTTCAGGAGTAATTTATCATACGTGCAATAATCCACTGTTTTCGTCCGGTAGTATACTGACGACCAGCGGCGACCCAAGCCATCCGACGAAAATGGGGAAAACTAATATGATTTATGAGGCGTTTGCCCTGTCGATCATGAGACCGATTACAGCAGTTCACAATACAGCAATACTGAACCATTTTTCAAAAAATAACCTAAATTAATGACCAAATGACCAACGTTACCTACTGCCTACTATATGCTACTATACAGCAAATCTGCTTCCGTACCGTGATTCCCACAATGCATTGTGACGTGACGATCCCGAACTCTATATTCCCTCATGACAGTAAAATTGGGGCATTCTAAGTCAATCTACTGCAGCATTTCCTCTCTCAATCAGTAGAAAATGTAGTTAATAACCAGACATGCTTGAAAAAATAAATAAATAAAAAATACCGTCATATAATCGCAAAACCAGTATAATTTTGAAAAATACCGTAATATGAATTTTTGGTCATACCGCCCAGGAACTAAGAGCCAAGAGCGACTGCTGTGTTCAGAGGCCTAAACGAACTGAACCGAGGGAGAAAACACAGCAGGTTCTGAAGCGAGCCGTGTGTGTAAACACCCTTAGGTGATATTTCATTAGTAAACTGAAATCATCGAGGTCTCACCACTTCCTGGTATTCCCGCTGTGTGTTAGCGCCGAGCTCTGCCAGGGCAGACGCTAGCTCTCTAGCCTCCGCTTGCTGCTCCGGAGGAATGGTCCTGTGAAGGGAGGATGGATACGCTCAGAGAGAGAAGCATCTTTAGTAAGACCTTTAAATAAACCACTGCACTTACGTCAGCTTCTCAATCTTCTTCTCAGCTTCCTTGATTTCTCTCGTGTACGTCTGGAGTCGGTCCATATCACACCGCTGTTGACAAACAAAACACCTAAATCACACCGGCTACCTTTACATGCACAACTTATGTTTCAATCCGACTGAACTCATCCTGATCGATGAATCTGAACATAGTGTTTACATGAAAGCTAAACATGTGATCGGGTTGATGTGTGTGTTTATGTGTCACAAGCTTCAGATCGGGATAGATTGTTTGACATGCGCTCACTGCACGAATATACAGAGTTTCCTGATGTCTGCGCATAATAACTATTCTCCTACAGTTCTTTATTTGTTTAAAACAGCAGACTTAATATTTATCCAATTCTGGTCATAATTTGGAGATAATGATCATATGAGCCGTTGTGCCGCTGCTTATATTGATCACGCAGTAAAAATGCCCAGAACCAGTGGTGTGTGGATGAGCGTCTGAAGCAGCACTGGTGGGCCGTTGTCCTGCTCCACTTCACACACGCAGAAGAGGAGGATTATAGGAGGACGAGACACTCGTTTATACCACACTTTATTCATCAGGAGAACAGCTCGTTCAGCGCGTCATACATCATTACACTATTTCTACATCATTACTCTATTTCTACCTCATTGCGCTATTTCTACATCATTACACTATTTCTACATCATTACGCTATTTCCACGTCATTGCACATGCGCAGTCCTTTCAGTTTCGGTTTTCGATCCGATCAAGTGTTTACATGTTCTCTCGATCGGATTAGAAAAGGAATAAACCACATGAAGGCTTTTCTAATGGATTATTTGGTTGCATGTAAACGTTGCCATTGACACATATGTGCTTAAACGGGTCATATGATGCTTTTAATCTTGACCTTCTGTGTGTAACGGGTCTGTCACAAAGCTCAGTCTCCCACAAAGGGATTAGCAGTCAAGTATTCATCACGGTAGATCCTCAAATCTCAGCTTGACATAAGAGAGGTTTAGCACAACTAAGACTACAGTTCTGGAAGATGATTGTAACACGTTAAGCATTTTCAGCTGAATTAATTAGGAATTTGTGGGCATCAAAAATACGACATGAACATTCCTTTTAAACGTTGAAGACAAGCAGCAACTTACAAAACTTTGCTGGTGGACGGCCGTCATTTCCAGCCTCTGCTTCCGGAAGTGGAGGAAGTTTTGGATTGCGCTGAGAATAGTGATCGTTCGCTTCAGCTCTGGCAGAAGGTGTGAGAAAAACCAACGATCAGCTCAGCTTGACCTTCATATCAGCTTTAAACTTCATGCAATAAAAACGTGAAACTGTCTCAGGACAGAACAGCTGTCGCTCTAGTGCTGAACAACACTGTCTTCTGCAGAGCTGCTTTACAGCACAGTTTAAACTTGCCATATATATTATATATTAATAATCATAATTACAATTTCAAAGGAAATAATCGAGAATTATGATTGTCATAATCGTGCAGCCTTACAACGTATTTCTGTTTTCTGCCAAGGCAACATTTCTAATTTTCATTTAAATGTTTTTCAAATAATATTTTTTCACAGCTTTATTTCAATTTACATGAATGTTGTTAATAGTTTTAGTTTACGATAATAACCCTGATATCATGTGAGTGTTTAAAAAAAGTTATAAAACTGTTATTTACACAGAGAGCATTATGAAATTGTCCATCTTTCTAAAGAGTTTCTCTGTGAGCCCTGCAGTAAAGTGTGCCTGGTTCACTGACTGCAGTAATGTAAAAAACCCTCGTCTGACGCAATCCAGAACATCGTTAAAAATAAAGCATCCACACATTCCCCACATCCTCATTCTCCTGCGGCTCGGCCAATGAAAAAGCTGTCGGGGCAAACCCTAAACACCAGCAGGAATAATTCTCCCTGAGAGAGAGAACGAGATACTCACTGGGGTTGAGCAAGTCATTCAGGGAAAAATCATATACACGACAGAGCGGTAAGAACTGGCACCTGAAAGACACGCAGATCAGTGACGTAAACATGAGATCTTTCAGAAGAGATGCTGAACAACACACTGCAGTCTTCTCACTCACATGCGCCTGTACACACTCATGATCGGAGCAACCCACTCGTACAGCATCGGGAACTGGACGTTTTCACACAACGGCACCTGCGGAACACAGGAGCATCATTAATTAAACACAGAGGGCTCTAATTTAACGATGTGAAACGCAAGTATCAAACGCGAAACACAAGTAACTGTGTGCGGATCTCCGGCTATTATACCGGCGGGATAAATTACTCTTGCGCCCGACGCTAATCTAAAATGTGTTGGTCTGAAGTCGCTTCATTACTCATAGGTGTGGTTTGGGCATAACGTGAAATAAACCAATCAGAGCGTCATCTCACATTCCCTTTAAGAGCAGGAGCGCTTGTTCCATGGCGGATTGCTATTATAACGGCGGATTATCCAGGAGCGGTTCACAGCCGAGGAGACCGACGTTCTCGTCAGGGCCGTAAAACACAGAGAAGTGACATTGGGGATGGAGAAACACACACAGATTAGCTTCGCTTAAACAGGCGTATAATAATGTGGGTAAATGTGTAAGCTAGATTTATGCCTATTCTTTCACATCTTCATGGACACCACAATGATTTCCTTATAATAATGTATGGTTTTCTAAATGTGAACTTCTGTGTCTGTGTAGATGAGAGAAGCAAAGTGTGTGTGTGTTGTGCACACGCTACATTATGGCCAAGCATGCGCCCTTAAAATAGCATCTGAATAACACGCCACTGACTTTAGACGAGGTTTCTCCTGGTCTGTGGAGGAATTGTTTTCTGAAACTGCAAAATAGCACCAGGGAACGTTTGCGCCGGAACACGCCTCCTCTCTTCCCTGAACCGCCCCCGGGAGCGCAAGTTCATTCCCTAATTTACCGACGTGCGTCTGTGGAGGGAAAAGTCCGCTGTGCGCGGGAGCAAAATAGGAATGACACATGCGTCGCTGTACAAAGTCAATTGCGCTGGGAGAGAGAGATCGGGCCCCAAGACTCTCAGATCTGATGATGCATATAAACACTCACCGTGTAATGGCACTCGGGTCTGAACCGAAACAGCAGCTGCAAAACTCTCATGTAGAGTCTCTGAATGGATTCGGCCTGAAAAACAAACAGATTTTAAAGAAAATCCAGCTTTTAATGTTGTTTATGTGTCTATGTGGTGTTTTTAATCTGCTTTAAGACAAAGCATGTGTAAGTTCATAAGTCGACACCATTGCTGAGTATTTCCTCCTTAAAACTGCAGTGAACCAAAGACAGTCTCAAACACACGCTTTGAAATCGCTGGTGTTTCTGACGTCACAAACTACCTTGTAACCAATCAGATCAACATGTGATCGTCAACCAGTGGATCTCTGAGCTGAGTGAGTGAGTGGAGGCGGGGCTCATTTGCATATTCATAGAACCGCACATACTAAATGAGGCAAGGGTGTCGAGTTACAGTCAAGATATTTTAAGACATGAAGACATTTTTTCAAGGATAAAATGTTTAAATGTGTCAAAGAGGAGTTTTAAGGGATACAATCACTGACTACAGAGGACTTTACATGTTTGCCAGTTATGCATTACCATATGGCAAGCCGTTTAACTTTTATTAGTATTAGTTCCAGGATATGAATTCTTGATATCAACAATTTAATTTTCACTAGTTCAAATTATAGTTATTAATATCAGGAATTAGATTTATACTAGTAACAATGCTAATTCTTGATATCTGTAATTGTATTTTCACTAGTGAAATGTCACCAGAGGCTGCCAATCAAAATCAATTGTTGATATCAAGAATTCAATCGTCACTAGTTGAAATGTCTATTATTGATATCAACAACTGAATTGCTTACTAGTAACAATATTAATTACTGATATCATGAATGTGATTGTTACTGGTAAGAAAGCCATTTTAGATATCTGAAACTATATTGATATCAAAAATTAACATTTTTACCAGTAGCAACTCAATTGTTGATATCTAGAATAGACATTTTTACTATTAACAATGTAATTATTGATATCAAAAATGATATTCCTAATAGTAAGAAATACAAAGCTGATGTGTGTATTCGGAATTTCAACTAGTAAGAAATCAATTCTTGATATCAAGAATTAGCATTGTTATAGTATAAATCTAATTCCTGATATCAATAACTATAATCTGAACTAGTGAAAGTTAAATTGTTGATATCAAGAATTCATATCCTGGAAATTAATAAAAGTTCAAACGACTTGCCATATTACCAGGTAACAACAACTCTTCCTCATTAAGTACTCTTGGTGGTTCAGTCATTTTCTCTTGAAAGAAATTAATACTTTCATTAATCAAGGATGCATTAAATTACATTAATGCGACAGTGAAGACATTTATAATGTTACAAGAATTATATTTCAAATAAATGCTGTTCTTTAGAACTTTCTATTCATCAAAGAATCCGGAAAAACAAAATGTTTGACAGTTTTCACAAAAATATGAAGCTGTTTTCAACACTGATAATAATCATTAATGTTTCTTGATCATAAATCCTCATATTAGAGCAGTGGTTCTCTTTATCACACGGGTTAATGAGCTGATGAGTTGAATCAGGTGAGTTTGATCAGGGAGATTTGTGGAGGATCACGTGACACTGAAGACTGGAGTAATGATGATAAATTCAGCTTTGATCACAGGAATAAATTACACTTTACTGTATATTCACATAGAAAACAGCTGATTTACAGCACTGTAACAACATCACTTAAATACATTGTAATCACGTGATCACCTTTGGGTTGGGAGTGATGTCATTCTTGGTGAAGTGTTTCGCCTCTTGTCCAGTCAGAACTTCGGTTCGGTAGAACTGCACGATAACGTCCACCTTATACACCGGGAACGTGTTCTCACTCATCGCTGCTGCTGCTGCACAAGAAGAAACGGCATTAATAAGCACATGTATCCGGTCAGGCAGGCGATGTTTACAGCAGAAGCGTCGACAGATCCCGTCACGGACAGTAACGGTCACCGCCACATTATACACCATTCAGAGACAAAGAACTATATATTACCCTCTTTTCCAGACTGTTGGTCCGACATTATTCAACAACTAATGCCAAACTATTGTACTAACCAAGTTCAGGCTCACGTCCCTCGTCGTCAACTGGAGCAAATTTAAACTTTACGCGCCTCTATCGTCACTTCCGCCATACGTTCCTCACGTCGTCACGTGTCATCACAAAAGCAGCGCGTGCGGCGCCCTCTACTGGACATGCGCAGTACGTGTCCACTAGTGCAGCGGGTTTTCAAACCCTCAACATCCTAAAGTTTAATGATTTATTTTCATGTATAAAGACCCAATTAATACTGTTGAAAATTAATATTATAAATGTGTAAAAGATTTTGTTTTAATTACATTTCAGCATTGCGGTTTTTCTAGTAATTTTTCTATTCATTTATTTATTGTTTGTTAATTATTTAATACAGGGGTGTCCAAACTCGGTCCTGGAGGGCCACTGTCCTGCAGAGTTTAGCTCCAACCCCAATTAAACACACCTGAACCAGATAATCAAGTCCTAGTAAGATCTTGATTAGCTGGTTCAGGTGTGTTTAATTGGGGTTGGAGCTAAACTCTGCAGGACAGTGGCCCTCCAGGACCGAGTTTGGACACCCCTGATTTAATACAATGTATTAATTTATTATTTAAATCAAATGTCACTTATTTATTTGAATTCAACATATTTATTTAGTTTACATTTATTTTATTTATTTACTTTTACATTTTACTCTGCATTTTTATTTCTGTTTATTTAAATCAAGTTTTAGTCATTTATTTAAATCATGTATTAAGTTTGTATATATGTATATAATAATGTATAAATGTTTCTTTCATTATTTACTATGTCATTAAAACATATTTTATTTTGATCTATTTATTGTATTTATTTATTTATTTATTTGAATAAAGATATTTTTATTTTATTTTATTGTATTTATTTTTACACTGCTTTTCTCTACACGTTTCCACGGCCCCTGATCCGCTGATCAACGCAGAAAATGAAATCATCCAATTAATTTCTTGAACAAGTGAAATCTATTCATATTATGTAGTGCAACAGAGAAATATAGAAGTGCAACAAAAGCAAATGCCTTTTACACTACAATTTAATTTTAAAAAGAGCTGAATAAAAGCCTCATTAGAGCAGAATTGTGAGGGGAAAGTTGATATAATAATAATAATCAAACTAACGATCAAACGCATTTCATTTTGAAATGCAGGCTGATGATTGGTTGGCTGGATGTTGACGTCAGAACTCCTTCCACAGTTATAATGTGCGCGTTCTGGTGAAAATATTTGAAATATAACCTGTGTGTGTGTGTGTGTGTGTGTGTGTGTGTGTGTGTGTGTGTGTGTGTGTGTGTGTGTGTTATTCAGTATAATCGCAAAGCAAAGACCCAGATAAGCAACGAATTCATAATTCTGTTTCCCATAATTTAGCCTTGTTTTTTTCTTGTTCTGCATTCTGATAAACTATATTATAAGTGTAAACATTTCATGTGTTTAGGAATTTGGCTATTACATCATGTAACAATTCTGCTGAAATGATTCGAGAAAAGATTCGTTCATTTTGATGAACGAGATTCAAAGATCCGAGTCAATAAAAGATCCGAACGTCCCATTGCTATCAGGCGCTGCACTGAGACACCTAAAGGCGCGCCGCCGATGTAGTCTCCACACGTCAGTCAGCACGAGCACGAGCACAGAGATGTCATCGCAGGATTCTGATGAAAGCTACGATTTTTTTTTCTAAATAAAGATTCATAATATTTTGAACATTCAATGAATTGACAGATGCACTTACACTTACACTTACGATTTACTATTTAATTTTATTTATTTTTCATTACAATTTATTCACTTTAAATAAATTATAATATAAAAGTATAGGATTAACAGGAATTGTAGTTGCTCAACACCACAGGAACAGTAAAAAAAAAAAAAGTATTAAAAAAAAAATACGATTGACATCGTAGCCTATTCCCCTCCATGTCCGATTGAGAAGGACGTTTTGCAAAGGTCACAAAAAGCCCTCTCGGTATCCCCCTCAACACCTTTCAGCCATAAATATTCATTTTCCCAGTCTTTCTTGTACCCACACCTTCTATTTTTAATTGATGATGGCGGTGCCTCTCAGACTCAGTCTCTTTCTCCATAAAAGTTCCTTCCCATTGTGTCTGGTATGCACGTGCGTGCGCTGTCATGACAACAACGAAAAAGTTGACGACAACCTAGTTAGCAGTTCAACTGAGGGGTGGGTGTGGCAACAGTAGCGTTCTGAACTGTCAAGTAATGTTCGTTTGGCTGCCTGGGGATCGAGGATATAGAGCGACCAACTTTTTTTTTTAGCAAGCATAGATTATGCGTGACACGGTCTCAATTTGCGGGACGCATGAATTGGGCTTCAAACGCTGTGCGCGCACGCGCTACGCGGGACGGGTGGTCACCCTAACCGCAAACCTCATTCCCGAGTCGGGTCAGCAGCTTTCAGGAAATGTTTAATGTTCTTCTTCTGTGAGGAATAATTCATCAGCTTTATAATCATATCTGGGACTGTTCCCGGTTCATACTCTTTCCTGTCGACGTTGACACTCATGACGTGGAGCGAATAAGCGAAACTCTGGGAAGTTAGTTTAGTTTTGTTGGTTTAGGGCTTAAAGTTGCACAGTTATGCAATATCCACGATTAGGCTACTGTTAAAGGGATAGTTCACCCACACGTGCTCATTATCCCGTAATTTACTCGCCCTCAAGCCATCCTAGTGTTTATGAGTAATTTCGTTTAGACATTGTTTACTGCTTAAATGGTTAGTTCACCCCAACATTTTACTTTTCCATAAAAATAAAAAACTTTTAAAAACCATAAACGCTCTTCCCAGCTTTATGACCCTGGAGTATTATGGTCTGTTATGATGATGGATGCTCTTTTTGTTCTTCAGAATCTCAGGCTCCCTTCACTCCCATTATAAAGCTGGGAAGAGCCCGGATATTTGTTTTAATAAAACTCAGATTGTGTTTGGTTGAAAGAAGAAAGTCATAAACACTAGGATGGCTTGAGGGAAAATAAATTATGGGAAAATGTACATTTTTGGGAGAAGTATCCCTTTAAGCAGTAAACAATGTCTAAACGAAATTGAATCTATTGGACTTTTAAAACTACGTTTATATTCTGTTAAACCCTGTTGTAATATCCAGAGTTGTTAGCTTGGAGCATCTCGGATCCTGCTGATGAAAGACAGAATATTAAATGCCATGGATGAATATTTACGGAGTAATCCAGTGTTTTGTGGAGTCAGAATGACCGAGAACAGGAGGGGAAAGGCCTTCAGAAAGATGGCAGCATCATCATTAATGTCTGTGTGTAAAACCTGTTGACTTCAGACTAGAGCCCGACCGATATATCGGCATTTTCCTAACTATCGGTATCGGCATTTATAATGGCCGATAAATGAATATTTTTAAAAATGCGGGGGGCGGTGATTTATGTAAGGATGGCGCTGCCAATAAAGCACCTAAAAGCTGTCACAAAGAACTGGCAAAAGTAATGATTATGAATACATCAAATATAGCAAGGAGACATTTTAATTGTTTATTAATAAACAAGTGTTTTCAGTCAGTGTCGGCTGCAAAGTTGACGACGCTGACTCGCGATCTTCAGTGAACACGCCAGAGAGAAATGCACATTTCATACGGATTACATAAGCAGAGAGCAGTCTGTCTTTCGGTTTGAATTGTTCTGTTTAAAAGTAGACATTTCAATATAGATATATTTCTCAGGTCTATACGCTGAGTTTCGGTTCATTTATGAGACCAGTTGCAGTTCACGGCGTCTCCGTGTCGAGATTATCTATTGTCCGCTATATTTACTTCTTATTTCCAGGCAATTGGTTGATGAAACATTGATGAAAATTAAGGTACAATTTATACAAAATGAAATTCACTTTAATGAAAGGCTTTGTGCTTTCTGTTTGAGGTCTCTGTGAAAGTTTTAAAGCACTTTAGTGCCGCTTTCAGAGCTTGTCACGTCCGTAACATTGTTTTTAGCGCAATTTTCCACCGGACAAAATTGCGATTGTTAACTCATGATTTCTGTTCTGTCTGTGCGCACCAATCTTGCACTTCTATCTACTCCTCAACCAGACCACCTAGAGACTTCGGGTTTTCGGCATTATGTCAAGGAAGGTCTAATCTCGGGAACGCACAAAAAAAATCCAGGAAAAGATTTTGGATTTCCTGGAAATTCCAGAAAAAATTCCGTTTTTTGCAAATTTCTCGGCAACCATAATAGCTATCGAGTTGAAACAAATTGCAATCAATAGCTTCTAAAATTTACAATAATATTAGAAAAAAAGATTTGATCAAAAATCTATCCTTTATGCTTCAAAAATTGAATTTTGAGTGTTGTGATCCCATGACGTGAGAAAATTGCGCTAAAACACTCACACAGTTTTTATTACTTGTTTCCTCATAAATGCGAACACGAAAAATAAAATAAAATGAATATTTTATGTTCTGTTGAGAGCCAACCCTTCTTCATCCGGTGGGTAGTAGCCTATTACTTTTGATTTGCGCAGTGTAATTCACAGAATTGATTTCTCTGCTACCAGCCTCTGTCACGTATTGTGTGAGCTTGTGACTATTGCAAGCCCGCAGCTGAGAAGTCCTGATTATATTGTCTGCTATATTTACTTCTTATTTATTAAATCCAGGCAATTGGTTGATGAAACATTGATAAAAATGCGAGCGACAAATCTCCGACAGTAAACTGATGCCCCATTCTGCTTTGTAACGGGCGCTTTTCCGCGTCATTAAAACACTTACAATTAATTAAAAAACACAGTATCGGAATACCAAATGCTCATAAAGATTACATCGACGCATTTGGGTATAAATTCAATAAATATTATTCCTGTCTATAGAAATATGATGTAAATCTATGAGAATCTATCAATATTTCTCCAAATCTGCACAGTTTTGAGCTAAAGCCCTGAAGGACGTTGTTTTGTGTATCGCTGTCATGACGACAGCACGGAGTTTTTTATGAATGAAAGCGGCTGACGCGCATAATTCATATTAAAGGTATCGACTCATTTTTTCATTTCATAACTCCTGACACAAATTAAGACATAACTGTCACTACGAGTTTCTCAGAATACAATAGTGGTCAAATACTGAAACTTGAGTATTATATCTTTTTAATTATGTATAGTTTGTCAAGGTATAACATTAAATCTGATAGTAATTTTGAATTAAATAAATAAATAACGCTTCAGTGCGCGGGCGCACTGGCAACGGTTAACAGGTTAAGCACAACTTTTTGAAATGATATGATCAAACGAAAAAAGATATAGATTCATGGAAAAATCTACCACTTTCATTAGCAGGTCGAATAAATATTATTAGAATGAATGTTCTGCCCAAGTTTTTGTTCTTGTTCCAATGTATTCCTATTTGGATAGCCAAGGCATTTTTTAATAGATTCCCTCACGTCATATTTTATATGGAATGGAAAAACTCCAAGAATCAAGAAAATGTTCTTGCAAAGACCAACTGGCCAGGGAGGAATGGGATTACCCTGTTTCCGACGTTACTACTGGTCATGTAATATCCGCTCAATGTGGTTTTGGTTGTCCACTCCGGGGGCTGATTGGAGTAGGATGGAAAATGAAAGCTGTTATCCCACCTCGTTAAAAGCATTACTTTATTCAGCCTCGCCTATTTCAAAACAAAAACTTGAGAACCCAGTA
The DNA here is from genome assembly GCF_951802725.1 of Rutilus rutilus. Lineage (NCBI taxonomy): Eukaryota > Metazoa > Chordata > Actinopteri > Cypriniformes > Leuciscidae > Rutilus > Rutilus rutilus. Next base: position 677,856 of record NC_140227.1, read on the forward strand.
GTTTCTCATTCAGTTAAAATCTGGTCCCAGATTAGGATGCATTACGGATGGAGGGGTGCGTCAGCTTTAAGTCCATTGATTAATAATCATACATTTCCTCCATCAGTCTTAAATATGACATTTCTTCAGTGGGAACATAAAGGTATTCGATGTTTAAAAGATTTATTTATTGAAAATATATTTCCCACATTTAAACAATTACAGAGCAAATACAGATTGGAAAGTAAAGATTTCTTTAAATACCTACAGATCCGAAGTTTTGTTACGGGCTTATTTCCGTCTTTCCCTAATCAGCCCCCAAACTCTGCAATGGAAACAGTGTTTTTGTCTAATCCATTTCAAAGAGGGCTAATTGCTAAAATCCACAATGTGCTATCACAGGAAGAAACAACACCTACATTGGACCATTTGAAAAGAGCCTGGCAAGATGACCTAGGGGTGTCTATTACAGACAATCAGTGGTCAAAAGCCCAAAGAAATGTTCATTCTACCTCTGTTTGTATTAGACATGGTCTTTTGCAGTTCAAGGTGCTACACAGAGTGCATTTATCCAAATTAAAGTTGTCAAAGATGCTTCCTTCCATTAGTCCTTCTTGTGACAGATGTTCACCAGGGCCAGCTTCTCTTGCACATGTTTGGGAATATTCCTCACATTACGACCTACTGGAACACTAGATTTCAAACCCTTTCCAAGATTTTGAAAAAGCAGCTTAAGCCAGATCCAATCTGGGCTCTTTTTGGTGTGAAACCAGTCAATGTACAACTTTCGGACACCCCAAACAGCATGGTTTGTTTTGTGACCTTGTTAGCACGGAGACTGATTCTCTTGTGTTGGAAACAGAAAATGCCCCCCCGCTCACTCAGCCTTAATGAAAGACATAATGGGTCATTTGAAATTGGAGAAAATTAAATACTTGTTAAGGGGGAAGTCTGAAATATTTTATTCAATGTGGCAAACTTTCATAGATTACTTTGGTGAGAATGTTTAATTGATTGTCTTAGCATGGAAATAGAAATGATGCCCTCTGATGCATGTTGTTTGTTATTGTGTTTTTGTCTTTCTGTATTTGATATGTAAAAAACCTCAATAAAGAGAATAAAAGAAAAAAAAGAAAAAGCAGGACCCAATAATATATTCAAGATCGACACTGGTCTGTTCAAGCAGTTAAATACAATTTTATTATAGCTGTAAGTCAGGGGAAATTAATAAAAAAATACATACATTTACAATGAAACAAGACAGACTTTCAACACATGCAGGACGTTGAGGACTCTAGAAGTGTGCCTTCATCTTCAGGGTGTCTGCGTTGGTCTCCACCACGATGCTCTCGATGCGCTTGTTGTACTGCTCCAGTGTGGTGAGGAGGCGCTCGTAGATCTCCTGCAGAGGAGCAGACGTTAGCACACGCTCAACACGGCTTTACAGGGGTGCTCACACAAACATTAGCCCATGAGTTACTCGCCCTCAAGTCAGGCTAGGTGGATATGACATTTACTACTCATTTAATTCAATTCAATTCAGTTCAAATGTATTTGTATAGCGCTTTTCACAATACATCTGGTTTCAAAGCAGCTTTACAGAAAATGCATTTAGCAGACGCCTCTCCACATCTCACACGATATTCTCCTGTCAGACATATTAATAAATGTCCTGACTCCTCCGAGCTTTATAATGGCAGTGAATGGCTCTTTCTGTTTTGAAGTCCATAAAAGTGCATCTGTCCATCATAAATCAACGCAAAAACGCATCACTTTGCTTCAGAAGGCCTTTATTAACCCCCTAGAGCCGTGGATGCACTATTATGATGAATAGATGCACTATTATGAACTTCAAAACAGAAACAGCCATACACTGCCATTATAAAGCTCGGAAGAGCCAGTAAGTGTGTGCAAGGCCAGGACAACTCTGTGTTTGTCTGAGAGAAGAAAGTCATATACACCTAGGATGGCTTGAGGGAGAGTAAATCATGGGCTGATTTAAATGTTTGGGTGAATATCCCTTTAATGTTAAACTAGGCCATTTAAATGAAGACCAAACACTAGATGTTCCCCAACACAGTCAGCTCTGTAAGGGTCCAGAGCACGAGACGGACTTCAGAGGTGCTGGTGAAACACACCTGGGCTTTCTGTGTGTGCTGGTTGCACTTTGCTCGAAGCTCCTGCATCTTTTCCTTGAACCGTTTAGTTTCACGGTTGCTTTCTTCCATTTTCTTCACAAACTCCTCTCGTTTCTGGTGGATTTTGTCATATTGCCTGAATAAAATAAATGAGAAAATTAGAGCAGTGTTTCTCAATCAGAAGAAACAGAGCCGAGTGTGATGATGCATGCCGAGTGTGATGAGGACACTTTAAAGGGGTCATAATTTTCCTTGAGCTAAAGACATATTAAAGGTCATCATACTATAAGAATATCCTGTAAGTTTCAGATCCTTAATCCAAAAACACATTTTTTAATCATTATATGATTATATTATTTTATAGTTCAAACTTATATTTGTTTTATCCATTTGAATTGAATTTAAAAACAACAGTAAATTGTAAAGCTGGATTTTATTGTTTACACGTGTCCGCGTTAGCATTGGTGAGCCGCAGGTTGAGGACCGATGCTGTAGATCACAGAGGGATCGATGTTTAGGACACTGAAAGGGTCAGTTCACACAAAATAATAATAATAATTCCGTCATGTTTGCACCCTCGTGATGTGTCGAGGCTCTCAGTATCATTCGCTTAGTTATTTTAGCTGTACAAAAACTGTTCTTCCAGTTAATACTAATCTCGTCTTAAATAATTGTCTCAAAACGTTAGCAGTTAGCACACAAACAGTATTTACACACGGATCCAACCTTTCTTTCTGAAGTGTTTAGTTGAATGATCTTCTGACATTTTTGTTCTGTTTAAATATTACAAGATGTTTCAGAACGTTCAGAGAACATTCAAAAGTAATTTTCACATTGTTGAAAAAAAAGAATGTTCACTTAAAGCTGCAGTCTGTGGTTTGTCCTCTCTGTCGCCATCTCTGTTCGAAATCTGCAGTTATTCATGGTTTGATCAGCTTGACGTGGGTTTGTGCCTCGGCTCGGCACGGATGAATCCAGTGTTTAGAGGAGAATGTGCGGCTGTCAGTCGCTGGTGTGGATCCTGGCATTCGCAATCACAGATTATACTTTTGGGAAGTCTGACCAGCATAAGAAATTTTCACTGGAAAATGTGAACCAGTAACATCCACTTTTGTTCTGACACACTGAAGGGGCAAAAAGCACTGCAGTAAATCATGCGGATTAAATCTAACGATCGCTTATCATATCACGTCAAACCGTGCAAATTATACTGTTCTCCAATTGTTAATGTTAACAACACCAGCATTGCGTGACTACATTTACTGCCCTTCCGATATCATCCTTGTTTCCGCATAGAGTCTCTGTTTCCTGTAGTCACTCCGAAGTCTTCTGCGTTTTACAGCGGGTGAATCTCCAGTTGGTGATTGTCGTTTGAGCCTTTCTGGATCCGCCATCAAATTGCGTAGTTTAATGATATCAAGTGCTGTGAGAAAACACTATAAATCTCCAGCATCCTCACACTCGTAGCCGACTAGCCGAGACTCCTCTTTATGTGGACAGATGTGGACAGATGTGACGGAATGCTCAAATTTCCCGCAGAAATCCACCAGTACCGCTGGAGTTGCATAAATTATTTTAAAAATCTTCTCATATTAAGCACAGGAAGTGTATTATCAAATGCATTGTCGTACAAAAGGATCCTTTAAAAAAGGTAGAATCTGTTTTGTTTTTTACTTACCCATAAATATTTTTGACCTGCTGATCTTTGACCTCTTTCTTCTTCTGCCGCCGGATCTGATGCTTCGACTGCTTGTCGAGTTTCATGGCGAACCCCCTCTTCATCTGGGCTTCTTCACTGCTCAGGCTCTTCAGCTCTTTCTGCAAGGCTTCATTCATGGCTGCTAATCTCTGGACCTGTGCAGGAACCATCATTTAAAACGGTGAAAAAACACCTCAGGAAATGCCTTCCTTAAACAACGACTGTACTCATATGTTCTCCAGTCACTGTGTCCACTGGTTTACCAAAGTTACTAGCCACTCAGCATTTTCACTGGCCACAATTCTGACATCGATACCATAGGACTGCCATATAGATGTGTTTTATAATATCTCATAATTTGTCAGCAGGTTTATTAGGCTGCTGTCACTTTAAGACCGGATGCACATGTAGCGAGTCGGGGAGAGAGAAATATCAATTGTATCTTATTTTTATATGATGAACTTCCCAAAACTATTCTCCTATTAAGTAAAAGACTTTCGGTTTCATTTTGTATTAAATACTTGTATGAGTGAGTCATGCAATTTTATTGTGGTTAGGAACTATCAATTAAGGTGTTTGGTTAAGTGGGACGCTTATCAGTGTTGCGCGCTATGCCTTTAGAGAGTGCGTGAGCTATATCAGCCTCAGATCGCAAATGGACGCTGGCGAGGCTCTTTCCAGTTAATAGTGTATAACGTGGAAAGAGGTCTGCGCAACGGATAGTATTGTGATCAAATTGTCCCATGTGTCTCCAGGGTCAGTAAGTCCAGTGGTTGTGAAGCCCTCCTGCTGTCTGCTGTGTGGATTATCTCATGTACAGAACTGGATCTGCTGCACACGGATCCGCTATACTGATGCACGGTTTCTTTCTCTACTGTTTACGGTCACTTAAATAAACTGCAGTAATTAACATTTTGTCAGAACCTTTAGTAAATTACATTATTTTGTTTAGTTGGCTATCCAGAATCGTGCAGCTCTCCTTGATGCCAATGACATCTTAAAGTCGACTCTTCTCTGTTGCCCATTAGTGTGTACAGTTGAAGAAATGCACTTTTTTTGACTGTATTTTAAGACTGAACAATATTTGCTGCTGTGACTCTCCAATCAAAAGTCAGAACTCCTTGCAAACGTATGATGATCTTTACCTCCTCTTTCTGCTGGTTGGTCTTGCACATGCTAATCTGTAAGTCCTGCAGTTGTTTGAGCAGGACCTGTAGTTCTGCCTCCACCTGACCAGCACACTGGACCAGCATCTGCAGCTCCACCAGCCTCTCGTCAGCCAGATCCTGTCACACACACACACACACACACACACACACACACACACACACACACACACACACACACACACACACACACACACACACACACACACACACACACACACACACGGTCAGCTGCTGATAACACCACCAACACTCAGTGACAGAACAGAGACCTGCTGATCTGGGCAGTTAAACACCTTAAGCAACATGCAAACGACACATACCTTTGACATCTTAATGCTCTTCACGTTCTCCTTCATCCTTTCCATCTCGTTCTTCAGCTCTTCGGGCGACTCCACGATCTGAGACTTGAGCTTGGAGATCTCATCCTTCAGCGTCACCACATCCACTTTCCTTTGAGTCTGGATTGTAAGACACATGTCTGATTACAACAGTCACTCTACAGCACTGCCAGCACAGAAGTACACCTACAGCACACTCAGCCAGATCTGCCTCCATACAACCAATAACACATGGATTAAAACCAATTACCAGCCCTTCATTTTTTTCTTTCTCATTAATCTGTTTTACTCAGATCTCTTCTTCTGTAATATGACATATATCAGTCTCTACTTCCACTACACGGTGACTAACCCTCATCCAAACTAGAAGTGTGGTAGATTAAACAAACACATTATCTGATACATACCAGCTTCTGTGAGATCTCAGCAATCTCCGTCTTCCACTGTGCAACGGTTTCATTCATCGCAGTCTAAAGAGAGGACACTGAAGATTAATATGACATGAAAAAAAGGCCTGAAAAACACTGGGTCACGTGACAACAGTTAATGCATCATGTGACAACAGTTAATGCATCATGTTGGTGGACAGGGTTGGGAATTGTAAGAAATCTTCCGGTTCCGCCAAAGGATTCTGGTTTCGGTTTTCATTCAATAAAAATTATTAGAAATTGTAGTAAGGGAAAAATGCACAATCCTTTTTGTGTTTATTTCAGATACTATTTAAATGAGTTTAACAGACTGGCAATGTCAACAAATTCAACATATTTAGCAATTTTTGCAAAAAGAATACAATTTTCTGAGGGAAAATACACACTCCTATTATTATTATCCTATCTTATTCAGATAATGAAATCAACTTAACCAATAATGTAGTTTACAGATCGGATAGGTGCTCCGGGGGTGGAGGTGTGGCTATATGTGTTTCTACAGGTCTTGTATCTGAATTAATTATACCTTCGATTGATCCTTTATATTTTGAATGTATTTTTGTTAAGGTGGTTTTCCATTTAAATAAATGTATAATCATCGGGAGCATATACAGACCAGCCTCTTCACCAGTGGACTCCTTTAACTCATTTTTACCAAAAACTGAATTGATAGTGGATATCAGGCAGTTAATCTTATTAGGCGACTTCAATAAGAATTGGTTGGATACGTCATATAATAAAGAGAAAAATAAATGTAATACCCAATTAATTACTGAGCCTACTAGAATTACTTCTCGCACACAATCTCTTCTTGATTGGATACTTGTTTCACACCCAAATAGATTTAAGGTCAGGTGTGATGTCTGATTGCTTTAGTGATCATTCGATTATATTCTGTGAATGGGAAATTAAAGTACCTAAATTGCCACCAAAATTAATTAAAATCAGACAATATAAAACTGATTTTAGATGTATTTATCCATGATCTGATTTCTATTAATTGGAATAGCTATCATTTAATTCCTAATGTACAAGACGCTTGGGATTTTTTAATACTGAGTTTATAAGTGTTGTAGACAAGCATGCACCTTGGAAAATTGATAGGGTTAAGGGCAATCATCTTCCTTGGATTAACTCGGAACTTATTAGTCTCTTTAGGCAAAGGGTCAAAGCATGGACAACATGCCGTCAGACAGGAAGTAATGCTGATTGGGAAGTCTATAGGCATTAGAGAAATTTGAGCAAGACAAAAACACGAAATGCAAAGACTAATTATTATAAAGAATGTCTTTTCATTATAAAAATCCTAAACAATTCTGGAATAAAATTAAAAACATTATTAATACATCAAATAAACATTCAGTTAATCAAATTAGAGTTGATAATACAATACTTCATGACTCCTTATCTATTGCGCAATAATGTAATCAGCATTGTTCTTCAGTTTGGTCTACTTTAGTATCGGCCTCTTACTTGAATGCTGATATTTGTAATGAGACTGCATCATGTAATAGTTCATTTTCATTTGGGAAGATTGCTCCAACTGATGTTCAGAGTGCCATTGATGAATCAGAAGTGACTAGTGCTGAAGGATTAGATGGAATTGAAAATAGGTATCTTAAATTAACTTCACATATTCTTATGTATCCACTAGCTGATTTATTTAATCTTTCTTTAGTCTACATGTGAGCTGCCGGTGATCTGGAAACGTGCACGCATTACTCCGCTTTATAAGGGAGGTGATGTACTTGATCTCAATAATTATAGACCAATATCTATTATATATTCTATATCTCAAGTTTTTGAAAAATTAATTTATAAACAACTTTCAAATTATTTATGTATTAATATTCCATCATCATCTCAATCTGGTTTTAGGTCTAATCATTCCACAACTACTGCATTACTTAAGTTTACAGATGATGTGTTTTCAGCCTCAGATAATGGCAAGCTCACAGGTGCTATTTTTCTTGATTTGACTAAAGCTTTTGATTTGGTTGATCGTTATTTGCTTTTAGATAAACTTCATGCGATTGGTTTTTCAAAAAATAAAATTGTGGTTTAATTCATATCTGCACAACAGGAAACAGTGTTGCCCTAAATGGGACTAAATCTGACTTTCTGATTCAGCAAAGAGGTGTGCCACAGGGCTCAGTTTATGTAAATAGTCTACCATTACTTCTTAAAAACTGTCAGGTTCAACTTTATGCGGATGATACTGTCATATATACATTTAATTCTGACCCTATACAATTTCAATTATCTCTTCAATCGGATTTTAATAGTTTACAAGACTGGCTTTTGGCTAATAAATTATTATTAGCTTAATAAAACCAAGTCATATACTATGATTTTTGGTTCTAGACATAAACTTAATTCCTAAACCTGTTCTTGTGTTATATCATGTAAAGACAGTACTCCTCTGCATAGAGTTGACACTATTAAATATGGCTTGATTCTAGACTTTCCTTTAGAACACACATTAATCATGTTTTACGAAAAGTCAATGTTGGAATGAGTATTTTGCATCGATCTCGAAATTGCTTCTCTTATAGTGTTCGTAAGAAACTAGTTGCTCAATTAATATTTCCGGTTTTTGATTACTGTGATGTGGTTTATCAGACGGCCTTAAAGTCTGATCTTGTCTCACTTAATTCGGCATATAATAGAATTTGCAGATTCGTTTTAGGATGTTCTTTTCCCACTCACCACTGTATGCATGATGCACTTCAGTGGCCATCTTTGAATGTGAGAAGGCAGATTCACTGGCTCCAATTTATATTTAAATGTATTTACTTTGATTATCCTAGTGATCTACAACAATACCTTGTACTCTTTTCTTCAAACCACCAAGTTAGGCATTCTGTCCAGACTTACTTTCTCGTTCCTCGTGTTAAAAAAACAATTGGTAAGAGAGCATTTATGTTTAAAGCCGTATTAGACTGGAATAATTTGCCTGTAGATATTAGATCCATTACTTCATTTCGGTTGTTTAAACAATCTTTATTATCTTATTTTAAAGTAGATTGCACAAGCCATCACTGAAACTGTCGTTGTTATGTGTACTGTTGCTTTTTTTATTGTTATATACAGTACCAGTCAAAAGTTTGGAAACATTACTATTTTTAATGCTTTTGAAAGAAGTCTCTTATGCTCATCAAGCCTGCAGTTAAAAAAAAAAAAAAAAAAAAAGTAATATTATGAAATATTATTACAATTTAAAATAATGGTTCTCTTTTTTAATATACTTTAAAATGTAATTTATTTTTGTGATGCAAAGCTGAATTTTCATCAGCAAGTACTCCAGTCTTTGGTGTCTTATGATCCTTCAGAAATCATTCTAATATGCTGATTTATGATCAATGTTGGAAACAGTTGTGCTGCTTAATATTTTTTTATAACCTGAGATACTTTTTTCAGGATTATTTGATGAATAAAAAGTTATAAAGAACTGTATTTATTTAGAATAGAAATCTTTTGTAACAATATACACTACCGTTCAAAAGTTTGGGAACAATAACTTTTTTAAAGAAATTAGTACTTTAATTCAACAAGGATGCGTTAAATTGATAAAAGGTGATGGTAACGATTTATATTGTTAGAAATGTTTTTATTTTGAATAAATGCTGTTTTTATGAATAAATGCTGTTAACGTTTTACTCAATGAATCCTGAAAAAAGTATTCCAAAAAAATATATTAAACAGCACAACTGTTTCCATCATTGATAATAACTGAGTATCAAATCATCATATTAGAATGATTTCTGAAGGATCATAAGACACCAAAGACTGGAGTACTTGCTGATGAAAATTCAGCTTTGCATCACAAAAATAAATTACATTTTAAAATATATTAAAAAAAGAGAACCATTATTTTAAATTGTAATATTATTTCATAATATTACTGTTTTTTTTTTTTTTTTTTACTGCAGGCTTGATGAGCATAAGAGACTTCTTTCAAAAACATTAAAAATAGTAGTGTTTCCAAACTTTTGACTGATACTGTGTATATATATATATTTTTTTTTTATTATTGTTGGTGTTTTATTGTTTGCTTGTTTGTTGATGTATTGTTAATTGTAATCTTATGTTCTTTAAGTTGTAATTGTGTTTCATTGTAAGGACCCCCTCGAAAACGAGATGATACATCTCAAGGGGTTAATCCTAATAAATTGTAATAATGTTCCGGTGTGGTGTTTTGTTATTTAGGAATAAGAATCGAGATTGTTTAAAGATTAATGGTGCAGCTCTACTGTCTTTATACTCTCTCTCTCTCTGCGTTGATATCGGACGCAAAATGTCTATCAGTAGCGCGAGGTCAGTAGCGCGAGGTCAGTAGCGCGAGGTCAGTAGCGCGAGGGTCAGTAGTGGCTTTTCAGTGCATTCATTACTATTGTAATATTCATGAGACGTCGCTGTTCAAGGATAAGCTCCCAGCACGTCGCCCACACACACACCGCACCGGTTTCAGAACCAGAACTTAGGAGTTTTTCAAAAAGACTAACGGTTCCCAACCCTACTGGTGGACCAACTGGTCAGAACTGTATAATTCAGATGTCACTTAAGCAACAAAAACATATTTTTCTGAAATGTGTTAGTCTGACCAAATATCAAATAGGCTTTCACTTGGTCTTCACCTCTGGGTTAGCCTACGGTTCATTTTGAGAGGCATTAGCAGAACAAACACTGCTGCTTTACATGCAACATGCGCATTTACCCATCATGCACTGTGATACGGGCCTGGTTCGTTAGGTTGCCTTCTCACCACAAAAGGCATTGAAGTGATTTTATTGGTGCAGAATCAATAATGCTGTGCGGTACACCGGTTCATACCGGTGTTTATTTTTGTTATGATATGAATGTAATAAACCAGCATATATCACTTTAACAGCGCTGGGAACGCGGCGCGACACTGAGTGAGAGGGTCTTCACTGTTCACTGGTGATGCTCAGCTGTGTGCGTTACTGAGACGGTGAAGATGGAGAGGTTAAACTATAATTAATAGCTGTTACATTATATTACAGTGTTTCCCATACATTGGTTCACAATATCAACACTGCCTTTTGGAAAATCTATTTGTGTTTGGCTTTGACATCGTTGAATAAACATGAGCACTGCACGTTTCACAGTCCCGCGGCGGGTGTTTGTATAAGAATGTTTCTGAAGCGAACTGACGGTCTTGTTTCGATGTTATTTCAATTGAATCTTTCTTTATCTCTCCTGATAAAGCAGCGTTTATGTACTGGTTTGTGTCCAGCCAATACCGTGGAAACCGCTTTGTGTTCAGCCGTTACCGTGGAAACCGCTGTTTCTGCCGCTCCTACAGCGCCTCCTGCTGGAGCTCTTTATAAACCGCCTTGCAAACCTGTATTAAAGGGTTAGTTCACCCAAAAATTAAAATTCTGTCAGTAATTACTCACCCTCATGTTCCAACCGCGTAAGACCTTCGTTCATCTTCGGAACACAAATTAAGATCTTTTTGATGAAATCTGAGAGCTGATCACTCCTCCATAGGCTGCTAGGTGGCCCAAACTTGCTGGCCCAGAAAAGTTATTAAAGAGATCGTTAATATAGTCCAAGTGACTCCAGTGGCTCAATCTTAAGTTTATCATGCGACGAGAATACTTTTTGTGCGCAAAAACAAACAAAAATAACGACTTTATTCCACTATTCATTTCCTTCTCTCTGGACCTCTAGTTGGTTCGCGTAGTGTTTTTGCGCAGCGCGTCTGTGTTACACGTCACCACGTAGGCTCACTATTGGCCGACGCCGGTCATGTGTGTGTTGCGTGATGACGTGCAACACAGACGCGCAGCACAAACACACTACGAGGCCCAGAGAGAAGGAAATGAAAAGTGGAATAAAGTCGTTATTTTTGTTTGTTTTTGCACACAAAAAGTATTCTCGTCGCATGATAAACTTAATGTAGTGCCACTGTAGTTACTTGGACTATTTTAACGATGTTTTAATAACTATTCTGGGCCGGTGAGTTTCGGTCACACTGGAAGCCTATGGAGGAGTCAAAATTCTGTCAGATTTCATCAAAAATATCTTAATTTGTGTTCCGAAGATGAACGAAAGACTTACATGGTTGGAACAACATGAGGGTGAGTAATTACTGACAGAATTTTCATTTTTGGGTGAACTAACCCTTTAATACTAGTGTGGATTTTTTCTACAATAGAGCTCGGGCGTAGATGTTATGGAATGGTGCATTGTGGGTAACGGTGGCCATTTTAGAGGCACCACAAAAGCCGGTTTATAATAAGACATGAGCGTAGCCGGCCGGTCTCCAGAAAGAGTTATGGACCGTGACAAAAAAAAGTTGGCTATACCATATACGGACAAACTTCATAAATGAATCCAAACAACAGTGCTTAAAAAAAAAAAAAAAAAAAAAAAAAATAAGTTTATAGGCGGAATCGATCCCTATGAACAAAGTATGGAGTAATAATTATGAAAGTTTACCAAGCCTCAGTTTCCCTGATATTTTCTCCTACCTGGTGGAGTGAGCGCTTACACCTCCGATCCAGGGACGGATTAGCAATTTCCTGTGCCCTCGGCAACATCATTCGCCAGAGAAATGCACATTTCAAACGGATTACATATAAGCAGAGAGCAGATCTGTTTTCTTTCGTTTAGAATTGTTTGTTTAAAAGTAGACATTTCAATATAGATATATTTTTCAGGTCTGTGAGGCAAGACTACCTTAAGTTTCGGTTAATTTATAAGACCTCCAGTTCACGCGCCGACACCTCTCTGCTAAGTTCTTATTTATTAAATCCAGGCAATTGGTTGATGAAACATTTATTAAAATTAAAATACAAATTAATGCAAAACGAAATTCACTTTGAAAGACTTTGTGCTCTCTGTTTGAAGTCTCTGCTCCGATCAATTTAAAAAGTTGTCACTGGAGGCTCACTTGCAGTTCACAAATGGATGAGTGCAAGATCTGCAGATCCTCAAAGTAAACGCGGAGAAAACAATCGTTAACCAAGCATCAGTGGTGACACACACACTTGATTCTGTGAGCTATGAAGCTTGTCTATGCGGGTTTGTTACACTTCAGGAGTAATTTATCATACGTGCAATAATCCACTGTTTTCGTCCGGTAGTATACTGACGACCAGCGGCGACCCAAGCCATCCGACGAAAATGGGGAAAACTAATATGATTTATGAGGCGTTTGCCCTGTCAATCATGAGACCGATTACAGCAGTTCACAATACAGCAATACTGAACCATTTTTCAAAAAATAACCTAAATTAATGACCAAATGACCAACGTTACCTACTGCCTACTATACGCTACTATACAGCAAATCTGCTTCCGTACCGTGATTCCCACAATGCATTGTGACGTGACGATCCCGAACTCTATATTCCCTCATGACAGTAAAATTGGGGCATTCTAAGTCAATCTACTGCAGCATTTCCTCTCTCAATCAGTAGAAAATGTAGTTAATAACCAGACATGCTTGAAAAAATAAATAAAAAATACCGTCATATAATCGCAAAAAAACCAGTATAATTTTGAAAAACACCGTAATATGAATTTTTGGTCATACCGCCCAGCACTAAGAGCCAAGAGCGACTGCTGTGTTCAGAGGCCTAAACGAACTGAACCGAGGGAGAAAACACAGCAGGTTCTGAAGCGAGCCGTGTGTGTGTAAACACCCTTAGGTGATATTTCATTAGTAAACTGAAATCATTGAGGTCTCACCACTTCCTGGTATTCCCGCTGTGTGTTAGCGCCGAGCTCTGCCAGGGCAGACGCTAGCTCTCTAGCCTCCGCTTGCTGCTCCGGAGGAATGGTCCTGTGAAGGGAGGATGGATACGCTCAGAGAGAAGCATCTTTAGTAAGACCTTTAAATAAACCACTGCACTTACGTCAGTTTCTCAATCTTCTTCTCAGCTTCCTTGATTTCTCTCGTGTACGTCTGGAGTCGGTCCATATCACACCGCTGTTGACAAACAAAACACCTAAATCACACCGGCTACCTTTACATGCACAACTCTTGTTTCAATCCGACTGAACTCATCCTGATCGATGAATCTGAACATAGTGTTTACATGAAAGCTAAACATGTGATCGGGTTGATGTGTGTGTTTGTATCACAAGCTTCAGATCGGGATAGATTGTTTGACATGCGCTCACTGCACGAATATACAGAGTTTCCTGATGTCTGCGCATAATAACTATTCTCCTACAGTTCTTTATTTGTTTAAAACAGCAGACTTAATATTTATCCAATTCTGGTCATAATTTGGAGATAATGATCATATGACCCGTTGTGCCGCTGCTTATATTGATCACGCAGTAAAAATGCCCAGAACCAGTGGTGTGTGGATGAGCGTCTGAGCAGCACTGGTGGGCTGTTGTCCTGCTCCACTTCACACACGCAGAAGAGGAGGATTATAGGAGGACGAGACACTCGTTTATACCACACTTTATTCATCAGGAGAACAGCTCGTTCAGCGCGTCATACATCATTACACTATTTCTACATCATTCCGCTATTTCCACGTCATTACACTATTTCTACATCATTACGCTATTTCCACGTCATTGCACATGCGCAGTCCTTTCAGTTTCGGTTTTCGATCCGACCAAGTGTTTACATGTTCTCTCGATCGGATTAGAAAAGGAATAAACCACATGAAGGCTTTTCTAATGGATTATTTGGTTGCATGTAAACGTTGCCATTGACACATATGTGCTTAAACGGGTCATATGATGCTTTTAATCTTGACCTTCTGTGTGTAACGGGTCTGTCACAAAGCTCAGTCTCCCACAAAGGGATTAGCAGTCAAGTATTCATCACGGTAGATCCTCAAATCTCAGCTTGACATAAGAGAGGTTTAGCACAACTAAGACTACAGTTCTGGAAGATGATTGTAACACGTTAAGCATTTTCAGCTGAATTAATTAGGAATTTGTGGACATCAAAAATACGACATGAACATTCCTTTTAAACGTTGAAGACAAGCAGCAACTTACAAAACTTTGCTGGTGGACGGCCGTCATTTCCAGCCTCTGCTTCCGGAAGTGGAGGAAGTTTTGGATTGCGCTGAGAATAGTGATCGTTCGCTTCAGCTCTGGCAGAAGGTGTGAGAAAAACCAACGATCAGCTCAGCTTGACCTTCATATCAGCTTTAAACTTCATGCAATAAAAACGTGAAACTGTCTCAGGACAGAACAGCTTTCGCTCTAGTGCTGAACAACACTGTCTTCTGCAGAGCTGCTTTACAGCACAGTTTAAACTTGCCATATATATATATATTAATAATCATAATTACAATTTCAAAGGAAATAATCGAGAATTATGATTGTCATAATCGTGCAGCCCTACTTACAGCTTATTTCTGTTTTCTGCCAAGGCAACATTTCTAATTTTCATTTAAGTGTTTTTCAAATAATATTTTTTAATAGTTTTAGTTTACGATAATAACCCTGATATCATGTGAGTGTTTAAAAAAGTTATAAAACTGTTATTTACACAGAGAGCATTATGAAATTGTCCATCTTTCTAAAGAGTTTCTCTGTGAGCCCTGCAGTAAAGTGTGCCTGGTTCACTGACTGCAGAAATGTAAAAAACCCTCGTCTGACGCAATCCAGAACATCGTTAAAAATAAAGCATCCACACATTCCCCACATCCTCATTCTCCTGCGGCTCGGCCAATGAAAATGCTGTCGGGGCAAACCCTAAACACCAGCAGGAATAATTCTCCCTGAGAGAGAGAACGAGATACTCACTGGGGTTGAGCAAGTCATTCAGGGAAAAATCATATACACGACAGAGCGGTAAGAACTGGCACCTGAAAGACACGCAGATCAGTGACGTAAACATGCGATCTTTCAGAAGAGATGCTGAACAACACACTGCAGTCTTCTCACTCACATGCGCCTGTACACACTCATGATCGGAGCAACCCACTCGTACAGCATCGGGAACTGGACGTTTTCACACAACGGCACCTGCGGAACACAGGAGCATCATTAATTAAACACAGAGGGCTCTAATTTAACGATGTGAAACGCAAGTATCAAACGCGAAACACAAGTAACTGTGTGCGGATCTCCGGCTATTATACCGGCGGGATAAATGACTCTTGTGCCCGACGCTAATCTAAAATGTGTTGGTCTGAAGAGCTTCATTACTCATAGGTGTGGTTTGGGCGTAACGTGACATTCCCTTTAAGAGCAGGCGCGCTTGTTCCATGGCGGATTGCTATTATAACGGCGGATTTGCCAGGAGCGGTTCACAGCAAAATAGGAATGACACATGCGTCGCTGTACAAAGTCAATTGCGCTGGGAGAGAGAGATCGGGCCCCAAGACTCTCAGATCTGATGATGCATATAAACACTCACCGTGTAATGGCACTCGGGTCTGAACCGAAACAGCAGCTGCAAAACTCTCATGTAGAGTCTCTGAATGGATTCGGCCTGAAAAACAAACAGATTTTAAAGAAAATCCAGCTTTTAATGTTGTTTATGTGTCTATGTGGTGTTTTTAATCTGCTTTAAGACAAAGCATGTGTAAGTTCATAAGTCGACACCATTGCTGAGTATTTCCTCCTTAAAACTGCAGTGAACCAAAGACAGTCTCAAACACACGCTTTGAAATCACTGGTGTTTCTGACGTCACAAACTACCTTGTAACCAATCAGATCAACATGTGATCGTCAACCAGTGGATCTCTGAGCTGAGTGAGTGAGTGGAGGCGGGGCTCATTTGCATATTCATAGAACCGCACATACTAAATGAGGCAAGGGTGTCGAGTTACAGTCAAGATATTTTAAGACATGAAGACATTTTTTCAAGGATAAAATGTTTAAATGTGTCAAAGAGGAGTTTTAAGGGATACAATCACTGACTACAGAGGACTTTACATGTTTGCCAGTTATGCATTACCATATGGCAAGCCGTTTAACTTTTATTAGTATTAGTTCCAGGATATGAATTCTTGATATCAACAATTTAATTTTCACTAGTTCAAATTATAGTTATTAATATCAGGAATTAGATTTATACTAGTAACAATGCTAATTCTTGATATCTGTAATTGTATTTTCACTAGTGTAATATCACCAGAGGCAGCCGATCAAATTTAATTGTTGATATCAAGAATTCATATCCGGGAAATTAATAAAAGTTCAAACGACTTGCCATATTACCAGGTAACAACAACTCTTCCTCATTAAGTACTCTTGGTGGTTCAGTCATTTTCTCTTGAAAGAAATTAATACTTTCATTAATCAAGGATGCATTAAATTACATTAATGCGACAGTGAAGACATTTATAATGTTACAAGAATTATATTTCAAATAAATGCTGTTCTTTAGAACTTTCTATTCATCAAAGAATCCGGAAAAACAAAAAGTTTGACAGTTTTCACAAAAATATGAAGCTGTTTTCAACACTGATAATAATCATTAATGTTTCTTGATCATAAATCCTCATATTAGAGCAGTGGTTCTCTTTATCACACGGGTTAATGAGCTGATGAGTTGAATCAGGTGTGTCTGATTAGGGAGATTTGTGGAGGATCACGTGACACTGAAGACTGGAGTAATGATGATAAATTCAGCTTTGATCACAGGAATAAATTACACTTTACTGTATATTCACATAGAAAACAGCTGATTTACATTATGATAATATACAGCACTGTAACAACATCACTTAAATACATTGTAATCACGTGATCACCTTTGGGTTGGGAGTGATGTCATTCTTGGTGAAGTGTTTCGCCTCTTGTCCAGTCAGAACTTCGGTTCGGTAGAACTGCACGATAACGTCCACCTTATACACCGGGAACGTGTTCTCGCTCATCGCTGCTGCTGCTGCACAAGAAGAAACGGCATTAATAAGCACATGTATCCGGTCAGGCAGGCGATGTTTACAGCAGAAGCGTCGACAGATCCCGTCACGGACAGTAACGGTCACCGCCACATTATACACCATTCAGAGACAAAGAACTATATATTACCCTCTTTTCCACACTGTTGGTCCGACATTATTCAACAACTAATGCCAAACTATTGTACTAACCAAGTTCAGGCTCACGTCCCTCGTCGTCAACTGGAGCAAATTTAAACTTTACGCGCCTCTATCGTCACTTCCGCCATACGTTCCTCACGTCGTCACGTGTCATCACAAAAGCAGCGCGTGCGGCGCCCTCTACTGGACATGCGCAGTACGTGTCCACTAGTGCAGCGGGTTTTCAAACCCTCAACATCCTAAAGTTTAATGATTTATTTTCATGTATAAAGACCCAATTAATACTGTTGAAAATTAATATTATAAATGTGTAAAAGATTTTGTTTTAATTACATTTCAGCATTGCGGTTTTTCTAGTAATTTTTCTATTCATTTATTTATTGTTTGTTAATTATTTAATACAGGGGTGTCCAAACTCGGTCCTGGAGGGCCACTGTCCTGCAGAGTTTAGCTCCAACCCCAATTAAACACACCTGAACCAGATAATCAAGTCCTAGTAAGATCTTGATTAGCTGGTTCAGGTCAGGTGTGTTTAATTGGGGTTGGAGCTAAACTCTGCAGGACAGTGGCCCTCCAGGACCGAGTTTGGACACCCCTGATTTAATACAATGTATTAATTTATTATTTAAATCAAATGTCACTTATTTATTTGAATTCAACATATTTATTTAGTTTACATTTATTTTATTTATTTACTTTTACATTTTACTCTGCATTTTTATTTCTGTTTATTTAAATCAAGTTTTAGTCATTTATTTAAATCATGTATTAAGTTTGTATATATGTATATAATAATGTATAAATGTTTCTTTCATTATTTACTATGTCATTAAAACATATTTTATTTTGATCTATTTATTGTATTTATTTATTTATTTATTTGAATAAAGATATTTTTATTTTATTTTATTGTATTTATTTTTACACTGCTTTTCTCTACACGTTTCCACGGCCCCTGATCCGCTGATCAACGCAGAAATCATCCAATTAATTTCTTGAACAAGTGAAATCTATTCATATTATGTAGTGCAACAGAGAAATATAGAAGTGCAACAAAAGCAAATGCCTTTTACACTACAATTTAATTTTAAAAAGAGCTGAATAAAAGCCTCATTAGAGCAGAATTGTGAGGGGAAAGTTGATATAATAATAATAATCAAACTAACGATCAAACGCATTTCATTTTGAAATGCAGGCTGATGATTGGTTGGCTGGATGTTGACGTCAGAACTCCTTCCACAGTTATAATGTGCGCGTTCTGGTGAAAATATTTGAAATATAACCTGTGTGTGTGTGTGTGTGTGTGTGTGTGTGTGTGTGTGTGTGTGTGTGTGTGTGTGTGTGTGTGTGTGTGTGTGTGTGTGTGTGTGTGTGTGTTATTCAGTATAATCGCAAAGCAAAGACCCAGATAAGCAACGAATTCATAATTCTGTTTCCCATAATTTAGCCTTGTTTTTTTCTTGTTCTGCATTCTGATAAACTATATTATAAGTGTGTTGTGTTTATGTACTTGTCAGGAGATGGCGCTGTAGTTCACATGTTGATACCTATAAAAGGTGTAGAGTAAGAATGGAGGGGTGCACCTGCTGCCTAATCATGTACATGGCTGGCACTGTTATATTGCTTGTGGGTTTGAATAAACCTTGAAGAAATGAGAACTTTCTTGTCTTCCTGATTACTTGGACCTAGACATAACAAATTGGCGACGAGGATTTTGCTGTTCTATATGAAAGATGTCTGCTGTTGCTTCTTTTCCTACGCCATTCTTACCATGTCCGGGTGAGCCGTCTATTCCATTTGGCGTCTGGTTGAAGATGTTTGAGAATTACTTACTTGTCGTAAATGCATCAGGAGATGACTGGCCAGTTGCAAGAAAGCGAGCGTTGTTTCTTCATTGCCTGGGAACAGAAGGGCAGAGACTATTCTATACTTTACCAAACCCAGGAGAAACAATGGAGGATGCTATTGAGACTTTGAAACTACACTTTATTCCTCGACGTAATGTTGTGGCTGAGCGTCATGCATTCAGAAAACGAATTCAAGCACCAGGTGAAACAATCCTGCAGTATGTTGCTTCTCTTCGGGACTTAGCCACCACATGTGAGTTTGCATCTAATAATGATGAAATGTTGCGAGATCAATTAGTGGAGAATGTAAACAGTCATCGTATTAGAGAACGTCTGTTGTTAGAGACTGATTTGACGCTTAACAAGGCTATTACTATTGCTACACAAATGGAGGCTGCTGGTGAACAAGCTAAACTTTTTTCAAATCAGACTTCAGTACCTGTGCAAGCAATACAAGCAACAAGTGTGCCTGCTGTTGATCGTTACAAAAGACAATCACTTTTGAAACCTCTGCCTGTGCCTTCAAAGTCTTTTGCTACTTCCTTGGCTCGTGCATGTTATCGATGTGGATCTACAAAACATCTTGCAAATGATTCCAGATGTCCTGCAGTTTCTGTAAAGTGCAATAATTGTCAAAAGTTGGGACATTTTTCAAGAGTGTGTCGTTCACAGCAAACACATTCTGTACATGAGATTGAACTTCCTGAGCTTCAGATTCTTTACATGCATGATTCAGTATCTAATAAGATAAAGTGTACTACTACTATCATGACTGCATCAGTCTCTGTACCTGTGGAGTTGATTGTGGATTCTGGATCTTCCGTTTCCATTCTGCCTAAATCTGTGTATGAAAAACACTTTAAACAAGACTCTTTGCTGCCTCCTGCTGTTAAATTGGTGACGTATTCACGAAATCCAATACCAGTGCTTGGTTGTCTACCTGTTACTGTTACCAGAGATAATTTGACCTGTAATACTTCAATCTTTATAGTCGAATGTGGCACTGCTCTTCTTGGAATGGATTTAATAAATGGATTGCATCTCAAGTTTGAAGGTTCTTCCATACTTCCAGGACCGACTCCGTCTTCAGCCTCTGTAATGCGACTTTCTGCTTCTGTGCCTGTTACTAAGCTAGGATGTGCAAAAGGATTTGAGCATAAGGTAAAAACTTCTTCAGTGGAGAAACCTGTACGTCAGAAACTCAGACGGTTGCCATTATCTGTTCGAAATGCTGTCAGTGATGAACTTCAACGCCTTCTTGACTTGGGTGTTATTGAACGAATGGATGCATCACCGTGGATTTCTCCAATTGTAGTTGTTCAGAAGAAGACCGGTGGTATTCGCATGTGTGTAGACCTGCGAGAACCAAATAAAGCTGTTGTTGCGGACAGTTATCCTTTGCCCCATATTGATGAGATGATGTCTATGCTGCGTGGAGCAACTGTCTTTTCTACAATTGATTTAGAGAATGCTTATTTCCAGCTCTTGTTACATGAAGAAAGTCGTGATCTGACTGCATTCATCACCCATGAAGGACTATTTAGATTCTGTCGAGTACCTTATGGCCTTGCTTCAGCTCCATCTGCATTTCAGAAAATGCTAGCAACTGTATTACAAGGATTGCCAAACGTAGCCAATTATTTGGATGATGTCATTGTCTGGGGACGCACAAAAAGTGCGACCACATGACCACATGCTTAAAGTGGTTCTTCAGCGCATACATGATGCAGGCTTACAGTTGAATGATTCAAAATGTCACTTTAATAAAAGCAGTTTGCGCTTCCTTGGTCATACTGTGTCTGCACAGGGTATTCACCCAGATGAGGATCATCTTAGTGCAATGCTTCATGCTCCTGTTCCTAAAGATGTACATCAGCTCCGTTCCCTTCTTGGATTGTTGTCATGGTACAATAAATTCATTCCAAATTTCGCTACAGTTGTAGAACCATTGCGTGCTTGCATCAGACAAGGTTCTGAGTTCAGCTGGTCAGATGAGGCTCAGAAGAGTTTCAGTACTGTAAAGGAGTTGTTACTCCAAAGCCCTGCTTTAGCATTGTTTGACCCTAACTTGCCTATTGTCGTTTCAACGGATGCGTCAGATTATGGACTAGGTGCTGTATTCTCTCAAATTCATGAAAACAACACAGAGCACATTGTTGCATTTGCTTCAAGAACATTGTCTACTGCAGAACGCAAATATTCAACAATTGAAAAGGAAGCTCTAGCATGTGTCTGGGCTGTTGAAAAATGGAGAACTTACCTTTGGGGTCGAAAATTTCTTCTACGTACGGATCATCAGGCCTTGACAGTGCTCCTCTCCTCTAAAGGCACAGATCGCGCTGGAATGAGGATCGCACGTTGGGCAGAGCGACTTTTGTGTTTTAACTATGAGGTGAATTATTATCCTGGCTCTCAAAACCAAGTTGCTGATTATCTTTCACGCCTACCCTTGCCTGCTTCTGATGAGGATCTCTCTGATACTGAGCCGGAGTTTGTTGCATTTTTGTCTTCTGAAATGTCTGCTGTGTCTCCAACTGAATTTGCTCTTGCCTCTGCATCATGCTCAGAAATGACTGCATTACGTGCTCAGATTGTTCGTGGATGGCCCTCTTCATCAGCTGCTGTGGGGGTTGTTCTACGTCCATATTTTCAAATACGTCATGAACTTGCTGTGCAAAAGGACTATGTGTTTAGAGGGTCACGTCTTGTTGTTCCTGTTGCATTGCGACGTGTTTTGGTGAATCTTGCCCATGAAGGTCATCAAGGAATAGTGCGTACGAAACAGCGCATTCGTGAACTTTACTGGTGGCCTGGTATTGACTGCTTGGTTAATGAACAGATCAAGAATTGTGAAGTTTGCTTGTCTTCTGATAAGGTTACAACTGTTCGTGCTGCACCTTTACAACCTGTACCTTTTCCAACTATGCCATGGGAAAAAGTGGCTGTTGACATTGTTGGCCCATTTGAAACCGCTACCTGGGATTGTCGGTACATTATGACATTGATTGACTATCATAGTAAGTGGCCAGAAGAGGCATTCACTTCTTCAATCACAAGTAAAAATGTGATCAACTTCTTGACGTCAGTTTTCAGCAGATTTGGAAATCCTCATTACATTGTATCTGACAATGGATGCCAGTTCAAGTCAGTGGAGTTTGCTGCATTTCTGAAAGATCGAGACATTCAACACATATATACGTCAGTGTATCATCCAGCTGCAAATGGAGCTATTGAGCGATTTCATAGAGTACTGAAGAGTTCTATTCAATCTGCTATTCTGTCTGGAAAGCCATGGAAATCAACAGTGACAGACTTTCTTCAAACTTACCGTGCTACTCCCCATGCTGTTACTGGACGGTCTCCTTCTGAGTTACTCTGTGGCAGAAAGTTGCGTACTCGTCTAAATGTTCTCCCTCTTCCTTTAACTTGTAAGGATCCTGCTGTGAGTCAGAAAGTGGCATTGTCTCAAAAGAAGATGAAAACATACACAGACCTCAAACGAAGAGCCTGTACTCCTGAGTTCAAACCTGGAGACTGGGTGCGTATAAAAATTCCAGTTCATGTTCCAAAGGGACATCCTAGATTCTCAAAGCCTTTGAGAATTGTACATCAACTTGGTCCATGCACTTACCAGTTATCAGATGGAAAAAACTGGCATGCATCTCATCTTTCTCCAGCTTGTGCACCTGTGGAAAATGCCATTGATAGTGAACTGGTGTCCTTGCCCCTCCAGTCTGTTCCTTCCTCTACGGTGTTGCCTAAAAATGAACTTGTGAACTTGCCTAATCAAATTGCGTCTCCATCTGTTCCTGTAAGGTCTTCTTCAAGAGTGAAACGCCCTCCGCGTTGGTTGCATGATTATGTTACGTAGTACAAAAGACATTGATTATTTTGTGCTAAATGAGAAATTAATTCTAGTTCTAATATGTCTGGTTACAGAATGTAGAATATACTGTTAAACTAATTGAATTGGATGTACATTTTGTATAGATTTTGCCTATTGCACCAACTATGTAATTTGGGTGGAATTTACAATTTTGAGTAAAGGGGGAATGTTGTGTTTATGTACTTGTCAGGAGATGGCGCTGTAGTTCACATGTTGATACCTATAAAAGGTGTAGAGTAAGAATGGAGGGGTGCACCTGCTGCCTAATCATGTACATGGCTGGCACTGTTATATTGCTTGTGGGTTTGAATAAACCTTGAAGAAATGAGAACTTTCTTGTCTTCCTGATTACTTGGACCTAGACATAACAAAGTGTAAACATTTCATGTGTTTAGGAATTTGGCTATTACATCATGTAACAATTCTGCTGAAATGATTCGAGAAAAGATTCGTTCATTTTGATGAACGAGATTCAAAGATCCGAGTCAATAAAAGATCCGAACGTCCCATTGCTATCAGGCGCTGCACTGAGACACCTAAAGGCGCGCCGCCGATGTAGTCTCCACACGTCAGTCAGCACGAGCACGAGCACAGAGATGTCATCGCAGGATTCTGATGAAAGCTACGATTTAGTGTTTAAAATAGTCCTAGTCGGAGATGTTGGAGTCGGGAAGACCTGTGTGGTCCAGCGCTTCAAGAGCGGAGTGTTCATGGAGAAGCAGGGCAACACGATCGGCGTGGACTTCACCATGAAGACTCTGGAGATTCAGGGCAAACGGGTGAAGGTTCGTGACTCAGGATAGTTATGATTATGCCTTATGGGTATAGAACTCACACAGTGTCATCTTTATTAACTCTGTTCTCCACATCACAAAAGTTGCCCTCCATAAAGTCGCAGAAATAGCGTCATGTTGTTGTTGTTGTTGTTGTTGTCACCGCAAACCTCATTCCCGAGTCGGGTCAGCAGCTTTCAGGAAATGTTTAATGTTCTTCTTCTGTGAGGAATAATTCATCAGCTTTATAATCATATCTGGGACTGTTCCCGGTTCACACTCTTTCCTGTCGACGTTGACACTCATGACGTGGATCGAATAAGCGAAACTCTGGGAAGTTAGTTTAGTTTTGTTGGTTTAGGGCTTAAAGTTGCACAGTTATGCAATATCCACGATTACTGTTAAAGGGATAGTTCACCCACACATGCTCATTATCCCGTAATTTACTCGCCCTCAAGCCATCCTAGTGTTTATGAGTAATTTCGTTTAGACATTGTTTACTGCTTAAATGGTTAGTTCACCCCAACATTTTACTGTTATAGCAATTTTTTATCTCACTGGGAAAAACAGCATCACAGGGTTAAGGAACACTCAAAAGGCAAAATTGTAATAAAGAAGAAAAGGCTTTTTATTCTTTGAGGAATCTTTTCGCAACCGCAGCCACCCAGATGTGAAACAAAAAGCCTCCTGACATAATAAAACAGAGACATTTTATGCAGGTTTCTGACATTCTTGACTCCTCCTTTCCAGTTTCTGTAACTTTCCTTAAAGACATCTTATATCTCAAGCTAGTATGGACTGGTTCTACCCCCCCTGGGCAGGTCATGCTGTTCTTTGTCCCTGAGAAGCCAAAAGGCCTTTATTTACAATCTTTATCCCTGAGAAGCCAAAAGGCCTTCATTTACAATCTAAATGACCTCCTGCTTTCCTCAGGAGGGGCCCTGGGACCCTACTATATGACATCCTGTATTCTTCGACTAAGATTCTTTCTCGTGCCTAGGTGTTTGTTATCTCCCCGGGCTATCTGGTTTATTACATCTGCTCTTTCCTACCCCCAATTCAGCTGTTAGAAATGCTTTTACACACACTCAAATGAAATCAACAAGTTTAAATGAATGGACACAAGAACAATGAATTTTTCATTAACATCTCCCCCCTGTTTATCATTCTCTGATAACCAATAAAATAATAAAAATTCATTTCTGTTTTCTAATCAAACCCATTATACTATTAAATCTTTAAGAATAGAATTAATTCAAGTCTTAATTCAAGAACAGTTATACCCTTCATGTATATCAATACTAAGCCCTAATTTGATTCAATCAAATAAAATCGCAAAACTTTTCTTCAACCATTAATTGGTCAACATTTTCTCCAGATATGTTGATCATCTCGTTGCCTCATGGACGTTCCATCTTCACCAATATGACACTTTGTGTGCTGTTGAAATGGTCTTTTTCCAACGTTGGCAGGAGAGGTATGTTCTAGCGCATATCCTTGATCTTCCACTTTATTCTTCGTTGTGGCGTATGGGGTTGCTGATGTTGGTTGGTATAGTTTAAGGTGAGATGCTTGGACCCAGATCCTTCCAAGATTTTCCCTTAGATCACGATCGCACCCCCACTGGAATGAGTCATTTACTGTCTACTGTCACCTGCGAATGGAGGCCTTAAGTGATTTTGTTAGTGACCGCTTGTCTTGTCGTCCCTTTGGTGTGACCTGTGGATTCAACAGCCTGAAACATTATTGTCACCAGATAATTTTTGCTCATTGAATAGCACTCAGGGTCCTTGTCCCCTGAAAAAAAACATTCAACCCATGTTGTTCATGTTAACAAAACAATACAGAATCAGTTCTGTTTGGTTCAATCCATCCTGACATCCTGCAAAATGAAAATTTTAAGTTAGGCATTACACAGGGTTAGGCACTGTTTCTTCACTTTGCTCATGCCATGCGCAAAAGTCTGCATCTTCTGTAAAGAAAAACAAATGTTGAGGTTATTGTCACATAGTTCTCTTTTGTCTGCTGTGCTGCCACATCTGCTCCGGCGTTTCCTGTCAAAACAATTCTTGTTATTAGCACACTTAAAATACAAACAATACACACAATTAAACCCAATGTCCTCCCAACATTTATCTTCCCACCTGTGCGATGGCTTTCAGCAAATGTGAACCCCTTAGTAAACCAGATCTAGCTGGTTAATACAAATAAAGTTCTTCAAATAAACCCCTCCTGGACTTTACTGTCCTCATATACCGATGAGGTCAAAGCTAGATAACCTCTCAGCCTGCTGTGAAGACAATGGGTTTAGCCCTCCCCCCTGGATTTACTGTTTTTCCCACCTGTGAGGCCGAAATGTCTTTGTTTGTGGCCTGAATACAAATTATCCATACTAAAAAGTTCAAAGACTCATCTGACCACTTGTTTTACTGTGCGTTCTCTTGTTCCCGCCATGAGCATATTCATCCTCCTCTTGATGCACAACACCCATCTCGTGCATAAATTTAATATAATAAAATTCTCTTACTTTTATCAGACGCTTTTATCCATAGTGACTTCCATTTCAAAGTACACATTTACATTCTTATCAGTTCTTGCTTTCCCTCTGAAATCAAACCCATGACCTTGGCGTTACAGGTGTCAAACTCTAATGTTTGAGCTACAAGAAAACTACAATATTTGTTAATATTTATTTGGTAACATTTGTTTGGATAAAGTTTGCTAACCCAAACGTTGTCCTTCAGCCAAATTTCCCATCTTTCTCTGCCTCTGAAATAAAAATATTACTTAAAGCCACAATTTCATCTTCTTATCAAATTATTTTTTAAGGCAACGGCCCCTAGTCTCACAGCGTTTCTTGCTTTTCAAGCCTATTGTTTGGTCTCTTAATCAACTGTCATCTACGAACATTCTCCAGGTCATCAATTGGTCAGGTCAGGTCGTGTACACTTTGTCAACGTCAGTACACTTTGTCAACGTCAGTCGAATAACAATCTTCCCCTTTTTACAATACATAACTGTTAAGGGCTCTCTGGATAATCTGATATTTACTTAGCCTACGTGTTTGTTGCTGTCAAATCTATAACTTTTTCTCAACACATGACTGACGGCTATCTACGACTTCACAATTCTAATTTATCAATACTTAAACCTGTCCAGAAAGTAATTCAAATCTACTGCACATCATGAATGATCAAAATAATAATTAACAGACAGAGCTCGATGATCAATCAACTTAAAGCTCATCCTGTTCTGTGTTGCCTTCTCATCAGATTGACTCACAATCCTCAGCTTACTTTTCAAATTTGTCATTCGCCTTAACCCATCTATAATGCTAAAACACTCTTTCCAGAGGTTAATGACAAATTTATACACACTATTCAGACAGAATAGTTGTCCTAAACTAACACATACTGTACAAACATGAATTAACACTCACACTCATCCCTGACTATGAACTGCTCATATTTCTTATTCATATCTTTTCTCTAAAAAGATTTAAATTTTAAATGACATTTTAACCTTACATTTTCCTGTATCTTTTATCTAATGTTTTTATGGCCTCTTAACCAGTTTCAAAGCATGTCTGTTCATTATTCATTTGATTTTAGAAAAGTCAGCTGGATTGTTTTGGTGCATAATTATTACTTTGCTTCAGCTTTCTTTGGCTGACTGATAACAGAAGAAAAGACAGAGTACCATCCCAAGCAGTCTCTTTCTCTCTCACTATAAGCAAATAATCTTTTCAACAGCCTCCTAGGACTGTAACTAAAATAATCATAGTCATATTCAATCGTTCTATGATCTTTTCTAAGGTTATCTTTAGTTTAAATACTCAATTTACCTAACCTTTGTTTTCCAGAAAATTCTCTTGAGTCATCTTTAGCCACCACCATGTCTTATAATGGTCCTTTGTCATGTCTAAATGATCTACAGGAGTCAGAACTGACACATTAGTTCAGCATCGACACAAATCTCTGTGTTTTCCTTGCTCATCAGGCAACTAACATTACAACTTTTTTTTTTTTTTTTTTTTTTTTTTTTAAACTGTCTCCACAACAGATAACCATTAGTTCAATGGTCTCTGCTGGCTCCTGAATGCCCATTCAGATCAGCTCTTAACCTATAATTGTCTTTTCTTCAGGGTGTTGTCCCCTGGCATAGTTGCAGACACTTGTCAGAAAAACAAGCCATTCAATCAACGCGGTTTCTGGTGAGTGGTATATAGAGGAACTCACATTTTCTGGGTCAGACGGCCGTAACTTCTTACCGCTCATCTCGCCTCTCAATGATCTGCTGATGCTGGTCGCCACTCAGTCAATCAGCGCCACTCTCATATCCATCTCACATAAAAACACCTCCATCAGGAAATGCCCAGTGTTTTTGCGTGAATTCCCCTGTCTTAGGTTGCCCTTTTGGCCAGAGGGTCTTACCCGTCTCTGGGGTAAACACTTCGTACACACGTGGTTACCGCTCTTTACCATCACAGAATCTGTGACCGTTTTCTTCAACATAATCTGTTGTTTTCTGGAGCTTAGGAAAAGGCGCATTCAAGAGTCATCAGAGCCATTCTGACCTAATAGTGTTCACAGGGAGACAAGTTAATAACAACAGTATTTAATCACTTAAATTCATTATTATAGTCAGTGAATTTAGATCACAATCGTACATTCAGTGTACTGTTACTTCTGTAGCCGGAGCCATCAGCCCTGTTTTATGGTGGAGGCTAAAATCAGACAAAGAAGCGGTCCTAAAATAAACTAGTCAAAAATGTCACTTCTATCATTTAAGGTCTGCATTATTATTTTAAAGACTTCTTTAAAATCATTCAGTTTTACTTTTAAAACATTTACAAATTGTCCTCTAAATTTGTCAAATCTGATTTGTTTTAGCTTTTCCATATCTATGAATCTGTTCAACTGAAACACTGTGCTTTACACAGCCTCAGACAACAGTTTTCAGCTGATATTGAATGAGAGAGACTCTTGAGGCATCAGGACTGGTACACTGCATTCTCATAAACTTTTAACTTCAGACTTTATCTACCATCTTTTTCAACTGTAGCCCATCTTAAGGCATCTTTTCCATGAATTACATGTATTGTAATTTAGACATAATATCCACTCAGAATGAGTCTCTGTTGCACTGAAACTGTGGCAGTTTCAGTCACAGCACATGCCAGATTCAGATAAGCAAACCTGTTTTGGCCAAATCACAATCTTATCTTTTAAAATCAACATTAACAAGCCTTTATTTAATCAAATGCCTTTTACACATTTTACATTTAGCAACTGTTAATCCTGTAACACTGCTTCTGTTTATTTTATCTTAAAGAAATAATAAGAATTATTCTAGTTCTTAATAACAATTTCATTTCAATTTTACTTCAATGTTTTCTCTAGGAGTTTATCAATCTGCTTCTATGATTCAACTTTTGAGGCTGCTCCCTGCTTGTGATACATTTTTTGATTATCATTATAAATCATTCATTAGATTTGTCTCTCCATATCATCTAAAACCTTATCAAAGCATTTCATTCAAAACACAATCATCCTTTTAGTGATCGGTACTTTTAAAATATTTTGCAACTCATTTAGCTCATCTGTAATTTTACGTCCACCGGTACCTTTTATAGTTCTTTTCCTTTCAAAAGGAATTCCTTACACTTAATATCTTTCAATCTTCTTAACAACTTTCAAAAGTTCCATCTATCAACTTTCTTTTCTCCTTCATTTACTTTTACAGTCATACAGTGGGCATTTACAGTCACTGAATGACCCAGCTGACTGCAATAAAACACTCTCTGTTATTCTGCCTTTTATCTTTCTAACATCTCCACCCTACTTTACGCCCCTGAAGCAGAGCGTTCCTATTCAGGAAATGCAAACAGAGCCACTGATAAGTTCTCTGCATTTTCCCCCACTGTCCCAGCTGCAAATTCAATTACAATAGCCGAAATTATAATCTTCATCATATTAACATTGATCTACTTTCTAATCCATATTAACACAGACTTTTCTTTAAATTTGTGTCATTTTGGCACTTTCTTTCTTTGGAGCCAGTTAAGTTATTGTTTATCTTTCCAATCACAATCAAACTTTTACTAAACATCATCTGCAAATCTCTTCAGAGCGTGAGCAGAACTGCTTATAGCATTTGCTCTCTATTATCTCACTATTTATCAGGACTGTTCAGTTACTCTTCATACAGTATTAAAACTTTAACGTGTCATTAATTTCATCAACACTGGTTTTAAAAGCTTATTCTTCTATCAAATGGTTAGTTTGCAGATTCAACATAAATCACAAGATTGTATTATAATTATTCAGTCCTACTTATCTCTACTGTTTCACAGAAACCACAAGATTCCCTAAATCTTCTCAGTCTCTAAATTACACAGACAGCTATCTTAGCCGCTTGCACCTTCAACTCTTGTTACAAAAATATGGCAATCTATTCTTCAATACCCTTGTTTTCATAACATTAATACAATAAAGCATTCACATCGTCATTATTGGCAGAACATTAATTTTCATAAGCGACACGGAAAATCTAAATATTCTAAACGGGTTTCACAAAGTTTCTGATTAACTTTAGTCACACGTTTCTGGGGAAATTATCTCCAACCCATAATTTCCTTTATAAAACAATATATTTCCTTAAATGGCTTAATATCAACAAAATATCCAATCTCTGGACATTTTCTAATTTGATATTATCATCAACAACACTGATTACAAAACAAGTATACATTTAACATTCAGAAGCTGGTTTGAACAAGCAAGCGCTGTTGCTGTACTCCCAGCATAGCTGGACCCTTTAGGTTCAAAAGACAATCGTTTTACTTAATGAAACATTCCTTATCCTTATAAACATATCAATCCCTGTTAATCATACTCAACGCCCCATTTCCATCTAAAACTCACCTTTCGTACCATTTCAACTTAATTTGACTTAATAGTTCCATGAACTCTATCGTTCCCTACATGTCAGTTCCTTCTGCATGTGCTCAATCCAACGATTCACTGTTTCCATCAGGAAAAACATCCTATCTTCCCCTACATGTCAGTTCCTTCTGCATCGACTCTGTTCTCTTTTATCTGCTTCTTTCCCATCCAACAATTCACTGTCCGTTCACAGTTTTACACTCATGAACAAACTTCAACAACCCTTTCTGACTAGTAACGGATAAGTTAGCATTTCAGAAAACCCTGTAGGCTACTTTTGTACAATCTCATATGCTCATCATTCACAACACTGCTCAAATCATCAGTCATAGCTTTGCTCAAAGTTTCATCAGCCACACATAAAGATCCTTTACACACGTTTAACACACACACAACAACCATTCTGTTTTCCCTCGTTCTTTTCTATTGATTCTTTTACAACATTGAGTCTTATCTTACTCAAGGTTCCCGCCTCGGGGAAATACATTTACATTTACCACCATCATTATTTCTCTTTTAACAGAAAATTGGTGTATAAAAATGATCTACTTTACTGTTAGATGACCCCATTTTGGCTGAATCTCCCTTCTGGATTTCACAATTTCGACACGTGTCTTAAAGTATCTGTCAAACGTCTTCAACAGACCCAATTTTTTTGCATTACCCAAAATCGGTCGGGTTTCTGTAATTACGTTCTACTCAATCTTCCCATAGGCACTTTCTAGCGCTCGATTAATTTCTGATTCACTTAATTGATTTGATGTGGCTCTTCCGTCCACTTGTACGATGTGGCTCTTCCGTCCACTTGTACGATTGATTTGATGTGGCTCTTCCGTCCACTTGTACGAGATTTCCTCAGGTTACAGAGTTTTTGAGTAAAACTAATTAATCAGCAATTGTGATTATCTGAATCACCTGTGGCACTTCCGTCCACCAACGAGCTTAAGTGTGGTAGATACCGATCCGAATCTGTCAGATCAATTTCTTCCCCAAAAAATGTGTGATTATCTGAATCACCTTTTCGCTCGTACCAAAAGCAAAACTCAGCCAATATGGTTCACGTTCACTCACAATTATCAAATTACACTCAACTTCAATAAAACAATTTTGCCGTTTCTTACCCAGAGATGCTTTTCTGTTTTTCCCGCAATCGTCGCAGATTTTTTTTAATCCTGGTGGGAGTTTTTCTTTCACTGGTCCTGAGTGTGGGGTATTTGCCTCTCTCTCTCGTAATCTGTTGAGTTTCTATCTCAAACCGTCGAGGTATAAGACGGCTGCCTAGTGCTGCCGAGGTTGTGCACTTTCCCGTCAAATCCGTTCTCAGGACCAGGAGAAGAAGCGTCCGCACAGGATCCCTCTTCTGACACCAGCTGTTATAGCAATTTTTTATCTCACTGGGAAAAACAGCATCACAGGGTTAAGGAACACTCAAAAGGCAAAATTGTAATAAAGAAGAAAAGGCTTTTTATTCTTTGAGGAATCTTTTCGCAACCGCAGCCACCCAGATGTGAAACAAAAAGCCTCCTGACATAATAAAACAGAGACATTTTATGCAGGTTTCTGACATTCTTGACTCCTCCTTTCCAGTTTCTGTAACTTTCCTTAAAGACATCTTATATCTCAAGCTAGTATGGACTGGTTCTACCCCCCCTGGGCAGGTCATGCTGTTCTTTGTCCCTGAGAAGCCAAAAGGCCTTTATTTACAATCTTTATCCCTGAGAAGCCAAAAGGCCTTCATTTACAATCTAGATGACCTCCTGCTTTCCTCAGGAGGGGCCCTGGGACCCTACTATATGACATCCTGTATTCTTCGACTAAGATTCTTTCTCGTGCCTAGGTGTTTGTTATCTCCCCGGGCTATCTGGTTTATTACATCTGCTCTTTCCTACCCCCAATTCAGCTGTTAGAAATGCTTTTACACACACTCAAATGAAATCAACAAGTTTAAATGAATGGACACAAGAACAATGAATTTTTCATTAACATTACTTTTCCATAAAAATAAAAAACTTTTAAAAACCATAAACGCTCTTCCCAGCTTTATGACCCTGGAGTATTATGGTCTGTTATGATGATGGATGCTCTTTTTGTTCTTCAGAATCTCAGGCTCCCTTCACTCCCATTATAAAGCTGGGAAGAGCCCGGATATTTGTTTTAATAAAACTCAGATTGTGTTTGGTTGAAAGAAGAAAGTCATAAACACTAGGATGGCTTGAGGGAAAATAAATTATGGGAAAATGTACATTTTTGGGAGAAGTATCCCTTTAAGCAGTAAACAATGTCTAAACGAAATTGAATCTATTGGACTTTTAAAACTACGTTTATATTCTGTTAAACCCTGTTGTAATATCCAGAGTTGTTAGCTTGGAGCATCTCGGATCCTGCTGATGAAAGACAGAATATTAAATGCCATGGATGAATATTTACGGAGTAATCCAGTGTTTTGTAGAGTCAGAATGACCGAGAACAGGAGGGGAAAGGCCTTCAGGAAGATGGCAGCATCATCATTAATGTCTGTGTGTAAAACCTGTTGACTTCAGACTAGAGCCCGACCGATATATCGGCATTTTCCTAACTATCGGTATCGGCATTTATAATGGCCGATAAATGAATATTTTAAAAAATGCGGGGGGCGGTGATTTATGTAAGGATGGCGCTGCCAATAAAGCACCTAAAAGCTGTCACAAAGAACTGGCAAAAGTAATGATTATGAATACATCAAATATAGCAAGGAGACATTTTAATTGTTTATTAATAAACAAGTGTTTTCAGTCAGTGTCGGCTGCAAAGTTGACGACGCTGACTCGCGATCTTCAGTGAACACGCCAGAGAGAAATGCACATTTCATACGGATTACATAAGCAGAGAGCAGTCTGTCTTTCGGTTTGAATTGTTCTGTTTAAAAGTAGACATTTCAATATAGATATATTTCTCAGGTCTATACGCTGAGTTTCGGTTCATTTATGAGACCAGTTGCAGTTCACGGCGTCTCCGTGTCGAGATTATCTATTGTCCGCTATATTTACTTCTTATTTCCAGGCAATTGGTTGATGAAACATTGATGAAAATTAAGGTACAATTTAAACAAAATGAAATTCACTTTAATGAAAGGCTTTGTGCTTTCTGTTTGAGGTCTCTGTGAAAGTTTTAAAGCACTTTAGTGCCGCTTTCAGAGCTTGTCACGTCCGTAACATTGTTTTTAGCGCAATTTTCCACCGGACAAAATTGCGATTGTTAACTCATGATTTCTGTTCTGTCTGTGCGCACCAATCTTGCACTTCTATCTACTCCTCAACCAGACCACCTAGAGACTTCGGGTTTTCGGCATTATGTTAAGGAAGGTCTAATCTCGGGAACGCACAAAAAAAATCCAGGAAAAGATTTTGGATTTCCTGGAAATTCCAGAAAAAATTCCGTTTTTTGCAAATTTCTCGGCAACCATAATAGCTATCGAGTTGAAACAAATTGCAATCAATAGCTTCTAAAATTTACAATAATATTAGAAAAAAAGATTTGATCAAAAATCTATCCTTTATGCTTCAAAAATTGAATTTTGAGTGTTGTGATCCCATGACGTGAGAAAATTGCGCTAAAACACTCACACAGTTTTTATTACTTGTTTCCTCATAAATGCGAACACGAAAAATAAAATAAAATGAATATTTTATGTTCTGTTGAGAGCCAACCCTTCTTCATCCGGTGGGTAGTAGCCTATTACTTTTGATTTGCGCAGTGTAATTCACAGAATTGATTTCTCTGCTACCAGCCTCTGTCACGTATTGTGTGAGCTTGTGACTATTGCAAGCCCGCAGCTGAGAAGTCCTGATTATATTGTCTGCTATATTTACTTCTTATTTATTAAATCCAGGCAATTGGTTGATGAAACATTGATAAAAATGCGAGCGACAAATCTCCGACAGTAAACTGATGCCCCATTCTGCTTTGTAACGGGCGCTTTTCCGCGTCATTAAAACACTTACAATTAATTAAAAAACACAGTATCGGAATACCAAATGCTCATAAAGATTACATCGACGCATTTGGGTATAAATTCAATAAATATTATTCCTGTCTATAGAAATCTGATGTAAATCTATGAGAATCTATCAATATTTCTCCAAATCTGCACAGTTTTGAGCTAAAGCCCTGAAGGACGTTGTTTTGTGTATCGCTGTCATGACGACAGCACGGAGTTTTTTATGAATGAAAGCGGCTGACGCGCATAATTCATATTAAAGGTATCGACTCATTTTTTCATTTCATAACTCCTGACACAAATTAAGACATAACTGTCACTACGAGTTTCTCAGAATACAATAGTGGTCAAATACTGAAACTTGAGTATTATATCTTTTTAATTATGTATAGTTTGTCAAGGTATAACATTAAATCTGATAGTAATTTTGAATTAAATAAATAAAATAACGCTTCAGTGCGCGGGCGCACTGGCAACGGTTAACAGGTTAAGCACAACTTTTTGAAATGATATGATCAAACGAAAAAAGATATAGATTCATGGAAAAATCTACCACTTTCATTAGCAGGTCGAATAAATATTATTAGAATGAATGTTCTGCCCAAGTTTTTGTTCTTGTTCCAATGTATTCCTATTTGGATAGCCAAGGCATTTTTTAATAAACTAGATTCCCTCATGTCATATTTTATATGGAATGGAAAAACTCCAAGAATCAAGAAAATGTTCTTGCAAAGACCAGCTTGCCAGGGAGGAATGGGATTACCCTGTTTCCGACGTTACTACTGGTCATGTAATATCCGCTCAATGTGGTTTTGGTTGTCCACTCAGGGGGCTGACTGGAGTAGGAAGGAAAATGAAAGCTGTTATCCCACCTCGTTAAAAGCATTACTTTATTCAGCCTCGCCTATTTCAAAACAAAAACTTGAGAACCCAGTAGTTTCTCATTCAGTTAAAATCTGGTCCCAGATTAGGATGCATTACGGATGGAGGGGTGCGCCAGCTTTAAGTCCATTGATTAATAATCATACATTTCCTCCATCAGTCTTAAATATGACATTTCTTCAGTGGGAACATAAAGGTATTCGATGTTTAAAAGATTTATTTATTGAAAATATATTTCCCACATTTAAACAATTACAGAGCAAATACAGATTGGAAAGTAAAGATTTCTTTAAATACCTACAGATCCGAAGTTTTGTTACGGGCTTATTTCCGTCTCTCCCTAATCAGCCCCCAAACTCTGCAATGGAAACAGTGTTTTTGTCTAATCCATTTCAAAGAGGGCTAATTGCTAAAATCCACAATGTGCTCTCACAGGAAGAAACAACACCTACATTGGACCATTTGAAAAGAGCCTGGCAAGATGACCTAGGGGTGTCTATTACAGCCAATCAACGGTCAAAAGCCCAAAGAAATGTTCATTCTACCTGTTTGTATTAGACATGGTCTTTTGCAGTTCAAGGTGCTACACAGAGTGCATTTATCCAAATTAAAGTTGTCAAAGATGCTTCCTTCCATTAGTCCTTCTTGTGACAGATGTTCACCAGGGCCAGCTTCTCTTGCACATGTTTGGGAATATTCCTCACATTACGACCTACTGGAACACTAGATTTCAAACCCTTTCCAAGATTTTGAAAAAGCAGCTTAAGCCAGATCCAATCTGGGCTCTTCTTGGTGTGAAACCAGTCAATGTACAACTTTCGGACACCCCAAACAGCATGGTTTGTTTTGTGACCTTGTTAGCACGGAGACTGATTCTCTTGTGTTGGAAACAGAAAATGCCCCCCCGCTCACTCAGCCTTAATGAAAGACATAATGGGTCATTTGAAATTGGAGAAAATTAAATACTTGTTAAGGGGGAAGTCTGAAATATTTTATTCAATGTGGCAAACTTTCATAGATTACTTTGGTGAGAATGTTTAATTGATTGTCTTAGCATGGAAATAGAAATGATGCCCTCTGATGCATGTTGTTTGTTATTGTGTTTTTGTCTTTCTGTATTTGATATGTAAAAAACCTCAAAGAGAATTAAAGAAAAAAAAAGAAAAAGCAGGACCCAATAATATATTCAAGATCGACACTGGTCTGTTCGAGCAGTTAAATACAATTTTATTATAGCTGTAAGTCAGGGGAAATTAATAAAAAAAAACACACACATTTACAATGAAACAAGACAGACTTTCAACACATAGGACGTTGAGGACTCTAGAAGTGTGCCTTCATCTTCAGGGTGTCTGCGTTGGTCTCCACCACGATGCTCTCGATGCGCTTGTTGTACTGCTCCAGTGTGGTGAGGAGGCGCTCGTAGATCTCCTGCAGAGGAGCAGACGTTAGCACACGCTCAACACGGCCTTACAGGGGTGCTCACACAAACATTAGCCCATGAGTTACTCGCCCTCAAGTCAGGCTAGGTGGATATGACATTTACTACTCATTTAATTCAATTCAATTCAGTTCAAATGTATTTGTATAGCGCTTTTCACAATACATCTGGTTTCAAAGCAGCTTTACAGAAAGTGCATTTAGCAGACGCCTTTCCACATCTCACACGATATTCTCCTTTCAGACATATTAATAAATGTCCTGACTCCTCCGAGCTTTATAATGGCAGTGAATGGCTGTTTCTGTTTTTAAGTCCATAAAAGTGCATCTGTCCATCATAAATCAACACAAAAACGCATCACTTTGCTTCAGAAGGCCTTTATTAACCCCCTAGAGCCGTGGATGCACTTTTATGATGATAGATGCACTTTTATGAACTTCAAAACAGAAACAGCCATACACTGCCATTATAAAGCTCGGAAGAGCCAGTAAGTGTGTTTAAGGCCAGGACAACTCTGATAAATCATGGGCTGATTTAAATGTTTGGGTGAATATCCCTTTAATGTTAAACTAGGCCATTTAAATGAAGACCAAACACTAGATGTTCCCCAACACAGTCAGCTCTGTAAGAGTCCAGAGCACGAGACGGACTTCAGAGGTGCTGGTGAAACACACCTGGGCCTTCTGTGTGTGCTGGTTGCACTTTGCTCGAAGCTCCTGCATCTTTTCCTTGAACCGTTTAGTTTCACGGTTGCTTTCTTCCATTTTCTTCACAAACTCCTCTCGTTTCTGGTGGATTTTGTCATATTGCCTGAATAAAATAAATGAGAAAATTAGAGAAGTGTTTCTCAATCAGAAGAAACAGAGCCGAGTGTGATGATGCATGCCGAGTGTGATGAGGACACTTTAAAGGGGTCATAATTTTCCTTGAGCTAAAGACATATTAAAGGTCATCATACAATAAGAATATCCTGTAAGTTTCAGATCCTTAATCCAAAAACATTTTTTTTATCATTATATGATTATATTATTTTATAGTTCAAAGTACTTATATTTGTTTTATCCATTTTAATTGAATTTAAAAACAACAGTAAATTGTAAAGCTGGATTTTATTGTTTACACGTGTCCGCGTTTGCATCGGTGAGCCGCAGGTTGAGGACCGAAGCTGTAGATCACAGAGGGATCGATGTTTAGGACACTGAAAGGGTCAGTTCACACAAAATAATAATAATAATAACTCCGTCATGTTTGCACCCTCGTGATGTGTCGAGGCTCTCAGTATCATTCGCTTAGTTATTTTAGCTGTACAAAAACTGTTCTTCCAGTTAATACTAATCTCGTCTTAAATAATTGTCTCAAAACGTTAGCAGTTAGCACACAAACAGTATTTACACACGGATCCAACCTTTCTTTCTGAAGTGTTAAGTTGAATGATCTTCTGACATTTGTTTTGTTTAAATATTACAAGATGTTTCAGAACGTTCAGAGAACATTCAAAAGTAATTTTCACATTGTTGAAAAAAAAGAATGTTCACTTAAAGCTGCAGTCTGTGGTTTGTCCTCTCTGTCGCCATCTCTGTTCGAAATCTGCAATTGCAGTTATTCATGGTTTGATCAGCTTGACGTGGGTTTGTGCCTCGGCTCGGCACGGATGAATCCAGTGTTTAGAGGAGAATGTGCGGCTGTCAGTCGCTGGTGTGGATCCTGGCATTCGCAATCACAGATTATACTTTTGGGAAGTCTGACCAGCATAAGAAATTTTCACTGGAAAATGTGAACAAGTAACATCCACTTTTGTTCTGACACACTGAAGGGGCAAAAAGCACTGCAGTAAATCATGCGGATTAAATCTAACGATCGCTTATCATATCACGTCAAACCGTGCAAATTATACTGTTCTCAAATTGTTAATGTTAACAACACCAGCATTGCGTGACTACATTTACTGCCCTTCCGATATCATCCTTGTTTCCGCATAGAGTCTCTGTTTCCTGTAGTCACTCCGAAGTCCGAAGTCTTCTGTGTTTTACAGCGGGTGAATCTCCAGTTGGTGATTGTCGTTTGAGCCTTTCTGGATCCGCCATCAAACTGCGTAGTTTAATGATATCAAGTGCTGTGAGAAAAGGCTATAAATCTCCAGCATCCTCACACTCATAGCCGACTAGCCGAGACTCTTTGTGGACAGATGTGGACAGATGTGGACAGATGTGGACAGATGTGACGCAATGCTCAAATTTCCCGCAGAAATCCACCAGTACCGCTGGAGTTGCATAAATTATTTAAAAAATCTTCTAATATTAAGCACAGGAAGTGTATTATCAAATGCATTGTCGTACAAAAGGATCCTTTAAAAAAAAAGGTAGAATCGGTTTTGTTTTTTACTTACCCATAAATATTTTTGACCTGCTGATCTTTGACCTCTTTCTTCTTCTGCCGCCGGATCTGATGCTTCGACTGCTTGTCGAGTTTCATGGCGAACCCCCTCTTCATCTGGGCTTCTTCACTGCTCAGGCTCTTCAGCTCTTTCTGCAAGGCTTCATTCATGGCTGCTAATCTCTGGACCTGTGCAGGAACCATCATTTAAAACAGTGAAAAAACACCTCAGGAAATGCCTTCCTTAAACAACGACTGTACTCGTTCTCCAGTCACTGTGTCCACTGGTTTACCAAAGTTACTAGCCACTCAGCATGTTCACTGGCCACAATTCTGACATCGATACCATAGGACTGCCATATAGATGTGTTTTATAATATCTCATAATTTGTCAGCAGGTTTATTAGGCTGCTGTCACTTTAAGACCGGATGCACATGTAGCGAGTCGGGGAGAGAGAAATATCAATTGTATCTTATTTTTATATGATGAACTTCCCAAAACTATTTTCCTATTAAGTAAAAGACTTTCGGTTTCATTTTGTATTAAAAACTTGTACGAGTGAGTCATGCAATTTTATTGTGGTTAGGAACTATCAATTAAGGTGTTTGGTTAAGTGGGACGCTTATCAGTGTTGCGCGCTATGCCTTTAGAGAGTGTGTGAGCTACGTCAGCCTCAGATCGCAAATGGACGCTGGCGAGGCTCTTTACAGTTAATATTGTGTATAACGTGGAAAGAGGTCTGCGCAACGGATAGTATTCTGATCAAACTGTCCCATGTGTCTCCAGGGTCAGTAAGTCCAGTGGTTGTGAAGCCCTCCTGCTGTCTGCTGTGTGGATTATCTTATGTACAGAACTGGATCTGCTGCACACGGATCCGCTATACTGATGCACGGTTTCTTTCTCTACTGTTTACGGTCACTTAAATAAACTGCAGCAATTAACATTTTGTCAGAACCTTTAATAAATTACATTATTTTGTTTAGTTGGCTATTCAGAATCGTACAGCTCTCCTTGATGCCAATGACATCTTAAAGTCGACTCTTCTCTGTTGCCCATTAGTGTGTACAGATGAAGAAATGCACTTTTTTGACTATTTTAACACTGAACAATATTTGCTGCTGTGACTCTCCAATCAAAAGTCAGAACTCCTTGCAAACGTATGATGATCTTTACCTCCTCTTTCTGCTGGTTGGTCTTGCACATGCTAATCTGTAAGTCCTGCAGTTGTTTGAGCAGGACCTGTAGTTCTGCCTCCACCTGACCAGCACACTGGACCAGCATCTGCAGCTCAACCAGCCTCTCGTCAGCCAGATCCTGTCACACACACACACACACACACACACACACACACACACACACACACACACACACACACACACACACACACACACACACACACACACACACACACACACACACACACACACACACACACACACACACACACACACACACACACACACACACACACACACACACACACACACACACACACACACACACACACACACACACACACACACACACACACACACACACACACACACACACACACACACACACACACACACACACACACACACACACACACACACACACACACACACACACACGGTCAGCTGCTGATAACACCACCAACACTCAGTGACAGAACAGAGACCTGCTGATCTGGGCAGTTAAACAACACCTTAAGCAACATGCAAACGACACATACCTTTGACATCTTAATGCTCTTCACGTTCTCCTTCATCCTTTCCATCTCGTTCTTCAGCTCTTCGGGCGACTCCACGATCTGAGACTTGAGCTTGGAGATCTCATCCTTCAGCGTCACCACATCCACTTTCCTTTGAGTCTGGATTGTAAGACACATGTCTGATTACAACAGTCACTCTACAGCACTGCCAGCACAGAAGTACACCTACAGCACACTCAGCCAGATCTGCCTCCATACAACCAATAACACATGGATTAAAACCAATTACCAGCCCTTCATTTTTTTCTTTCTCATTAAGCTGTTTTACTCAGATCTCTTCTTCTGTAATATGACATATATCAGTCTCTACTTCCACTACACGGTGACTAACCCTCATCCAAACTAGAAGTGTGGTAGATTAAACAAACACATTATCTGATACATACCAGCTTCTGTGAGATCTCAGCAATCTCCGTCTTCCACTGTGCAACCGTTTCATTCATCGCAGTCTAAAGAGAGGACACTGAAGATTAATATGACATGAAAAAAAGGCCTGAAAAACACTGGGTCACGTGACAACAGTTAATGCATCACGTGACAACAGTTAATGCATCATGTGACAACAGTTAATGCATCACGTGACAACAGTTAATGCATCACGTGACAACAGTTAATGCATCATGTGACAACAGTTAATGCATCACGTGACAACAGTTAATGCATCACGTGACAACAGTTAATGCATCATGTTGGTGGACAGGGTTGGGAATTGTAAGAAATCTTCCGGTTCCGCCAAAGGATTCTGGTTTCGGTTTTCATTCAATAAAAATTATTAGAAATTGTAGTAAGGGAAAAATGCACAATCCTTTTTGTGTTTATTTCAGATACTATTTAAATGAGTTTAACAGACTGGCAATGTCAACAAATTCAACATATTTAGCAATTTTTGCAAAAAGAATACAATTTTCTGAGGGAAAATACACACTCCTATTATTATTATCCTATCTTATTCAGATAATGAAATCAACTTAACCAATAATGTAGTTTACAGATCGGATAGGTGCTCCGGGGGTGGAGGTGTGGCTATATGTGTTTCTACAGGTCTTGTATCTGAATTAATTATACCTTCGATTGATCCTTTATATTTTGAATGTATTTTTGTTAAGGTGGTTTTCCATTTAAATAAATGTATAATCATCGGGAGCATATACAGACCAGCCTCTTCACCAGTGGACTCCTTTAACTCATTTTTACCAAAAACTGAATTGATAGTGGATATCAGGCAGTTAATCTTATTAGGCGACTTCAATAAGAATTGGTTGGATACGTCATATAATAAAGAGAAAAATAAATGTAATACCCAATTAATTACTGAGCCTACTAGAATTACTTCTCGCACACAATCTCTTCTTGATTGGATACTTGTTTCACACCCAAATAGATTTAAGGTCAGGTGTGATGTCTGATTGCTTTAGTGATCATTCGATTATATTCTGTGAATGGGAAATTAAAGTACCTAAATTGCCACCAAAATTAATTAAAATCAGACAATATAAAACTGATTTTAGATGTATTTATCCATGATCTGATTTCTATTAATTGGAATAGCTATCATTTAATTCCTAATGTACAAGACGCTTGGGATTTTTTAATACTGAGTTTATAAGTGTTGTAGACAAGCATGCACCTTGGAAAATTGATAGGGTTAAGGGCAATCATCTTCCTTGGATTAACTCGGAACTTATTAGTCTCTTTAGGCAAAGGGTCAAAGCATGGACAACATGCCGTCAGACAGGAAGTAATGCTGATTGGGAAGTCTATAGGCATTAGAGAAATTTGAGCAAGACAAAAACACGAAATGCAAAGACTAATTATTATAAAGAATGTCTTTTCATTATAAAAATCCTAAACAATTCTGGAATAAAATTAAAAACATTATTAATACATCAAATAAACATTCAGTTAATCAAATTAGAGTTGATAATACAATACTTCATGACTCCTTATCTATTGCGCAATAATGTAATCAGCATTGTTCTTCAGTTTGGTCTACTTTAGTATCGGCCTCTTACTTGAATGCTGATATTTGTAATGAGACTGCATCATGTAATAGTTCATTTTCATTTGGGAAGATTGCTCCAACTGATGTTCAGAGTGCCATTGATGAATCAGAAGTGAC
Organism: Rutilus rutilus; assembly: GCF_951802725.1. Classification (NCBI taxonomy): domain Eukaryota; kingdom Metazoa; phylum Chordata; class Actinopteri; order Cypriniformes; family Leuciscidae; genus Rutilus; species Rutilus rutilus. The sequence continues at coordinate 721,610 of NC_140227.1, forward strand.
TAGTGCTGAAGGATTAGATGGAATTGAAAATAGGTATCTTAAATTAACTTCACATATTCTTATGTATCCACTAGCTGATTTATTTAATCTTTCTTTAGTCTACATGTGAGCTGCCGGTGATCTGGAAACGTGCACGCATTACTCCGCTTTATAAGGGAGGTGATGTACTTGATCTCAATAATTATAGACCAATATCTATTATATATTCTATATCTCAAGTTTTTGAAAAATTAATTTATAAACAACTTTCAAATTATTTATGTATTAATATTCCATCATCATCTCAATCTGGTTTTAGGTCTAATCATTCCACAACTACTGCATTACTTAAGTTTACAGATGATGTGTTTTCAGCCTCAGATAATGGCAAGCTCACAGGTGCTATTTTTCTTGATTTGACTAAAGCTTTTGATTTGGTTGATCGTTATTTGCTTTTAGATAAACTTCATGCGATTGGTTTTTCAAAAAATAAAATTGTGGTTTAATTCATATCTGCACAACAGGAAACAGTGTTGCCCTAAATGGGACTAAATCTGACTTTCTGATTCAGCAAAGAGGTGTGCCACAGGGCTCAGTTTATGTAAATAGTCTACCATTACTTCTTAAAAACTGTCAGGTTCAACTTTATGCGGATGATACTGTCATATATACATTTAATTCTGACCCTATACAATTTCAATTATCTCTTCAATCGGATTTTAATAGTTTACAAGACTGGCTTTTGGCTAATAAATTAGTGCTTAATAAAACCAAGTCATATACTATGATTTTTGGTTCTAGACATAAACTTAATTCCTAAACCTGTTCTTGTGTTATATCATGTAAAGACGGTACTCCTCTGCATAGAGTTGACACTATTAAATATGGCTTGATTCTAGACTTTCCTTTAGACCACACATTAATCATGTTTTACGAAAAGTCAATGTTGGAATGAGTATTTTGCATCGATCTCGAAATTGCTTCTCTTATAGTGTTCGTAAGAAACTAGTTGCTCAATTAATATTTCCGGTTTTTGATTACTGTGATGTGGTTTATCAGACGGCCTTAAAGTCTGATCTTGTCTCACTTAATTCGGCATATAATAGAATTTGCAGATTCGTTTTAGGATGTTCTTTTCCCACTCACCACTGTACAACGCATGATGCACTTCAGTGGCCATCTTTGAATGTGAGAAGGCAGATTCACTGGCTCCAATTTATATTTAAATGTATTTACTTTGATTATCCTAGTGATCTACAACAATACCTTGTACTCTTTTCTTCAAACCACCAAGTTAGGCATTCTGTCCAGACTTACTTTCTCGTTCCTCGTGTTAAAAAAACAATTGGTAAGAGAGCATTTATGTTTAAAGCCGTATTAGACTGGAATAATTTGCCTGTAGATATTAGATCCATTACTTCATTTCGGTTGTTTAAACAATCTTTATTATCTTATTTTAAAGTAGACTGCACATGCTATCACTGAAACTGTCGTTGTTATGTGTACTGTTGCTTTTTTTATTGTTGGTGTTTTATTGTTTACTTGTTTGTTGATGTATTGTTAATTGTAATCTTATGTTCTTTAAGTTGTAATTGTGTTTCATTGTAAGGACCCCCTTGAAAACGAGATGATACATCTCAAGGGGTTAATCCTAATAAATTGTAATAATAATGTTCCGGTGTGGTGTTTTGTTATTTAGGAATAAGAATCGAGATTGTTTAAAGATTAATGGTGCAGCTCTACTGTCTTTATACTCTCTCTCTCTCTGCGTTGAGATCTGACGCAAAATGTATATCAGTAGCGCGAGGTCAGTAGCGCGAGGTCAGTAGCGCGAGGTCAGTAGCGCGAGGTCAGTAGCGCGAGGGTCAGTAGTGGCTTTTCAGTGCATTCATTACTATTGTAATATTCATGAGACGTCGCTGTTCAAGGATAAGCTCCCAGCACGTCGCCCACACACACCGCACCGGTTTCAGAACCAGAACTTAGGAGTTTTTCAAAAAGACTAATGGTTCCCAACCCTACTGGTGGACCAACTGGTCAGAACTGTATAATTCAGATGTCACTTATGCAACAAAAACATATTTTTCTGAAATGTGTTAGTCTGACCAAATATCAAATAGGCTTTCACTTGGTCTTCACCTCTGGGTTAGCCTACGGTTCATTTTGAGAGGCATTAGCAAAACAAACACTGCTGCTTTACATGCAACATGCGCATTTACCCATCATGCACTGTGATACGGGCCTGGTTCGTTAGGTTGCCTTCTCACCACAAAAGGCATTGAAGTGATTTTATTGGTGCAGAATCAATAATGCTGTGCGGTACACCGGTTCATACCGGTGTTTATTTTTGTTATGATATGAATGTAATAAACCAGCATATATCACTTTAACAGCGCTGGGAACGCGGCGCGACACTGAGTGAGAGGGTCTTCACTGTTCACTGGTGATGCTCAGCTGTGTGCGTTACTGAGACGGTGAAGATGGAGAGGTTAAACTATAATTAATAGCTGTTACATTATATTACAGTGTTTCCCATACATTGGTTCACAATATCAACACTGCCTTTTGGAAAATCTATTCGTGTTTGGCTTTGACATCGTTGAATAAACATGAGCACTGCACGTTTCACAGTCCCGCGGCGGGTGTTTGTATAAGAATGTTTCTGAAGCGAACTGACGGTCTTGTTTCGATGTTATTTCAATTGAATCTTTCTTTATCTCTCCTGATAAAGCAGCGTTTATGTACTGGTTTGTGTCCAGCCGTTACCGTGGAAACCGCTGTTTCTGCCGCTCCTACATCGCCTCCTGCTGGAGCTCTTTATAAACAGCCTTGCAAACCTGTATTAATACTAGTGTGGATTTTTTCTACAATAGAGCTCGGGCGTAGATGTTATGGAATGGTGCATTGTGGGTAACGGTGGCCATTTCAGAGGCACCACAAAAGCCGGTTTATAATAAGACATGAGCGTAGCCGGCCGGTCTCCAGAAAGAGTTATGGACCGTGACAAAAAAAAAGTTGGCTATACCATATACGGACAAACTTCATAAATGAATCCAAACAACAGTACTTGAAAAAAAGAGAAGAGATTATAGGCGGAATCGATCCCTATGAACAAAGTATGGAGTAATAATTATGAAAGTTTACCAAGCCTCAGTTTCCCTGATATTTTCTCCTACCTGGTGGAGTGAGCGCTTACACCTCCGATCCAGGGCCGGATTAGCAATTTCCTGTGCCCTCGGCAACAACATTCGCCAGAGAAATGCACATTTCAAACGGATTACATAAGCAGAGAGCAGATCTGTTTTCTTTCGTTTAGAATTGTTTGTTTAAAAGTAGACATTTCAATATAGATATATTTTTCAGGTCTGTGAGGCAAGACTACCTTAAATGCTGAGTTTCGGTTAATTTATAAGACCTCCAGTTCACGCGCCGACACCTCTCTGCTAAGTTCTTATTTATTAAATCCAGGCAGTTGGTTGATGAAACATTTATTAAAATTAAAATACAAATTAATGCAAAACGAAATTCACTTTGAAAGGCTTTGTGCTCTCTGTTTGAAGTCTCTGCTCCGATCAATTTAAAAAGTTGTCACTGGAGGCTCACTTGCAGTTCACAAATGGATGAGTGCAAGATCTGCAGATCCTCAAAGTAAACGCGGAGAAAACAATCGTTAACCAAGCATCAGTGGTGACACACACACTTGATTCTGTGAGCTATGAAGCTTGTCTATGCGGGTTTGTTACACTTCAGGAGTAATTTATCATACGTGCAATAATCCACTGTTTTCGTCCGGTAGTATACTGACGACCAGCGGCGACCCAAGCCATCCGACGAAAATGGGGAAAACTAATATGATTTATGAGGCGTTTGCCCTGTCGATCATGAGACCGATTACAGCAGTTCACAATACAGCAATACTGAACCATTTTCCAAAAAATAACCTAAATTAATGACCAAATGACCAACGTTACCTACTGCCTACTATATGCTACTATACAGCAAATCTGCTTCCGTACCGTGATTCCCACAATGCATTGTGACGTAACGATCCCGAACTCTATATTCCCTCATGACAGTAAAATTGGGGCATTCTAAGTCAATCTACTGCAGCATTTCCTCTCTCAATCAGTAGAAAATGTAGTTAATAACCAGACATGCTTGAAAAAATAAAAAATAAAATACCGTCATATAATCGCAAAACCAGTATAATTTTGAAAAACACCGTAATATGAATTTTTGGTCATACCGCCCAGCACTAAGAGCCAAGAGCGACTGCTGTGTTCAGAGGCCTAAACGAACTGAACCGAGGGAGAAAACACAGCAGGTTCTGAAGCGAGCCGTGTGTGTGTAAACACCCTTAGGTGATATTTCATTAGTAAACTGAAATCATTGAGGTCTCACCACTTCCTGGTATTCCCGCTGTGTGTTAGCGCCGAGCTCTGCCAGGGCAGACGCTAGCTCTCTAGCCTCCGCTTGCTGCTCCGGAGGAATGGTCCTGTGAAGGGAGGATGGATACGCTCAGAGAGAGAAGCATCTTTAGTAAGACCTTTAAATAAACCACTGCACTTACGTCAGTTTCTCAATCTTCTTCTCAGCTTCCTTGATTTCTCTCGTGTACGTCTGGAGTCGGTCCATATCACACCGCTGTTGACAAACAAAACACCTAAATCACACCGGCTACCTTTACATGCACAACTTATGTTTCAATCGGACTGAACTCATCCTGATTGATGAATCAGAACATAGTGTTTACATGAAAGCTAAACATGTGATCGGGTTGATGTGTGTGTTTGTGTCACAAGCTTCAGATCGGGATAGATTGTTTGACATGCGCTCACTGCACGAATATACAGAGTTTCCTGATGTCTGCGCATAATAACTATTCTCCTACAGTTCTTTATTTGTTTAAAACAGCAGACTTAATATTTATCCAATTCTGGATCACGCAGTAAAAATGCCCAGAACCAGTGGTGTGTGGATGAGCGTCATTAGGCTATTTCTACGTCATTAGGCTATTTCTACGTCATTAGGCTATTTCCACGTCATTGCACATGCGCAGTCCTTTCAGTTTCGGTTTTCGATCTGACCAAGTGTTTACATGTTCTCTCGATCGGATTAGAAAAGGAATAAACCACATGAAGGCTTTTCTAATGGATTATTTGGTTGCACGTAAACGTTGCCATTAGCCGCGTTTCCACTGTCGGGCCAGGGCCGGGCCGTGCTAGTGCGTGCCAGGGCCAGTCGCGTTTCCACTGTCACTTCCGGGGCTTGATCGGGGCTTACTCGGGGCCAACGGCCAGGATTTCTGGCCCGTCGAATACCTTGGGCCAAAGCGGGCCAGCTCGGGCTAGAGGAGTGGTTACCAACAGAGGAAGAGTTTACCATTGGGAGACGGCAGCGCCGGATGATTCTGTCAGATTAAAGACTTAAAAATAAAATAATTTAAATCGCGTTCATGTTTGAATGCCTTCTGTTTGTGATGCAAAAGACTATGCGCGCTAGCCGTTACCATAGTAAACATAGTAAACGCTTGAAGATACGCATAGTAAAAAATCAGACCAATCTTAAAGGCTATCACAGTCATGTTTTTATTTTATCTGTCATAGCCTACGTCTCGTCTCTTTAAACCGGACTATCAAAAAATAAAGTAACTTTTTTTTTCGGGAGCTTCCTCTGTTTCTCTGACTGAAAATCTCTGTATGGGAGTCGAGAGAGTGCTAAAGCTCCTCAGGTCGTATGGCATATATTTGTAGAAATGATCATTTTTTCTAAATGTGATGTAAATATGTCCTGTAACTAAGTTACCAGATAAAGAAACAGACGCGACTGAAAAAGTAAGTGTGTCCTCTTTCTTTTGTGAAATAGACCTAACTGTAATTTATTTCTGAGTGACTAATGTGCAATTTTTACATAAATTAATTCATTATGATCAATGTATCACTTTTTATTGTAAACCTGTGGTAAAACATCGATGCTTGGGTTTTAAATATTCAAGAAGCTGCTAAACAAACAAACAAAAAAAAAAAGCTAGCAAACGGCCGCTTTTATCGTGTTTGTTTTCAACGCTGTTTCCAGTGATATCTGATTAGTTTTCTTATAAAACTTCCATTTGTTGGTGAAATGATGGGTTAGTGTGACGTTGTCCCAGAGAGGCGTGTTACGGGCGTGTTTTAGTGAAGCGCTGTGGAGCTTCTGGCCCGACAGTGGAAACGCATGCCCGGTGCTATTGGCCCGAGGCTATTAGCCCGGCACGGCCCGTTTAAAGCCCTGGCCCGGCCCTGGCCCGACAGTGGAAACGCGGCTATTGACACATATGTGCTTAAACGGGTCATATGATGCTTTTAATCTTGACCTTCTGTGTGTAACGGGTCTGTCACAAAGCTCAGTCTCCCACAAAGGGATTAGCAGTCAAGTATTCATCACGGTAGATCCTCAAATCTCAGCTTGACATAAGAGAGGTTTAGCACAACTAAGACTACAGTTCTGGAAGATGATTGTAACACGTTAAGCATTTTCAGCTGAATTAATTAGGAATCAAAAATACGACATGAACATTCCTTTTAAACGTTGAAGACAAGCAGCAACTTACAAAACTTTGCTGGTGGACGGCCGTCATTTCCAGCCTCTGCTTCCGGAAGTGGAGGAAGTTTTGGATTGCGCTGAGAATAGTGATCGTTCGCTTCAGCTCTGGCAGAAGGTGTGAGAAAAACCAACGATCAGCTCAGCTTGACCTTCATATCAGCTTTAAACTTCATGCAATAAAAACGTGAAACTGTCTCAGGACAGAACAGCTTTCGCTCTAGTGCTGAACAACACTGTCTTCTGCAGAGCTGCTTTACAGCACAGTTTAAACTTGCCATATATATTATATATTAATCATAATTACAATTTCAAAGGAAATAATCGAGAATTATGATTGTCATAATCGTGCAGCCTTACAACGCATTTCTGTTTTCTGCCAAGGCAACATTTCTAATTTTCAGTTAAATGTTTTTCAAATAATATTTTTTCACAGCTTTATTTCAATTTACATGCATGTTTTTAATAGTTTTAGTTTACGATAATAACCCTGATATCATGTGAGTGTTTAAAAAAAGTTATAAAACTGTTATTTACACAGAGAGCATTATGAAATTGTCCATCTTTCTAAAGAGTTTCTCTGTGAGCCCTGCAGTAAAGTGTGCCTGGTTCACTGACTGCAGAAATGTAAAAAACCCTCGTCTGACGCAATCCAGAACATCGTTAAAAATAAAGCATCCACACATTCCCCACATCCTCATTCTCCTGCGGCTCGGCCAATGAAAAAGCTGTCGGGGCAAAACCCTAAACACCAGCAGGAATAATTCTCCCTGAGAGAGAGAACGAGATACTCACTGGGGTTGAGCAAGTCATTCAGGGAAAAATCATATACACGACAGAGCGGTAAGAACTGGCACCTGAAAGACACGCAGATCAGTGATGTAAACATGAGATCTTTCAGAAGAGATGCTGAACAACACACTGCAGTCTTCTCACTCACATGCGCCTGTACACACTCATGATCGGAGCAACCCACTCGTACAGCATCGGGAACTGGACGTTTTCACACAACGGCACCTGCGGAACACAGGAGCATCATAAATTAAACACAGAGGGCTCTAATTTAACGATGTGAAACGCAAGTATCAAACGCGAAACACAAGTAACTGTGTGCGGATCTCCGGCTATTATACCGGCGGGATAAATGACTCTTGCGCCCGACGCTAATCTAAAATGTGTTGGTCTGAAGTCGCTTCATTACTCATAGGTGTGGTTTGGGCATAACGTGAAATAAACCAATCAGAGCGTCATCTCACATTCCCTTTAAGAGCAGGAGTGCTTGTTCCATGGCGGATTGCTATTATAATGGCGGATTTGCCAGGAGCGGTTCACAGCCGAGGAGACCGACGTTCTCGTCAGGGCCGTAAAACACAGAGAAGTGACATTGGGGATGGAGAAACACACCCAGATTAGCTTCGGTTAAACAGGCGCATAATAATGTGGGTAAATGTGTAAGCTAGATTTATGCCTATTTTTTCACATCTTCATGGACACCACAATGATTTCCTTATAATAATGTATGGTTTTCTAAATGTGAACTTCTGTGTCTGTGTAGATGAGAGAAGCAAAGTGTGTGTGTGTTGTGCACACGCTACATTATGGCCAAGCATGCGCCCTTAAAATAGCATCTGAATAACGCGCCGCTGACTTTAGACGAGGTTTCTCCTGGTCTGTGGCGGTATTGTTTTCTGAAACTGCAAAATAGCACCAGGGAATGTTTGCGCCGGAACACGCCTCCTCTTTTCCCTGAACCGCCCCCGGGAGCGCAAGTTCATTCCCTAATTTACCGACGTGCGTCTGTGGAGGGAAAAGTCCGCTGTGCGCGGGAGCAAAATAGGAATGACACATGCGTCGCTGTACAAAGTCAATTGCGCTGGGAGAGAGAGATCGGGCCCCAAGACTCTCAGATCTGATGATGCATATAAACACTCACCGTGTAATGGCACTCGGGTCTGAACCGAAACAGCAGCTGCAAAACTCTCATGTAGAGTCTCTGAATGGATTCGGCCTGAAAAACAAACAGATTTTAAAGAAAATCCAGCTTTTAATGTTGTTTATGTGTCTATGTGGTGTTTTTAATCTGCTTTAAGACAAAGCATGTGTAAGTTCATAAGTCGACACCATTGCTGAGTATTTCCTCCTTAAAACTGCAGTGAACCAAAGACAGTCTCAAACACACGCTTTGAAATCGCTGGTGTTTCTGACGTCACAAACTACCTTGTAACCAATCAGATCAACGTGTGATCGTCCACCAGTGGATCTCTGAGCTGAGTGAGTGAGTGGAGGCGGGGCTCATTTGCATATTCATAGAACCGCACATACTAAATGAGGCAAGGGTGTCGAGTTACAGTCAAGATATTTTAAGACATGAAGACATTTTTTCAAGGATAAAATGTTTAAATGTGTCAAAGAGGAGTTTTAAGGGATACAATCACTGACTACAGAGGACTTTACATGTTTGCCAGTTATGCATTACCATATGGCAAGCCGTTTAACTTTTATTAGTATTAGTTCCAGGATATGAATTCTTGATATCAACAATTTAATTTTCACTAGTTCAAATTATAGTTATTAATATCAGGAATTAGATTTATACTAGTAACAATGCTAATTCTTGATATCTGTAATTGTATTTTCACTAGTGAAATGTCACCAGAGGCTGCCAATCAAAATCAATTGTTGATATCAAGAATTCAATCGTCACTAGTTGAAATGTCTATTATTGATATCAACAACTGAATTGCTTACTAGTAACAATATTAATTACTGATATCATGAATGTGATTGTTACTGGTAAGAAAGCCATTTTAGATATCTGAAACTATATTGATATCAGAAATTAACATTTTTACCAGTAGCAACTCAATTGTTGATATCTAGAATAGACATTTTTACTATTAACAATGTAATTATTGATATCAAAAATTATATTCCTAATAGTAAGAAACACAAAGCTGATGTGTGTATTCAGAATTTCAACTAGTAAGAAATCAATTCTTGATATCAAGAATTAGCATTGTTATAGTATAAATCTAATTCCTGATATCAATAACTATAATCTGAACTAGTGAAAGTTAAATTGTTGATATCAAGAATTCATATCCGGGAAATTAATAAAAGTTCAAACGACTTGCCATATTACCAGGTAACAACAACTCTTCCTCATTGAGTACTCTTGGTGGTTCAGTCATTTTCTCTTTAAAGAAATTAATACTTTCATTAATCAAGGATGCATTAAATTACATTAATGCGACAGTGAAGACATTTATAATGTTACAATAATTATATTTCAAATAAATGCTGTTCTTTAGAACTTTCTATTCATCAAAGAATCCAGAAAAACAAAAAGTTTGACAGTTTTCACAAAAATATGAAGCTGTTTTCAACACTGATAATAATCATTAATGTTTCTTGATCATAAATCCTCATATTAGAGCAGTGGTTCTCTTTATCACACGAGTTAATGAGCTGATGAGTTGAATCAGGTGTGTTTGATTAGGGAGATTTGTGGAGGATCACGTGACACTGAAGACTGGAGTAATGATGATAAATTCAGCTTTGATCACAGGAATAAATGACACTTTACTGTATATTCACATAGAAAACAGCTGATTTACATTATGATAATATACAGCACTGTAACAACATCACTTAAATACATTGTAATCACGTGATCACCTTTGGGTTGGGAGTGATGTCATTCTTGGTGAAGTGTTTCGCCTCTTGTCCAGTCAGAACTTCGGTTCGGTAGAACTGCACGATAACGTCCACCTTATACACCGGGAACGTGTTCTCACTCATCGCTGCTGCTGCTGCACAAGAAGAAACGGCATTAATAAGCACATGTATCCGGTCAGGCAGGCGATGTTTACAGCAGAAGCGTCGACAGATCCCGTCACGGACAGTAACGGTCACCGGCACATTATACACCATTCAAAGACACAGAACTATATATTACCCTCTTTTCCACACTGTTGGTCCGACATTATTCAACAACTAATGCCAAACTATTGTACTAACCAAGTTCAGGCTCACGTCCCTCGTCGTCAACTGGAGCAAATTTAAACTTTACGCGCCTCTATCGTCACTTCCGCCATACGTTCCTCACGTCGTCACGTGTCATCACAAAAGCAGCGCGTGCGGCGCCCTCTACTGGACATGCGCAGTACGTGTCCACTAGTGCAGCGGGTTTTCAAACCCTCAACATCCTAAAGTTTAATGATTTATTTTCATGTATAAAGACCCAATTAATACTGTTGAAAATTAATATTATAAATGTGTAAAAGATTTTGTTTTAATTACATTTCAGCATTGCGGTTTTTCTAGTAATTTTTCTATTCATTTATTTATTGTTTGTTAATTATTTAATACAGGGGTGTCCAAACTCGGTCCTGGAGGGCCACTGTCCTGCAGAGTTTAGCTCCAACCCCAATTAAACACACCTGAACCAGATAATCAAGTCCTAGTAAGATCTTGATTATCTGGTTCAGGTGTGTTTAATTGGGGTTGGAGCTAAACTCTGCAGGACAGTGGCCCTCCAGGACCGAGTTTGGACACCCCTGATTTAATACAATGTATTAATTTATTATTTAAATCAAATGTCACTTATTTATTTGAATTCAACATATTTATTTAGTTTACATTTATTTTATTTATTTACTTTTACATTTTACTCTGCATTTTTATTTCTGTTTATTTAAATCAAGTTTTAGTCATTTATTTAAATCATGTATTAAGTTTGTATATATGTATATAATAATGTATAAATGTTTCTTTCATTATTTACTATGTCATTAAAACATATTTTATTTTGATCTATTTATTGTATTTATTTATTTATTTATTTGAATAAAGATATTTTTATTTTATTTTATTGTATTTATTTTTACACTGCTTTTCTCTACACGTTTCCACGGCCCCTGATCCGCTGATCAACGCAGAAAATGAAATCATCCAATTAATTTCTTGAACAAGTGAAATCTATTCATATTATGTAGTGCAACAGAGAAATATAGAAGTGCAACAAAAGCAAATGCCTTTTACACTACAATTTAATTTTAAAAAGAGCTGAATAAAAGCCTCATTAGAGCAGAATTGTGAGGGGAAAGTTGATATAATAATAATAATCAAACTAACGATCAAACGCATTTCATTTTGAAATGCAGGCTGATGATTGGTTGGCTGGATGTTGACGTCAGAACTCCTTCCACAGTTATAATGTGCGCGTTCTGGTGAAAATATTTGAAATATAACCTGTGTGTGTGTGTGTGTGTGTGTGTGTGTGTGTGTGTGTGTGTGTGTGTGTGTGTTATTCAGTATAATCGCAAAGCAAAGACCCAGATAAGCAACGAATTCATAATTCTGTTTCCCATAATTTAGCCTTGTTTTTTTCTTGTTCTGCATTCTGATAAACTATATTATAAGTGTAAACATTTCATGTGTTTAGGAATTTGGCTATTACATCATGTAACAATTCTGCTGAAATGATTCGAGAAAAGATTCGTTCATTTTGATGAACGAGATTCAAAGATCCGAGTCAATAAAAGATCCGAACGTCCCATTGCTATCAGGCGCTGCACTGAGACACCTAAAGGCGCGCCGCCGATGTAGTCTCCACACGTCAGTCAGCACGAGCACGAGCACAGAGATGTCATCGCAGGATTCTGATGAAAGCTACGATTTAGTGTTTAAAATAGTCCTAGTCGGAGATGTTGGAGTCGGGAAGACCTGTGTGGTCCAGCGCTTCAAGAGCGGAGTGTTCATGGAGAAGCAGGGCAACACGATCGGCGTGGACTTCACCATGAAGACTCTGGAGATTCAGGGCAAACGGGTGAAGGTTCGTGACTCAGGATAGTTATGATTATTCCTTATGGGTATAGAACTCACACAGTGTCATCTTTATTAACTCTGTTCTCCACATCACAAAAGTTGCCCTCCATAAAGTCGCAGAAATAGCGTCATGTTGTTGTTGTCACCGCAAACCTCATTCCCGAGTCGGGTCAGCAGCTTTCAGGAAATGTTTAATGTTCTTCTTCTGTGAGGAATAATTCATCAGCTTTATAATCATATCTGGGACTGTTCCCGGTTCATACTCTTTCCTGTCGACGTTGACACTCATGACGTGGAGCGAATAAGCGAAACTCTGGGAAGTTAGTTTAGTTTTGTTGGTTTAGGGCTTAAAGTTGCACAGTTATGCAATATCCACGATTAGGCTACTGTTAAAGGGATAGTTCACCCACACATGCTCATTATCCCGTAATTTACTCGCCCTCAAGCCATCCTAGTGTTTATGAGTAATTTCGTTTAGACATTGTTTACTGCTTAAATGGTTAGTTCACCCCAACATTTTACTTTTCCATAAAAATAAAAAACTTTTAAAAACCATAAACAGCTTTATGACCCTGGAGTATTACTGTTATGATGATGGATGCTCTTTTTGTTCTTCAGAATCTCAGGCTCCAAAGCTGGGAAGAGCCAGGATATTTGTTTTAATAAAACTCAGATTGTGTTTGGTTGAAAGAAGAAAGTCATAAACACTAGGATGGCTTGAGGGAAAATAAATTATGGGAAAATGTACATTTTTGGGAGAAGTATCCCTTTAAGCAGTAAACAATGTCTAAACGAAATTGAATCTATTGGACTTTTAAAACTACGTTTATATTCTGTTAAACCCTGTTGTAATATCCAGAGTTGTTAGCTTGGAGCATCTCGGATCCTGCTGATGAAAGACAGAATATTAAACGCCATGGATGAATATTTACGGAGTAATCCAGTGTTTTGTAGAGTCAGAATGACCGAGAACAGGAGGGGAAAGGCCTTCAGGAAGATGGCAGCATCATCATTAATGTCTGTGTGTAAAACCTGTTGACTTCAGACTAGAGCCCGACCGATATTAGGCATTTTCCTAACTATCGGTATCGGCATTTATAATGGCCGATAAATGAATATTTTAAAAAATGCGGGGGGGCGGTGATTTATGTAAGGATGGCGCTGCCAATAAAGCACCTAAAAGCTGTCACAAAGAACTGGCAAAAGTAATGATTACGAATACATCAAATATAGCAAGGAGACATTTTAATTGTTTATTAATAAACAAGTGTTTTCAGTCAGTGTCGGCTGCAAAGTTGACGACGCTGACTCGCGATCTTCAGTGAACACGCCAGAGAGAAATGCACCAGAGAGAAACGTCCGTAACATTGTTTTTTCCTCATAAATGCGAACACGAAAAATAAAATAAAATGAATATTTTATGTTCTGTTGAGAGCCAACCCTTCTTCATCCGGTGGGTAGTAGCCTATTACTTTTGATTTGCGCAGTGTAATTCACAGAATTGATTTCTCTGCTACCAGCCTCTGTCACGTATTGTGTGAGCTTGTGACTATTGCAAGCTCGCAGCTGAGAAGTCCTGATTATATTGTCTGCTATATTTACTTCTTATTTATTAAATCCAGGCAATTTGATTAAAATGCGTGGCGCGAGCGACAAATCTCCAACAGTAAACTGATGCCCCATTCTGCTTTGTAACGGGCGCTTTTCCGCGTCTCGGGTAAACAGCTGTTGCGACGCGAGCAATAACGGCCGCGTCCGGTGTAGACAGAGTTAAAGCTCATTCTGCCTATAACACTATGTTACAACATCAAGCAATATTCCAATAATTTATATAATTATAACACTTTATATAGGGCCATTTTGCATTAAGAGTAGCCTAGTTTCACGTTTAGTACATTTTGCTTACTACTTATTTAAAATAGTATAAAAGTACTGTACATATGTAATTACAAACGTTTTCATTATGATATTATTAATTTTACTTTAGTAAAAAGATCTGAGATCTTGCTCCACTGGTAGAGATTAGAGGAATTAAGACTAAAAATAGAAGATAATAAGGTTTTGTCAGTGACACTTTTGATATATTTATTGATACAAGTTATGTTTTATATAACGTGACTAAATTAAAAGACAAAGTCGTCAGTGAAGATTATGCAACCGTATTTAGAATATAATATAATATGCAATGCAAACTAGTTTGGTTACAGCTCAAATGTATCATTCTCATTCTATCATTCACCCTGCCTCCATTACATATCTTTGTCACACAAGTGTTTGATAACCACATTTGAGTGATCATTGCAAAACGTTTATATATTTATTCTGTTTACTGTGCATTCTATATACAGTACCCATCAAAAGTTTGTACACACCAATAGGAAAGTGTGTCCAAACTTTTGACTGGTACTGTACTATAATACACATAAATAATATTACTACTGTATTATAATATACACATAAATAATATCGGCCGATATATCGGTATCTGGCTTTCTTTATCGGTATCGGCATCGGCCCCCAAAAATCCATATCGGTCGGGCTCTACTTCAGACGTCCTTGTTGCACTTTATACAGAACAAGCCAATGCTGACGTTCATGAGGAAAACACTCAGATCTGCCAATCAAGGGTTTAATGGATGCACAGATTACTGTTCTGACAGTGATATCGACTGGTTTATGGTGGTTTAATGCATTCATTCGCTGCGTCTCATTGTCCGACTCAGTTCAGGCGTTGTGATCGCTGCGTCTCATTGGCCGACTCAGTTCAGGCGCTGTGATCGCTGCGTCTCATTGGCCGACTCAGTTCAGGCGCTGTGATCGCTGCTTCTCATTGGCCGAGTCAGTTCAGGCGCTGTGATCACTGCTTCTCATTGGCCGTCTCAGTTCAGGCGCTGTGATCGCTGCTTCTCATTGGCCGAGTCAGTTCAGGCGTTGTGATCGCTGCGTCTCATTGGCCGTCTCAGTTCAGGCGTTGTGATCGCTGCGTCTCATTGGCCGACTCAGTTCAGGCGTTGTGATCGCTGTGTCTCATTGGCCGACTCAGTTCAGGCGTTGTGATCGCTGTGTCTCATTGGCCGACTCAGTTCAGGCGTTGTGATCGCTGTGTCTCATTGGCCGACTCAGTTCAGGCGTTGTGATCGCTGTGTCTCATTGGCCGACTCAGTTCAGGCGTTGTGATCGCTGTGTGTCTCATTGGCCGACTCAGTTCAGGCGCTGTGATCGCTGCGTCTCATTGGCCGACTCAGTTCAGGCGTTGTGATCGCTGTGTGTCTCATTGGCCGACTCAGTTCAGGCGCTGTGATCGCTGCGTCTCATTGGCCGACTCAGTTCAGGCGTTGTGATCGCTGCGTCTCATTGGCCGACTCAGTTCAGGCGTTGTGATCGCTGCGTCTCATTGGCCGACTCAGTTCAGGCGTTGCGATCGCTGCGTCTCATTGGCCGACTCAGTTCAGGCGCTGTGATCGCTGCGTCTCATTGGCCGACTCAGTTCAGGCGCTGTGATCGCTGCGTCTCATTGGCCGACTCAGTTCAGGCGCTGTGATCGCTGCGTCTCATTGGCCGTCTCAGTTCAGGCGCTGTGATCGCTGCGTCTCATTGGCCGTCTCAGTTCAGGCGCTGTGATCGCTGCGTCTCATTGGCCGACTCAGTTCAGGCGTTGTGATCGCTGTGTCTCATTGGCCGACTCAGTTCAGGCGTTGTGATCGCTGCGTGTCTCATTGGCCGACTCAGTTCAGGCGACTCAGTTCAGGCGTTGTGATCGCTGCGTCTCATTGGCCGACTCAGTTCAGGCGTTGTGATCGCTGCGTGTCTCATTGGCCGACTCAGTTCAGGCGACTCAGTTCAGGCGCTGTGATCGCTGCGTCTCATTGGCCGACTCAGTTCAGGCGCTGTGATCGCTGCGTCTCATTGGCCGTCTCAGTTCAGGCGCTGTGATCGCTGCGTCTCATTGGCCGTCTCAGTTCAGGCGCTGTGATCGCTGCGTCTCATTGGCCGACTCAGTTCAGGCGTTGTGATCGCTGTGTCTCATTGGCCGACTCAGTTCAGGCGTTGTGATCGCTGCGTGTCTCATTGGCCGACTCAGTTCAGGCGACTCAGTTCAGGCGCTGTGATCGCTGCGTCTCATTGGCCGACTCAGTTCAGGCGTTGTGATCGCTGCGTCTCATTGGCCGACTCAGTTCAGGCGTTGCGATCGCTGCGTCTCATTGGCCGACTCAGTTCAGGCGCTGTGATCGCTGCGTCTCATTGGCCGACTCAGTTCAGGCGCTGTGATCGCTGCGTCTCATTGGCCGACTCAGTTCAGGCGCTGTGATCGCTGCGTCTCATTGGCCGTCTCAGTTCAGGCGCTGTGATCGCTGCGTCTCATTGGCCGTCTCAGTTCAGGCGCTGTGATCGCTGCGTCTCATTGGCCGACTCAGTTCAGGCGCTGTGATCGCTGCGTCTCATTGGCCGACTCAGTTCAGGCGCTGTGATCGCTTCGTCTCATTGGCCGACTCAGTTCAGGCGCTGTGATCGCTGTGTCTCATTGGCCGACTCAGTTCAGGCGCTGTGATCGCTGCTTCTCATTGGCCGAGTCAGTTCAGGCGCTGTTCACTGTTGTCTGAGATTATCAGCTGACTTCCTGCTGAGCTCTTTGTGTAATGCACATCTGAAATTATTTAAAGATAAAGTTCTGTAGTATTGCACATAAAGCATGTAGTGGGTGATATGTAGATGATATCTAGAAAGCAGAAAGTGTCTGATGACCATCTAAAAGGGACCGAGGCCACAGTGAATGTCAGTTTTTCCTCTCTTTAACCTAGAAATAAAGTTGGTGCAAACCTGATTTTGAAAGACAGAAGCAGATTTCTGACTTTGCATGTTTTACTTTTGCTAAAACACAGATTTTCTGTTCCTCAAAATGAGTTAAACAAGGAAATAACACTGTCCTCAATAATAAAGAAATACATCTACATCACTTTAATGGACTTAATCTTGCTTTATTTAACAGTGTTCTTCATGTTCTCGATGATTACATTCCATCATACGAATGACCTATTTACTTATTATATCGGGGTTTGCTGATATTTCATGTTTGCATTATTTCTGTGTGTTGCTTGTGCTTCTTTAATCTGCCTGGAGGAGCCGGGGAGTGTGTTCAGTCTTCAGATGGGTCGTGTTCATCAATGCTTCGTTATGCGTTTGCTATGAAAGTACCTGCTAATGCTAATGCTAATTCACCTGACTCATTTACTCAGCCTCATGCCACTCCAAACCTGTGTGCATTGCTTTCTTCTGCGGAACACGAGGATATTTTGAAAATATTTGTTAAATAATATAAAAGTTTGATGTACGCTGTAATTTTTTTTTTAAAGTGAATTGAATTCTAGCATGAATACAAGTGAACACAGCGACAAAACACGACTTAGCAGCACAAACACACAACTCTTAAACTACTCATCCTTTTACAGATCGTTTAGTATATATTAGAGTGGCCGTATATCAGTACATGAGTAGTAACTGTGAATACAGTGGTAACAGTGTGAGGATTGTGTGTTGCAGCTGCAGATCTGGGACACAGCCGGACAGGAGCGCTTCCGCACGATCACGCAGAGCTATTACCGCAGCGCTAACGGAGCCATCATCACGTATGACATCACAAACAGGGGCTCGTTCATGTCGGTGCCGCAGTGGATGGAGGACGTGAAGAAGTACGGCGGCTCCAACATCGTGCCTCTGCTAATCGGTGAGTGCAGAGACGACATCCACTTTGAATTCACTTCTATATGTGGAATTTTAAGTTGTAAACTGTCTAGTAGTTGCAAATAACAAAGAATGACCTTATAAAGTAGCGTCATGTGGCCTCTTTAAATAAGCTGTGTTGGTAAACTCCAGGGAATAAGTCGGACCTGCCGGACCAGCGCGAGGTCCCGTTCTCCGACGCGCAGCTCGTGGCCCGTCAGCTGGACTTCATCAGCGCCATCGAGACCTCCGCCAAACACTCGGACAACGTGGAGGCGGCGTTCATCACGATGGCCAGCGAGCTCATCCTGAGACACGGAGGACCGGTGTTCACCGACAGCGTCACCGACAGCTTCAAGCTCAACAGCCGAGACCTGAGCAGTGCAGGCTGGGGCTGCGGGTGCTGACGGCCAATCACACGCCGCCGGGACAGCGGACCCCAGGAACGCCACTGTGAAGACACTGGGTGGGAATACTTTGAGAGAAATTCTCACATTTCAAAATTATAACCACCCAAAATGTTTGTAATCCTAACAATTTTGTCAGTCCACACTGAACGCAGAGCTACTGTGCGGTCGCAGCCAGTCAGAGCGGGAGGTTTAATGTGTAGCAAGAATTTGGACCAATGAGATTTCAGGTGGGCGGGGCTAATAGAAATAGAAACTGAGCTGCTGATGACAGATTATCTCTCCGCGTTTATCATTCCCACTGAGATACGTCAGCCTCTTTTCCTGTCAAAATCAATTACATTTAAATTAATCAGTTCCTAATTAGTGAGTTTCCTTTTCATCAGTATTGAGCAGAACTCTCCTCTTCTACTGACCAGTATCAGCAGCAGCTTCACACACACTCTCTCACACACACTCTCTCACACACACTCTCTCACACACACTCTCTCACACACACTCTCTCTCACACACTCTAACTCACTCTCTCTCTCACACACACACACACACACACACACTCTTCTCCCGCCACTTCATGCTCCATCACATAGTTTTTGTTAAAAAAAATGAAAACATCACAAAGCCATATGTGAATATAAGCACTCTGAAGGAACCGAGCGACTGAGATTATATCGTGTTATTGGACAAACACTCCAGTGTGTTTCTGACTGCGGGATGTGCAGTGTGTTTGTGCAGCCAATCACAGACGTGTCTGTTGATCTCGTGAACGCAACAGCCAATCAGAGGAGTTTAAACGCCGGAGTTCGTGTTCAGTGAGTTCTGCTGTGAATCCTCTCGTTAACAGACAAACACACGTTAGTAAGAGACCCAAATGCAGTGTGTGTGTGTGTGTAGACAACGTTAATGTCTTCCAGTGGAGCGTTGTGAGATGGCGAACTGAGATGAGTGACAGCTTTAGAGTGATCGCTCTCTCTCACGCTTTAGAGGCTTTATAGATATAATCCACTGATTCAAATTACCAGAAACATATTCAAATCTTTTTTTTTTTTTATTACATTCCAATTATTTGTAATGACTTGAACTAATGTTGAACGTGTCACTGTACATCTGCACTTCACTGGAGAACACACACACACACACACACACACACACACACACACACACACACACACACACACACACACACACACACACACTCACTGATCTCACTCATCGCCATCTCACAGGGCAATAGGGGGAAGTTTGAGTAAAGCTCAAGAAAGTGTTTAAGTGTCCATCTGATTAATAAAATAATATATATATATTTATATGAAATAATTTACAACACCTGCAAGCAACTAATGAACTGTGATTTTGATCTCGTTTATTATGATACATAAATCTCAATTTTAACGATGAAAAGTAACACACACACACAGTGATGCACGTGCAATAATAATGTGTGGAGATCTGAGCTATTGTCTGAACACAAAATAACTTATTTTTTTATCATAATATGGCCAGTTTTAATTAATATCGAAGACCATCAGGTCCCGGTTCTGGCTCTAGAGCTGGCCACGGGAGACACTAGGAGACCTGTCTTTACTGTGGTGAACGGGTCTGTGGTGAACGGGTCTGTGGTGAACGGGTCTGTGGTGAACGGGTCTGTAGGGTAAAGGACTGTAACAGGTTCCTGATGGTGTCTTCACTCTCGAGTCGTGTGTGTCGTGTCTGAATGTTGGGGTTTTATAGCCTGGCCGATGTTAAAAACAGCCCCTTTTGAACTGAACTGTAATGTCACGTGGGCATTGCTATTTTATACATTTTGCATTCATTTCTACATACCACAAAGCCTTGTAAAATTATAATAAACTAGCTTTTTAAACATTTTTCTGATAACATTGTGCTGTTAAATGTGTGGCGAGATTGCACTGAATCATTAGGGAGTGACATCAGTTTCTGTGATGAAGAACCAGAGCCGTTCACATGTTCATGTGTGTCTAATTCTCACACTGGTACTGGAATACATATAACTGTGTTTACATCCAGATCTGTGTTCAGTGTGTGTGTGTGTGTGTGTGTGTGTGTGTGTGTGTGTGTGTGTGGCGAAACTCTTTAGTCTCATAGATTTGTAGTTTGGATTGATTTGCTCCAGAAGTGTTGATGAAGAGTGTGTTTAACACACGTCAGATGTACTTGAAGGAAGAGTGTGTTTAATGATGTACTTGAAGGAAGAGTGTGTTTAATGATGTACTTGAAGGAAGAGTGTGTTTAATGATGTACTTGAAGGTAAATCATATTGCGAGAGGATTTTTAAGAGAAATTAGTGCCTTTTAAAGCAGTTTTTAATGTCATGTTATATTTCTATGCAGTTTTTTGTTGTCAGTCGAATGTTTTGAGAGACAATCAATTTGTTTTTGGTGAAAATTTGTTATATTATTTTATCAATAAAACTATTACAGCATATCTTGTGTGTGTATATAAGACTTTAAGAATGTACCAGAGAATTATGATTTTTGTTAAACTGTTTAATGACATTAAAATAATGTGGGAAATATTAGAACGGTCACGTATGTAAAAACAAACAAACAAAACGGCCTTAAAGTTCATAGTACACATTTATTTACAAGTGACAAAAATGCAACTATTTGTCAACCTTTATTAAACTACCAGGATGCATTATAATACTTCTGAGCAGTTGTTTAACTGTATATCTAAAATTCAAAAACAAACGTTCAAGTAAATGGCTTTTATTTTCTACAAGGATGTTTCGTCTCAGTGCAAATCTCACCAGAATGTTACAATGTAACAGTAACCAGTAAATATATAATATATATATGTATGTGTGTGTGTGTGTGTGTATATATATATAGAATGGAGTATGTAACAATTACTAAAACTGGCACAATGAAGATAAAAATACAGAACATATTGATTTAATATAAAGTATTACACAGACAATTCCACGAGAATGGTAGACATGTGACGGTAAAAGCTTGAGTTACTGTAATCTGATGTAACACTGAACTGTGGGAAATAACAGAGTACTAATGCGCTCTTTAAAACAGCTGTGCTATGGAAGTTTGTTCACACCAACAAACAAAAATAAGACTTTTTCTCTCACAATTCTGCCTTTTTTCTGAGAGTTGTGAGATAAAAAGTCGCAATTACTTTTTCATTTCATTTATTTGTTTATTTTTTGCATGCTTCACTGCCTCGCAGTTGCTCTGATGTGAACGGTGTGTTTCCCGACTCACAGCGTATGAAGTCTGAGCAGACGAAACACTCAAACACGAACAGTTAAAATGACATCAGAGATGCTCGGATCTGTCGGATCGCTGCTGTTTTCTCACTTGTGCTTGTTTCAAATGTAGAGGATGTGGACTCTGGATATCAATAACCGTGTTTTAGAGAGCGTTACAGTTAAACCGGGATCAGTGCTGGTCCTCGCGTGTGTGCTCTCCTGATGTCTAGCGCTCGCTCCCGAACTCCTCCATCTGGAAGATGAGCTGCACCGCGGCGTCCACGTCGGGCACGATGCTCTCGGGCTCCACCAGCGCCGGGTCGAAGCAGAAGTCCCTGTGCCCGTGGAACACCGTCTCCGTGACGCTCCGGCCGGCGTCTCTGGGGAGCTCCAGGTGAGGGTTATACACACCTGTGCACACCAGGATGGACTTGCAGGAGGTGGCGGATGGTGACGCGAGCTCACTCTCCCAGCCGTTACTCTCCGAGTCCGAGTCCCGAGGGATGGTTCCCGATCCCGATCCCGATCCCACGTTGGCCACGGCTCGGCTCTTGCGCGCCACACGCTCCTCCAGGTACCGGTTGTAGAGATTGGCACCGTAGATGTCAGTCATCAGGTTGTCCCTAAAGGGTTAACAACAACACAGTTCATTCATTCTTCACGGTGCTCTTCATGGGTCACATTTTTATTATTTCAATGAAATGAATGTTTCATTATTATTATAATTATTAATATATTGTGGCACAATATATCGAAATACAGAAATGCATCAGTATGTGTTGTGGATAGTTCACCCAAAATGAACATTTCTGTGTGAGAAGAAATTCAAGTTTACAGAGTTTTAGTGTCAGAACTACATTAAACTACTATATATAATGTTGATATAATGTATAATAATGCAATGTGGAATATGTGTGTGTCCTGATAATGTCAGGTTTGTCCCTAAAGGCATTTAAAGGGTTAAGAACAACACGGTTCATGAATGCTTTAACCCTCTGCTGCTCTTCAACAGCGTGTCCGTCAAACATGAACTGTTTTTTTTTTTTTTTTTCAATGAAATGAATGTACTATATTTTAGTTTTTTTATTTAATATTTTGTATTTTTAGGGGATTTTATGGTAGCAATATTATATTTAGGCTGTATTTATAATCCATTTGTTCACTTTTTGAGCCTGAAACCTGAAAATAAAATTTCCAAATTAAGCCAAATTATAATTATTTTCCAAATGAAACTGTGGTAAAGCTTGAAAGCTTTAGAGCAGCGGTTCTCAACCTTTTCCTCCACTATGGTCCGAGTGCGATCAGGCATATCGGCGAGCTGTGACTAGCAGAGCATTCATGTCGTTCGTTAGTTAAATATAAGGTGATCTAGCGCTGAAATGTGTTGTTTTTGAAATCAAGTGATGAAAGCGCGCGTTGCCGTGGCGATCAGCGGCGCGGACACGGTGTTCTCTTGTGGCTCGCGCACAGTCTTCACTCGGACGCGCGCTTCAATCCGTTGCGGAGACTCTCTATTCGTTCCGATGAAATCACAAAACAAAACGCACACAAACGTGTCCCTGCCTTATATACAACCACTGATAAACATAATCGGTTTTGATGAGGATAAAACCCAATACTCCTCAGAGTGGATTAGAACCCAGAACCCCTGACACCAAAGGTTCTGCACTGGACGACTATAGTGCACACCAGAACCGGATCTATGCATTTATTCACTTGAAAATTCTCCACACTAACAACATTAGATCTCATATATGGGGGCGGTTGCAGATCATCTCTACATCACACACCCCATCGCCACATCATAGGAAACGCCGGTTAAGACAGTTGTATTCATCTTAACAATACACAATAAATCAATATACAGAAAAACAGATTTCTAAAATAAGGGATGGGCCACTAATCTGTGAGTACAGTTTGCAAAACTGAACAGGTGATGTGGTGTAATATTGAGTTACTGTAAGAAACCATTCCAGCGGGTGGAGTTTGTACTGGATATTACACATCACCTATTACACATCACCTGAGCATTACACATCACCTATTACACATCACCTGAGTATTACACATCACCTATTACACATCACCTATTACACATCACCTGAGCATTACATTACACATCTCATAGCATATATAGGCCTCTTAAACACGGCTCCTGGAAGCTTCTGTCGGCTCTATGTGAATACGAAGAGCCAAAACCTCTTATAGAAATATTGTCCCATGGTTTTATTTATTTGAGGAGTGGTTACAACTTATTTTCTATAAGTTGAAGAGTACATTTTAAAACATTGCCTAAATTTTAAATTATCCAACAAAGTGGGTCTAGAGAGAGCAATTTTTTATTTAACTTTTGTTTAGCATTTTAACTGAGTATTTTATTATATAAATATCAACCTCTCAACTTGCGAGTCTGTCCCAAGACCTAAACTGGAGCGTTCTGGGCCGCAGGAAAAGCTTAACCTATTATTTATTTATTTATTTATTTGTCAATGTAAGTCTTTAAATTGATCAACATTTAACAACGGTTAACTTTGGTTCAACTTTGCGTTTCAGGGCTCGACAATAACGCTTGTTTTCTTTTGAAGGGGCGAGTGAACGTGTAAGAATCGTCACTTGTGACCCTGCGGTCAGACGAAGTTCCTCTAGTGGAAGCGTTTGGAACTGCAGCCGAACAACATCTCACTGAACGCTCATTTTATCAGATATCAGGCTCACATTTGGAACACAACTTATTTCACTTCAGCAATAATCTCCCAAGAGTCTTCTTTAAACAGAGAACAAACTAAAGTCTGCAAAGCATTCAAGATTTATGAGAGTTTAAGTTAGAAATCAAAGTTCCCTGTACTGACATAGACATATTTAAACGTTTTTTCCTTCAAAACAATTTTTTCATTTCACTTTAAACAGCTTGAATGTAACTGGAGCGCGTGTCACTCACCCGACAGCATACAGCGATGTGATTGGCTGCCTCCAGCCTCGCTCGGACGCCTGCTCTCTGATGAGGAACTCTGCGTAGTGATAGGTCAGTTCACTGGGCTTCCCCATCAGGGCCTCATACTTCAGATCCTGACCCGTGATCTTCTTATAGATGCTCTCCAGACACACCATGAACGTGCCGTGTCCGAACCTGTGGACGGGAATCTCGTTTATTAATGGCCAGACTCACGCACTCACTGCTGTCTGTCTAAGAGCACATATTCTGCTGTTTCATCTGTGTTTAGTGTGCAATGTTGCTGTGTGATCATGAAGAAGCTCCAGTTCTTCTCTATATCAGTGTCAGTGTTTCTCAACTCCTGAAAAGTTTCTTCCGGGAACGAACACGTCACAATATTCCTCATTTACAGTTTTTTACGATTACTATGACAGATTTTTCAATACTTTTAACAATTTTCCAAAACTCTTAACACTGTTAGCACTACATCCGTCTGTGTCAGCTATACTATTAACACATTTCTTGTTGCTTTAACACAAAACGCATACAATTAACACAAATTTAAAATGCTTGAACTTCTTTTACACACTAGCTCAAACAAGACCAAAACAATGGATTTTTACTGCCAAATTTACCAATGCTTTAACACTGTATGTCAGAACAGAGAACACCATGTTCTAAACCTAACCTTACAGGCTAAAGTCAAGGTAAACAGCTGTTTATATTGTGAATTGAAACACAAATATATCCCCTGTATTTTATTCTATTGTTACTGAGAAACAGCTGATTGAATTATGCAAATATATAAATCACAGCTGATTCCCATCTAGGAAACACACTCAGGTGTTGAGGTTCTTTCAATCGCATGACCATATGGTATAAAAGAGGACCTTTTGGGATGATCTTTTGTGAAAAGGGAACAATATAGAGCAACAAAAGGGAGAGGAGTGGGACAAGGGCAAGGGAGAGGAGTCGGACAAGGGCAAGGGAGATGAGTGGGACAAGGGCAAGGGAGAGGAGTGGGATAAGGGCAAGGGAGAGGAGTAGGGCAAGGGAGAGGAGTGGGGCAAGGGAGAGGAGTCGGACAAGGGCAAGGGAGAGGAGTGGGACAAGGGCAAGGGAGAGGAGTGGGATAAGGGCAAGGGAGAGGAGTAGGGCAAGGGAGAGGAGTAGGGCAAGGGAGAGGAGTAGGGCAAGGGAGAGGAGTGGGGCAAGGGAGAGGAGTGGGGCAAGGCAGAGGAGTGGGACAAGGGCAAGGCAGAGGAGTGGGACAAGGGCAAGGGAGAGGAGTGGGACAAGGGCAAGAGAGAGGAGTGGGACAGGGACAAGGGCGAGGAGTGGGACAGGGACAAGGACAAGGGAGAGGAGTGAGACAAGGGCAAGGGAAAGGGAGAGGAGTGGGACAAGAACAAGGGAGAGGAGTGGGACAAGAACAAGGGAGAGGAGTGGGACAAGAACAAGGGAGAGGAGTGGGACAAGGGAAAGGAAGAGGAGTGGGACAAGAACAAGGGCAAGGGCGAGGAGTGGGACAAGGACAAGGGCAAGGGAGAGGAGTGGGACAAGGGCAAGGGAGAGGAGTGGGACAAGGGCAAGGGCGAGGAGAGGGACAAGGGCAAGGGAGAGGAGTGGGACACGGGCGAGGAGTGGGACAGGGACAAGGGCAAGGGCAAGGGAGAGGAGTGGGGCAAGGGCAAGGGAGAGGAGTGGGGCAAGGGCGAGGAGTGGGACAGGGACAAGGGCAAGGGAGAGGAGTGGGGCAAGGGCAAGGGCAAGGGAGAGGAGTGGGGCAAGGGCAAGGGAGAGGAGTGGGGCAAGGGCGAGGAGTGGGACAGGGACAAGGGCAAGGGAGAGGAGTGGGGCAAGGGCAAGGGAGAGGAGTGGGACAAGAACAAGGCAGAGGAGTGGGACAAGGGCAAGGGAGAGGAGTGGGACAAGGGCAAGGGAGAGGAGTGGGACAAGGGCAAGGAAGAGGAGTGGGACAAGGGCAAGGAAGAGGAGTGGGACAAGGGCAAGGCAGAGGAGTGGGACAAGGGAGTGGGAGAGGAGTGGGACAAGGGCAAGGCAGAGGAGTGGGACAAGGGAGCGGAGTGGGACAAGGGCAAGGGAGAGGAGTGGGACAAGGACAAGGGAGAGGAGTGGGACAAGGGCAAGGGAGAGGAGTGGGACAAGGGCAAGGGAGAGGAGTGGGACAAGGACAAGGGAGAGGAGTGGGACAAGGACAAGGGCAAGGGAGAGGAGTGGGACAAGGGCAAGGGAGAGGAGTGGGACAAGGACAAGGGAGAGGAGTGGGACAAGGACAAGGGAGAGGAGTGGGACATGGACAAGGGAGAGGAGTGGGACATGGGCAAGGGAGAGGAGTGGGACATGGGCAAGGGAGAGGAGTGGGACAAGGGCAAGGGAGAGGAGTGGGACAAGGGCAAGGGAGAGGAGTGGGACAAGGGCAAGGGTGAGGAGTGGGACAAGGCAGAGGAGTGGGACAAGGGCAAGGGAGAGGAGTGGGACAAGGGCAAGGGAGAGGAGTGGGACAAGGGCAAGGGCGAGGAGTGGGGCAAGGGTGAGGAGTGGGACAAGGGAGAGGAGTGGGACAAGGGAGAGGAGTGGGACACGGGCGAGGAGTGGGACAGGGACAAGGGCAAGGGCAAGGGAGAGGAGTGGGGCAAGGGCGAGGAGTGGGGCAAGGGCGAGGAGTGGGACAGGGACAAGGGCAAGGGAGAGGAGTGGGGCAAGGGCAAGGGAGAGGAGTGGGACAAGAACAAGGCAGAGGAGTGGGACAAGGGCAAGGCAGAGGAGTGGGACAAGGGCAAGGCAGAGGAGTGGGACAAGGGCAAGGGAGAGGAGTGGGACAAGGGCAAGGGAGAGGAGTGGGACAAGGGCAAGGAAGAGGAGTGGGACAAGGGCAAGGAAGAGGAGTGGGACAAGGGCAAGGCAGAGGAGTGGGACAAGGGAGAGGGAGAGGAGTGGGACAAGGGCAAGGCAGAGGAGTGGGACAAGGGAGCGGAGTGGGACAAGGGCAAGGGAGAGGAGTGGGACAAGGACAAGGGAGAGGAGTGGGACAAGGGCAAGGGAGAGGAGTGGGACAAGGGCAAGGGAGAGGAGTGGGACAAGGACAAGGGAGAGGAGTGGGACAAGGACAAGGGCAAGGGAGAGGAGTGGGACAAGGGCAAGGGAGAGGAGTGGGACAAGGACAAGGGAGAGGAGTGGGACAAGGACAAGGGAGAGGAGTGGGACATGGACAAGGGAGAGGAGTGGGACATGGGCAAGGGAGAGGAGTGGGACAAGGGCAAGGGAGAGGAGTGGGACAAGGGCAAGGGAGAGGAGTGGGACAAGGGCAAGGGAGAGGAGTGGGACAAGGGCAAGGGTGAGGAGTGGGACAAGGCAGAGGAGTGGGACAAGGGCAAGGGAGAGGAGTGGGACAAGGGCAAGGGAGAGGAGTGGGACAAGGACAAGGGCAAGGGCGAGGAGTGGGACAAGGACAAGGGCGAGGAGTGGGACAGGGACTAGGACAAGGCAGAGGAGTGGGGAAATGGAAAGGGAGAGGAGTGGGACAAGGGCAAGGGAGAGGAGTGGGACAGGGACAATGACAAGGGCAAGGGCGAGGAGGGAGACAAGGACAAGGGCGAGGAGTGGGACAGGGACAAGGACAAGGGAGAGGAGTGGGACAAGGGCAAGGGCAAGGGAGAGGAGTAGGGCAAGGGCAAGGGAGAGGAGTGGGACAAGGGCAAGGGAGAGGAGTGGGACAAGGACAAGGGCAAGGGAGAGGAGTGGGACAAGGGCAAGGGAGAGGAGTGGGACAAGGGCAAGGGCAAGGGAGAGGAGTGGGACAAGAACAAGGGAGAGGAGTGGGACAAGGGCAAGGGAGAGGAGTGGGACAAGGACAAGGGCGAGGAGTGGGACAAGGGCAAGGGCGAGGAGTGGGACAAGGGCAAGGGCAAGGGCGAGGAGTGGGGCAAGGGCAAGGGAGAGGAGTGGGACAAGGGCAAGGGAGAGGAGTGGGACAAGGGCAAGGGCAAGGGCGAGGAGTGGGACAAGGGCAAGGGTGAGGAGTGGGACAAGGGAGAGGAGTGGGACAAGGGCAAGGGAGAGGAGTGGGACAAGGGCAAGGGTGAGGAGTGGGACAAGGCAGAGGAGTGGGACAAGGACAAGGGAGAGGAGTGGGACAAGGGCAAGGTAGAGGAGTGGGACAAGGACAAGGGCAAGGGCGAGGAGTGGGACAAGGGCAAGGGTGAGGAGTGGGACAAGGGAGAGGAGTGGGACAAGGGCAAGGGAGAGGAGTGGGACAAGGGCAAGGGTGAGGAGTGGGACAAGGCAGAGGAGTGGGACAAGGACAAGGGAGAGGAGTGGGACAAGGGCAAGGGAGAGGAGTAGGACAAGGGCAAGGGAGAGGAGTGGGACAAGGGCAAGGGAGTTAGAATGCGTGGTGGCGCTCAAAGAAGGGCCAGAGCTAGGGTAACTAATGAAATAAGAGCTACTATAAAAGACCATGTCATAAACCACGGGCTATCATACAGAGAGGCTGGTGAACGAGTACAGCCAAATCTCAGCCAGGGCACGGTGGCATCAATTGTTCGGATTTTTAGAGAAACCAACAGGTAGGATATTGTTTCTCCTACTGCAAAGTGTAAATAATTTGACCATGTATTACAGTGACTGTGTGCCTCCGGTCTCTAATATGTAACTGTATATTGTCCCTCTAAGGATTCAACGTCTACCTCCTTCAGGGGGCAGAGGAAAGCTCCTGAATGAAGAACAGGAACTTGCTATTGTCAACATGGTGATTGCTGACAATGAAATTAAACTGAAGGACATTCAGTCCAGAGTTGTAGAGGACAACCTTGTCTTTAGGAACATTGCAGCAATCAGCACAACATCCATTTCTCGGACTCTAGCTAAACACAGAGTCCAAATGAAACAATTGTACAACGTTCCTTTTGAAAGAAACGGTGAGTGCATCAAAGAATTCCGTCACCAATACATCCAGGTAAGGTTATGCAATGCAGTCATTACTGTACTATACATTGTATGTTTTGCAGTAAACTACTCTATAAACTTGGAGTACATTAGGACATACAGTAGATATACAGCAAAGCATTTACATACACTGTGTCTGATTACTTTCAGAGAGTAATGGAGTTGGAGGCCAGTCAAGTCCCACTTGTAATGATCTACGTTGATAAGGCTGGCTTTAACTTAGTGAAAAGGCGTCGGCGTGGAAGAAACATAATTGGCAAAAGGGCCACAGTTGCTGTGCCGGGCCAGAGAGGAGCCAACATCACCATGTGCGCCGCAATCTCCAACGATGGTGCACTCCTGCATAAATGTGAGATTGGCCCCTACAACACCGACCGCCTTCTCCTGTTTTTAGAAGACCTGCACGAAAGACTTGTGCCAGAGGTAGAATGGGGACAGGTGAGAGACCACTTGGCAATATATGTGATCACATGGGACAATGTGGCATTCCACCATTCCCGTGCAGTCACAGCATGGTCTAACGCCCATCCTAGGATGATGTCCCCTTTCCTTGCTCCTTACTCCCCTTTCCTCAACCCCATTGAGGAGTTTTTCTCATCCTGGAGATGGAAGGTTTTTGACCATCATCCACAGGACCAAATGTCCCTCCTGGATGCAATGGATGCTGCATGCCAAGACATCACAGCTGAACACTGCCAGGGGTGGATAAGGCATGCCAAAAGATTCTTCCCATGATGCCTTGCCAGAGAAGATATCAGGTGTGATGTGGATGAGAACATGTGGCCAAATGCAGAAGACCGGGCAGATTAGAAGATGACTCTTTTTTTTATATTTTTTTTATTTTTTATTATGGTACTTTTTCTGTTCGTATATTTTGTATTTTCACATAATAAATGGCAGCTATAATGCATGTTTCTGTTATCTTGCAGTAATGTCCTTTTGCAAATAAAGTCTTTATTGCAGCAATTCTGTCTCTGTCTTTGTTTTTTCATTAACCGTACACTCTATAAAGCATCTGAGGTGGGGCTTTTTTTTAATTGAATTTCTGCAGCAAAAGACCTAAACCCAACAAAACAAAAATGTTGAGAGGCTTCAAAAGAAACTGCAGTGCAAAACACAATCTATGATCAGTACAGTATACTGTCTGTTGAATAAGGGCAGACCTGACACATATAAAATAATGCAGTTTCTGTAATTCTGATGTTAGTGTTTTTATGACATTGTGCTCTGATTGACTAAATCTTCCTGTTGGACGAGAA
This sequence comes from Rutilus rutilus, assembly GCF_951802725.1. NCBI lineage: Eukaryota > Metazoa > Chordata > Actinopteri > Cypriniformes > Leuciscidae > Rutilus > Rutilus rutilus. The sequence continues at coordinate 752,504 of NC_140227.1, forward strand.
CATATGTTAGTGTTTTGGAAAATTATTTGATTGTGAGACGTGTTTGCAGTGTTTTGGTAGACATAGTGTATTGTTGCCAGTGTATTATTGTATTTTGAAAATTAGTGTTGGAGTTTAGTTTACAATGTGTGATTTTGAGCATGAAATTAACTGTTTAATTGTGTGTTGTAGGTGTGTTGGTGCGTTAAGAGTTTAGGAAATTTGTTAAAAGTATTGAAAAAATTGTCATAGCGATTTAAAAAAACTGTAAATAATTCATATTGCAGAATAAAAGGGCGGGCCTGGTTGAGATAGTAGTGTGTTAACCTGGCAGGTGTGTGTGAGTGAGTGAGTGAGTGAGTGAGTGTGTGTGAGAGAGAGAGTGAGTGAGTGTGTGTGAGAGAGAGAAAGAGTGAGTGAGTGTGTGTGTGTGTGTGTGTGCGTGTGTGCGTGTGTGTGCGCCTCTGCCATCCACATCAGGTCCATGTTGCAGGCCAGCAGTGGCAGGTGTGTGTGTGTGTGTGTGCGCGAGTGTGTGTGTGTGTGTGTACCTGGGCGAGTGCGCCTCTGCCATCCACATCAGGTCCATGTTGCAGGCCAGCAGTGGCAGGTGTGTGTGTGTGTGCCGGCTCTCGTATGAACCGCTCAGATTCCCACTCGTCAGAAGAACGTCGACGATCAGCTGTAAGTTCGTTTCCCACCGGATCGGCTCGCCGAACAGAACCACAGCTACACACACACACACACACACACACACACACACACACACACAACACAAGCCAAACCAACACTGTTATTAATTTTATTACGTTACATCATTGCTTTGTTTTTCTTTTATAATATAAGTTCCAGCTAAATACATGTCAAGTACACACACCGTACACTACTGTGAAAACGTTTGGGGTCGGTAAGATTTTCAGTCAAAGCTGCATTTATATGATCAGAAATACAGTAAAACAGTGAAATATTATCTTAATGTAAATCAGCTGTTCTCTATGTGAATATATAGTAAAGTGTAATTTATTCCTGTGATCAAAGCTGAATTTTCAGCATCATTACTCCAGTCTTCAGTGTCACATGATCCTCCAGAAATCACTCTAATATGTCATATTTTAGTGGAAACTGATGCATTTTATTTTTCAGGATTCTTTGATGAAGAGAAAGTTTCATTTATTTGAAATAGAATCTTTTGCAACATCATAAATGTCTTCACTGTCACTTTTGAGTAGTATTAACTTCTTAAAAAAAAAGAAAATAAAAAAAGAAAGTCTTACTGACCCCAAACCTGTGAGCTAGTGTAGTTCAGGATCATTCAGACCGCTCTCATGAACAATATTCACAGAAATATGAACATTTCTACAGTCATGTGCAGCTCAGAGAAGACTGACTGACCCAGACACATGAAGGAGCGAACACAGCGATCCTTTAACCTGACGATTAATGTGTTTGAGTTGAGTGTGTGTGTATGGTTGAGTTGAACGTGTGTGTGTGTGTGTGTGTGTGTGTGTGTGTGTGTGTGTGTGTGTGTGTGTGTGTGTGTGTGTGTGTGTGTGTGTGTTGTTTGAACGTGTGTGTATGGTTGAGCAGGAACATCTCACCTTCGACCTTAGGCAGGGTCACCACAGGAGAGGACTGAAACAACAGCACATCATCAGTTAGACACATCATAAAAACACCTGACTATAAAAGTGCAAACCATCTGAAATCCTTCAAGGCTGGCTGAGGATGATTTCTCTTTTCTAACTCTAGTTAGTGTGTAATGTTGCTGTTTGAGCTTAAACAACATGTTTGATCAAAACTCCAGTAAAACTGCTGCTTCTGTGTGAATATATAGTGAAATGAAATTTGTTCTTGAATTTTTGTAACAGTTTTTATTTTTTGATCCATCGAATGCATCCTAAAAGTATTTGAAGTAAATAAAAGTATTAATTTCTTCACAAAAAGAAAAGTCTTGAGCATTTTTTAAATGATGAATTGCATCAAACTGAATCAAATTGTGACAGATTCAGATTTCATGATGCAGCGTTTCATTAAGTAGAGAATTATAATGGCAGCAAATGTTTCTCAGACACGTGTGTGTGTGTGTGTGTGTGTGTGTGTGTGTGTAGTGAGTGGTGTGTGTGTGTGTGTGTGTGTGTAGTGAGTGGTGTGTGTGTGTGTGTGTGTGTGTGTGTGTGTGTGTGTGTGTGTGTGTAGTGAGTGGTGTGTGTAGTGAGTGGTGTGTGTGTGTGTGTGTGTGTGTGTGTGTGTGTGTGTGTGTGTGTGTGTGTGTGTGTGTGTGTAGTGAGTGGTGTGTGTGTGTGTGTGTGTATGTATGTGTGTAGTGAGTGGTGTGTGTGTGTTTGTGTGTGTGTGTGTGTGTGTGTGTGTGTGTAGTGAGTGGTGTGTGTGTGTGTGTGTGTGTGTAGTGAGTGGTGTGTGTGTGTGTGTGTGTGTGTGTGTGTGTGTGTGTGTGTGTGTGTGTGTGTGTGAGTGTGTGTGTGTGTGTGTGTGTGTGTGATCTGGACTCACGGGGAGTTTGGGCCGCCGGTTGTGATCCACCATGTCCAGCAGAGGGAAAGACTCGCGCAGCATGTCGATGCTGACGACGTTAGTGAAGCCCACGCTGATCCACAGGTTAAGGAGTCATTATCACTGCTTTATGACCAAAGCCTTTTCTCTCCGCAAACAACAGGAGATTTGAGGGATTATGATAATCCCATTCCTCACAGTAAGCTTGTAAATACTATCACATCATCGAGGGGGAATAAAAGCCACATCTGCATATGTGCACTCAATTAAAATCTGCAGGTCAATAATCACACCAGGCCGTATCAGGAGGATAACACACACACACACACACACACACACACACACACACACACACACACACACACACACACACACACACACACACACAGTGAAGGAACAGGAGGATAACACACACACACACACACACACACACACTGAAGGAACAGGAGGATAACACACACACACACACACACACACTGAAGGAACAGGAGGATAACACACACACACACACACACACTGAAGGAACAGGAGGATAACACACACACACACACACACACTGAAGGAACAGGAGGATAACACACACACACACACACTGAAGGATACTTCTTGGCGATGTCCAGCACAGGGCCTTGTCCAGACACCAGCACATGCTTGTCATGAAACTTCTTGAACATTCTCAGAGGACTGTGAGACATCATGACCTGGTCCTGAGAAATCTATAAATCAACAGATTATCATCCATATCAGCCGTTATTATCCACTCATAAACACTTCATGCAACAAAACATGTACACTACTGAACATCTGTGTTTTCAGACATGAAGAGTTTATTTTGTTCCGAATCAGTGATTAAACTTGTTATAATGTTGCCATTTCTTCTTGATCCGGGTCTTTTCCACAAGACAACTCTCCAAAGCCAGGATGATTCGCAGTTTTATTGAATATAATCTAAAGTGAACAAGACAAAGACTTGACAAAACATGAACTTCCCAACAGTAGAACGACACGAACGACACTGGTGACATGACCCGGATCCGGCCCTCATCTGTGCTGAATCACACTGTTACAGATTAATAAACACTCAGCACTGAATCATGCTGTCTGAACTGTGTGGAAGCTTGTTTCCGCCACAGAATAAAAAATATAAAAGATAATTGCAACTTTTTTTCTCACAATTGCGAGTTTATATCTTCTATAAAGTCAGAATTGCATGATATAAAGTTGCAATTGCGTGTTATAAAGTCAGAATTGTGAGATTTAACTTTTTTGCTCAGAATTGTGTTTATATCTCGTAATTCTGACTTTCTAACACGCAATTGCAAGAAATAAAGTCAGAATTGCAAGAAATAAAGTCAGAATTGCGAGAAATAAAGTCAGAATTACGAGAAATAAAGTCAGAATTGCGTGAAATAAAGTCAGAATTGCGAGAAATAAAGTCAGAATTACGAGAAATAAAGTCAGAATTGCGTGAAATAAAGTCAGAAATAAAGTCAGAATTGCGAGAAATAAAGTCAGAATTGCGAGAAATAAAGTCAGAAATAAAGTCAGAATTGCGAGAAATAAAGTCAGAAATAAAGTCAGAATTGCGAGAAATAAAGTCAGAATTGCGAGAAATAAAGTCAGAAATAAAGTCAGAATTGCGAGAAATAAAGTCAGAATTGCGAGAAATAAAGTCAGAATTGCGAGAAATAAAGTCAGAAATAAAGTCAGAATTGCGAGAAATAAAGTCAGAAATAAAGACAGAATTGCGAGAAATAAAGTCAGAATTGCGAGAAATAAAGTCAGAATTGCGAGATATAAAGTCAGAATTGCGAGAAATAAAGTCAGAATTGCGAGAAATAAAGTCAGAAATAAAGTCAGAATTGCGAGATATAAAGTCAGAATTGCGAGAAATAAAGTCAGAAATAAAGTCAGAATTGCGAGAAATAAAGTCAGAAATAAAGTCAGAATTGCGAGATATAAAGTCAGAATTGCGAGAAATAAAGTCAGAAATAGAGTCAGAATTGCGAGAAATAAAGTCAGAAATAAAGTCAGAATTGCGAGAAATAAAGTCAGAAATAAAGTCAGAATTGCGAGATATAAAGTCAGAATTGCGAGAAATAAAGTCAGAATTGCGAGATATAAAGTCAGAATTGCGAGAAATAAAGTCAGAATTGCGAGAAATAAAGTCAGAATTGCGAGAAATAAAGTCAGAAATAAAGTCAGAATTGCGAGAAATAAAGTCAGAATTGCGAGAAATAAAGTCAGAAATAAAGTCAGAATTGTGAGAAATAAAGTCAGAATTGCGAGAAATAAAGTCAGAATTGCGAGATATAAAGTCAGAATTGCGAGAAATAAAGTCAGAAATAAAGTCAGAATTGCGAGAAATAAAGTCAGAATTGCGAGAAATAAAGTCAGAAATAAAGTCAGAATTGTGAGAAATAAAGTCAGAATTGCGAGAAATAAAGTCAGAATTGCGAGATATAAAGTCAGAATTGCGAGAAATAAAGTCAGAAATAAAGTCAGAATTGCGAGAAATAAAGTCAGAATTGCGAGAAATAAAGTCAGAATTGCAAGATATAAAGTCAGAATTGTGTGATATAAAGTCAGAATTGCGAGAAATAAAGTCAGAATTGCGAGAAATAAAGTCAGAAATAAAGTCAGAATTGCGAGAAATAAAGTCAGAATTGCGAGATGTAAAAAGTCACAATTATCTTTTAAAATGTTTTATTCTGTGGCGGAAACAAGCTTCCATAGAACTGTTAAAAAGCAGTTTTAAAAATAAACTTCCGTGTGAATGTCTTTAGAGCCAGGGAAAGAAGTGTGCATTCTCCCTAGGGCTGTGCAAAAATATCGATACAGCTAACTATCGCGATATTTTTTTTCACGATAGTGTATCGATATTTCAACCTCTAGTATCGATATAAAAAAAAATATAAAAAAATGTCATCAAATCCCTCTGTGTGCGTCAAACAGTCTCCGCCGCTGCTGTAGTTGTCGCTGACTCGCTGTCCAGTTGTATGAGGCGCCGGACTGGACAAAAGCGAAGTGAACTGCGCGCGAGAGAGACCGAGGGTGTGAGCGCGCGAGAGAGACCGAGTGTGTCTGCGCGTGAGAGAGACCGAGGGTGTGAGCGCGCGAGAGAGACCGAGTGTGTCTGCGCGTGAGAGAGACCGAGGGTGTGAGCGCGCGAGAGAAACCGAGGGTTTCCGAGCATTGGTACATTCATAGTAATATAATTACTATATAAGAGGCATAGAAGTTCGATTAATGGACAACAATAATCAGTACAAACGTCTTGTCGGACAACAATAATCAGTACAAACGTCTATTGTTTAATAAATATAAATAATTCGAGCACATAAACTTCCATATGGAGGATTAAATAAGATTGAATGTATGTAGTAAGATTCCATAACTAATCACTGACACTGTACCACAATCGCGTCAAATAACAATGATTCTGAATTTTATTCACCAACATCAGGATGTTGTCAGTGCAAGTCATGGTGTCCGAGCATTAGTAGGCTTATTTGGTACATAGTAATATATAATTATTATATAAGAGGCATGGACGTTCAATTAATGGACAACAATATAAATAAAAACAACAATTAAATTATTATAAACAATAGTTCAAAACAAGACGTTTGTAGTACTGATTATTGCTGTCCATTAATCGAACTTCCATGCCTCTTATAGTATATAATATTATGTACCAATTAGGCTACTAATGCTGGGGCACTCTCAGTCTCTCTCGCACGCAGACACACTCCGTCTCTCGCGTACTGTCGCTCGCACACGCAGACACACTCGACACAATGCAAATACCTTTGCGAATAAATTGGAATTTAAGTTTTTGTCTGCTGAGTTATCAATATAATGTGATACACATACCAGAATACCCCAGGTGGTACATAACAAGTTGTATATTCAGCTCTACTTTTATTTTATTTTTACATTTTTGATTTAAAAAAAAAGAAAAGTATTGCAATATATCGCAATATGTATTGTATTGTATCGTATCGTGATATATCGTATCGTGACCCATGTATCGTGATATGTATCATATCGTGAGGCCCTTGCCAATACCCTGCCCTAATTCTCCCAGCGCATGAAGCTCTCGTTTGTCGAAAGCTGACGTTTATTTAGATTTCTCATGGTTTGATCTCTTCAATGCTGAATGAATGTGATACAGAGAGCATTTCACAGCAGAAATCTCCTGGAGACTGCGAGAGAACAGAACTCACGGGAACACCCAGTATGTGTGACAGCTGATCTGCCTTCTTCTGTCGTAAGCAGTTTCCAGCATTCGTGACGAAGACGACGGGAACCAGGAACTGTCCCTTGGCGTCCACAAGCTTCTGGAAGGCTCTCTTGGCCGCTGGGATGGGCGTCTTCCCTCGCACTAGGACTCCATCGATGTCAAAAAGCAACCCGAAGCCTGGCTCCAACTGTTAGAGAGAGGCAGAGATCCACAATAGAGAATAAACATCAAAAACAGACCTAAAGAAAAGCACACATTACTGGATGAATCAGTGTTTTTGAACGAATCTCTTGAATGAATGATTCAATGACTCACTCATGAAGACTTCACTTGTTTCATTACTGGATGAATCAGTGTTTTTGAACAAATCTCTTGAATGAATGATTCAATGACTCACTCATAGAGACTTCACTTGTTTCATTACTGGATGAATCAGTGTTTTTGAACAAATCTCTTGAATGAATGATTCAATGACTCACTCATAGAGACTTCACTTGTTTCATTACTGGATGAATCAGTGTTTTTGAACAAATCTCTTGAATAAATGATTCAATGACTCACTCATGAAGACTTCACTTGTTTCATTACTGGATGAATCAGCGTTTTTGAACGAATCTCTTGAATGAATGATTCAATGACTCACTCATGAAGACTTCACTTGTTTCATTACTGGATGAATCAGTGTTTTTGAACAAATCTCTTGAATGAATGATTCAATGACTCACTCATGAAGACTTCACTTGTTTCATTACTGGATGAATCAGCGTTTTTGAACGAATCTCTTGAATGAATGATTCAATGACTCACTCATGAAGACTTCACTTGTTTCATTACTGGATGAATCAGCGTTTTTGAACGAATCTCTTGAATGAATGATTCAATGACTCACTCATGAAGACTTCACTTGTTTCATTACTGGATGAATCAGCGTTTTTGAACGAATCTCTTGAATGAATGATTCAATGACTCACTCATGAAGACTTCACTTGTTTCATTACTGGATGAATCAGTGTTTTTGAACAAATCTCTTGAATGAATGATTCAATGACTCACTCATAGAGACTTCACTTGTTTCATTACTGGATGAATCAGTGTTTTTGAACGAATCTCTTGAATGAATAATTCAATGACTCACTCATAGAGACTTCACTTGTTTCATTACTGGATGAATCAGTGTTTTTGAACAAATCTCTTGAATGAATGATTCAATGACTCACTCAGAAAGACTTCACTTGTTTCATTACTGGATGAATCAGCGTTTTTAAACAAATCTCTTGAATGAATGATTCAATGACTCACTCATGAAGACTTCACTTGTTTCATTACTGGATGAATCAGCGTTTTTAAACAAATCTCTTGAATGAATGATTCAATGACTCACTCAAAGAGACTTCACTTGTTTCATTACTGGATGAATCAGTGTTTTTGAACAAATCTCTTGAATGAATGATTTAATGACTCACTCATAAAGACTTCACTTGTTTCATTACTGGATGAATCAGTGTTTTTGAACAAATCTCTTGAATGAATGATTCAATGACTCACTCATAGAGACTTCACTTGTTTCATTACTGGATGAATCAGTGTTTTTGAACAAATCTCTTGAATGAATGATTCAATGACTCACTCATAGAGACTTCACTTGTTTCATTACTGGATGAATCAGTGTTTTTGAACGAATCTCTTGAATGAATAATTCAATGACTCACTCATAGAGACTTCACTTGTTTCATTACTGGATGAATCAGTGTTTTTGAACAAATCTCTTGAATGAATGATTCAATGACTCACTCAAAAAGACTTCACTTGTTTCATTACTGGATGAATCAGCGTTTTTGAACAAATCTCTTGAATGAATGATTCAATGACTCACTCATAGAGACTTCACTTGTTTCATTACTGGATGAATCAGTGTTTTTGAACAAATCTCTTGAATGAATGATTCAATGACTCACTCATAGAGACTTCACTTGTTTCATTACTGGATGAATCAGCGTTTTTGAACGAATCTCTTGAATGAATGATTCAATGACTCACTCAGAAAGACTTCACTTGTTTCATTACTGGATGAATCAGCGTTTTTAAACAAATCTCTTGAATGAATGATTCAATGACTCACTCAAGAAGACTTCACTTGTTTCATTACTGGATGAATCAGTGTTTTTGAACAAATCTCTTGAATGAATGATTCAATGACTCACTCAGAAAGACTTCACTTGTTTCATTACTGGATGAATCAGTGTTTTTGAACGAATCTCTTGAATGAATGATTCAATGACTCACTCAAAGAGACTTCACTTGTTTCATTACTGGATGAATCAGTGTTTTTGAACAAATCTCTTGAATGAATGATTTAATGACTCACTCATAAAGACTTCACTTGTTTCATTACTGGATGAATCAGTGTTTTTGAACAAATCTCTTGAATGAATGATTCAATGACTCACTCAGAAAGACTTCACTTGTTTCATGACTGGATGAATCAGTGTTTTTGAACAAATCTCTTGAATGAATGATTCAATGACTCACTCATAAAGACTTCACTTGTTTCATTACTGGATGAATCAGTGTTTTTGAACAAATCTCTTGAATGAATGATTCAATGACTCACTCAGAAAGACTTCACTTGTTTCATGACTGGATGAATCAGTGTTTTTGAACAAATCTCTTGAATAAATGATTCAATGACTCACTCATAGAGATTTCACTTGTTTCATGACTGGATGAATCAGTGTTTTTGAACAAATCTCTTGAATGAATGATTCAATGACTCACTCATAAAGACTTCACTTGTTTCATTACTGGATGAATCAGTGTTTTTGAACAAATCTCTTGAATAAATGATTCAATGACTCACTCATGAAGACTTCACTTGTTTCATTACTGGATGAATCAGCGTTTTTGAACGAATCTCTTGAATGAATGATTCAATGACTCACTCATGAAGACTTCACTTGTTTCATTACTGGATGAATCAGTGTTTTTGAACAAATCTCTTGAATGAATGATTCAATGACTCACTCATGAAGACTTCACTTGTTTCATTACTGGATGAATCAGCGTTTTTGAACGAATCTCTTGAATGAATGATTCAATGACTCACTCATGAAGACTTCACTTGTTTCATTACTGGATGAATCAGCGTTTTTGAACAAATCTCTTGAATGAATGATTCAATGACTCACTCATAGAGACTTCACTTGTTTCATTACTGGATGAATCAGTGTTTTTGAACAAATCTCTTGAATAAATGATTCAATGACTCACTCATGAAGACTTCACTTGTTTCATTACTGGATGAATCAGCGTTTTTGAACGAATCTCTTGAATGAATGATTCAATGACTCACTCATGAAGACTTCACTTGTTTCATTACTGGATGAATCAGTGTTTTTGAACAAATCTCTTGAATGAATGATTCAATGACTCACTCATAGAGACTTCACTTGTTTCATTACTGGATGAATCAGTGTTTTTGAACGAATCTCTTGAATGAATAATTCAATGACTCACTCATAGAGACTTCACTTGTTTCATTACTGGATGAATCAGTGTTTTTGAACAAATCTCTTGAATGAATGATTCAATGACTCACTCAGAAAGACTTCACTTGTTTCATTACTGGATGAATCAGCGTTTTTAAACAAATCTCTTGAATGAATGATTCAATGACTCACTCATGAAGACTTCACTTGTTTCATTACTGGATGAATCAGCGTTTTTAAACAAATCTCTTGAATGAATGATTCAATGACTCACTCAAAGAGACTTCACTTGTTTCATTACTGGATGAATCAGTGTTTTTGAACAAATCTCTTGAATGAATGATTTAATGACTCACTCATAAAGACTTCACTTGTTTCATTACTGGATGAATCAGTGTTTTTGAACAAATCTCTTGAATGAATGATTCAATGACTCACTCATAAAGACTTCACTTGTTTCATTACTGGATGAATCAGTGTTTTTGAACGAATCTCTTGAATGAATAATTCAATGACTCACTCATAGAGACTTCACTTGTTTCATTACTGGATGAATCAGTGTTTTTGAACAAATCTCTTGAATGAATGATTCAATGACTCACTCATAGAGACTTCACTTGTTTCATTACTGGATGAATCAGTGTTTTTGAACGAATCTCTTGAATGAATAATTCAATGACTCACTCATAGAGACTTCACTTGTTTCATTACTGGATGAATCAGTGTTTTTGAACAAATCTCTTGAATGAATGATTCAATGACTCACTCAAAAAGACTTCACTTGTTTCATTACTGGATGAATCAGCGTTTTTAAACAAATCTCTTGAATGAATGATTCAATGACTCACTCATGAAGACTTCACTTGTTTCATTACTGGATGAATCAGCGTTTTTGAACAAATCTCTTGAATGAATGATTCAATGACTCACTCATAGAGACTTCACTTGTTTCATTACTGGATGAATCAGTGTTTTTGAACAAATCTCTTGAATGAATGATTCAATGACTCACTCATAGAGACTTCACTTGTTTCATTACTGGATGAATCAGCGTTTTTGAACGAATCTCTTGAATGAATGATTCAATGACTCACTCAGAAAGACTTCACTTGTTTCATTACTGGATGAATCAGCGTTTTTAAACAAATCTCTTGAATGAATGATTCAATGACTCACTCAAGAAGACTTCACTTGTTTCATTACTGGATGAATCAGTGTTTTTGAACAAATCTCTTGAATAAATAATTCAATGACTCACTCATAGAGACTTCACTTGTTTCATTACTGGATGAATCAGTGTTTTTGAACAAATCTCTTGAATGAATGATTCAATGACTCACTCAGAAAGACTTAACTTGTTTCATTACTGGATGAATCAGTGTTTTTGAACGAATCTCTTGAATGAATGATTCAATGACTCACTCAAAGAGACTTCACTTGTTTCATTACTGGATGAATCAGTGTTTTTGAACAAATCTCTTGAATGAATGATTTAATGACTCACTCATAAAGACTTCACTTGTTTCATTACTGGATGAATCAGTGTTTTTGAACAAATCTCTTGAATGAATGATTCAATGACTCACTCAGAAAGACTTCACTTGTTTCATGACTGGATGAATCAGTGTTTTTGAACAAATCTCTTGAATGAATGATTCAATGACTCACTCATAAAGACTTCACTTGTTTCATTACTGGATGAATCAGTGTTTTTGAACAAATCTCTTGAATGAATGATTCAATGACTCACTCAGAAAGACTTCACTTGTTTCATGACTGGATGAATCAGTGTTTTTGAACAAATCTCTTGAATAAATGATTCAATGACTCACTCATAGAGATTTCACTTGTTTCATTACTGGATGAATCAGTGTTTTTGAATGAATCTCTTGGAAAAATGATTCAATGACGCACTCAGAAAGACTTCACTTGTTTCATTACTGAATGAATCAGTGTTTTTGAACGAATCTCTTGAATGAATGATTCAATGACTCACTCATAAAGACTTCACTTGTTTCATTACTGAATGAATCAGTGTTTTTGAACGAATCTCTTGAATGTTTAAAAATTGCACCACTGTTCCTGAAAATCGAGGTGAGTAACGAATTGTACACCGTTTCAGCCCAATTTAAATAATATCTTATACTGCCTTCAAATGCACCTTAGACAAGTGACTAAAATGTATTTGTCATTGAATAATTCATTAAAGAGATTCATTCAAAAACACTGATTCATCCATTAATGTTTACATTTATGCATTTGACAGACGCTTTTATCCAAAGCAACTTACATTGCATTTCAAGGTACACATTTACATTCTTATCAGTTTTTGCTTTCCCTGGGAATCAAACCCATGACCTTGGTGTTGCAAGCGCCAGCACTCTACTGTATGAGCCACAGGAAAGCTTGTGAAATGAGTCACTGAATCATCCAGTAATGAAACAAGCGAAGTCTTTAGACTTGTTCGACTTGACCCGCCGCTGCACAGACCGATCGGTTTATGACATCAAAATACCGTGATAGCAATTGAAAAGCATACGGAGCCGTCCGCTCTCTCTAATCGCTCTCGCGATATTTTGATGTCATTCACCGATCGGTCTGTGCAGCGGCGGGTCAAGTCGAACAAGTCTATGAGTGAGTCATTGAATCATTCACTCAAGAGATTCATTCAAAAACGCTGATTCATCCAGTAATGAAACAAGTGAAGTCTTTACGAGTGAGTCATTGAATCATTCATTCAAATTCAAAATTCTAATTAAATATTTTTAAATAGACTCCAGCAATTAACATTTTGTCAGAACCTTTAGTAAATTGCATGTTAATAGTTTAGTTCTCTGTTCAGAATTGTGATCTGTCTTGTTGTGAATTAATTAGAATAGAAATGTTTAATTCATTATCTTTAATAACAGAAACAGTTTTGTCTTTTACAAGGTTGTTCAGCTTTCAGAAAAGTCTACCCATAATGCATAGCGGGCGAGAACACGCAGAAAGAAAAGAGAGAGATTAGAAAAGAGATTGGCTCCGTGTGTGTGTGTGTGCTGTATCTGTGTAATCCTGTTCATAACCTTCAGTAAACAGTGTTTTATTTTAATTCAAGTGTTCTGCAAGTTCACGTCAGGACGAAGGATTTCCCAGTTAGTCGCGCAAACTTGCCACATCGACCAATAGACGTCTGCTGGTCTTATGAGTGATTCCTGTGTGAGATCTGCTTCATAAATTGCTCCGCTATTGACATCAAAATCTATATTCCACCGCATGGTTTGGCCACACTATATCTTAAGCTGGCCTTGGTACAGTGGAACTGCACACACACATGTGAATTAACAAGAGCTTACTATAGGGTTAGGGACTGATTTAGTGTTACCTAATGTTTCATTTGATGCTTTGGCAACATGAACTAAAGATATAGACAGAATAAAGATGACATAATCCAGTTTTAGTGGCACACACACACACACACACACACACACAAGCATCGCCTCATTCCAAGATGTCTCTCTCCTGGGAGATTAACTCTGCCAGAAGAGGCTGACGCTGCGTCACACTCGACCCGACGGACGCTCGTAACGCTCGCTGGAGGATTACAGTCCCTCTGCTTTACTCAAACATCACAATCCCACAGGGAGTCTCTCTCGGGAAGATCCTCCATCACGTCCATCACTCCTGCAGTTCTCATGAAGAGACGTGATGTTTATCAGCACAATCATGACGTTCCCTACAGATCACCAGATATTCCCACATCTTCAGTCTGTGTGAGGAAGAGGTTTGGTTTCACTGTGTGATCAGAGACGCTGAGTCATGATAGTCTGTGACCCTGCACCACAGAACCAGTCACATGACGCACGGGTATATCTGAGGCAATCGCCAACATAAATGACCAACTTTAAAGGAGATTTTCTCAATGTTTCGATTTTCCATAGTCGTATCTCAGCCAAATATTGTCCTGTCCTAACAAACCACACATCATTGGAAAGCTTATTTATGTATACATCTCAGTTTCAGAAACTTGACCCATGTGACCCATGGTCCAGGTCACATGGTCCCGCAGAAGTGAACTTCACTGATTTATGCTGATTAACAGTTTGCTTCAGTGAGGGACTGAACTCAGAGAATCATGTTATCATGTTGATTTAACACTAGTCTAGTGCAAACATCTTTCATTTTCACATATTTATTAAATATTAAAATATAAATGTGCTTAATTTCAACATTTTTGAGCACATCTGCTGTCATTAAACTGTATTATACATGATATCAACTATACGCAAATCCACATCAGTAGAGAATAAGGGTTATTATCATTAACTTAAACTTAAGTACATGTTGTTAAAGTCCCCCTGTGGTGAAGATCCAGCTTTTAATGTTGTTTATGTGTCTATGTGGTGTTTTTAATATGCTTTAAGACAAACCATGTGTAAGTTCATAAGTCGACACCATTGCTGAGTATTTCCTCCTTAAAACTGCAGTGAACCAAAGACAGTCTCAAACACACGCTTTGAAATCGCTGGTGTTTCTGACGTCACAAACTACCTTGTAACCAATCAGATCAACGTGTGATCGTCAACCAGTGGATCTCTGAGCTGAGGGAGTGAGTGGAGGCGGGGCTCATTTGCATATTCATAGAACTTTAAGGCATGAAGAAACATTTTGTTTTCAAGGAAAAAACGTTTAAATGTGTCATTTTGGTGATCAAAGATGAGTTTTAAGGGATAAAATGATGGACTACAGGGGGACTTAAATTAATATTACTCAGTACTTAAATATATTATTAAACTGAAACAAGGACACCTTCAAATAAAGTGTAACCAAACATTTATTTTTAACTGAAATAAAGCTCAAATATAATAAAATATAGATATTAGTTGAAAAACAAACTAAATGAAGACTAGAAATGTTGCTGAATTGAAATAAGTTTAAGTTGAAGCACTAAAATTAATAACTGGAAATAAATACAAGTTAAAGTTAAAATAAATTTAACCTAAATAGAAATATTTAAAATATATATATTTAAAAAATAATAATAATAAAATGACAAAAGCACATAACGAAATTACAAAAAAAAAAAAAATTTAACTAAAAATATACGAATAAAAACGAATGAAACTATAATAAAACTGAAATAAGGAAACAAAACAATGATGCGAACATTTAGAACTTTGCATAAATATAATGGCATAAATAACAATAACAAACCATTAATAATTATTAATAACATGATAATTAATATTAGTCTCGCTTTGTATGAAGTGTCTTTAACTAGAATGTACTACTACTACTAAGATTTAAATTAATCGCACTTATGTTTTTACATTGTAATATTTTTTAAAAATGCATGTTAACGACATTTATAATGTATAATCACCCCTAATGTCACCATGTCCTCCTCAATAACAATCAACTGTACCAGTTATTATTTTTGACTTAAATCCCTCAAATAAATGGGGCTACCATTAATATTAGCCTATGTTTTGTATAATCAGAAATACGTAATGTTTTTTTAACTGCCGCAGTATAATAACAAACAAGTGATCAAAATATCAATATCACAATTCCTCTGATTTAAAGGATGAAAACTGAGCTGTGAAGATGAATCTGCAGATCAATAACTCCAACCCCAGTGAAGAGAGGAAACTACAGTAGACGAGGATTCACACACACACACACACACACACACACACACACAATGGATCCAGCGGTTGAGCAAACATCGGATGATGTAGGCATGTAAACACTACCTGACTGCTCAGTCCTCGCGCGGGCGTCACGACGCGCCGCACGTGCCGCGAACACACGCCGCTCGACGGCCTCATCAGCGCGGCGAAGGCCTTCATCTCGATCCGCGGTTCTGGGAGTTCTGCCGGTTCCTCCGCGGTTCTGCGAGTGAGTTCTGCCCGGTTCCAGTTCCTCCATCGGGCTTTATCAGCGCCGAGGAGTGACGACAGAGGAGGAGGCGCGAGGCATCGAAAGACTCGAGTCAGGATTCAGGAAATAAACATCCTTCCGCGCCGGCAAATGGGGGAACGCGACGCGACGCGACAGACACCCCCATCCGTCCAGCGCAGCGGCGACGCGACGAGGCTGCAGTAAACATGCCTCTCAGATGCCCTCACTAACACGGACAATCGGAAGGGGCAAAAAGGGCACAAAAAGAAAAGAAAGAGTTCCTTGTTTTTGTTCTTTTTATCTTTTCTTTCCTTGGCATTTTTTATGAAAAGATGTTGATACAAATAGAATGCATTACACATCAAACGAATATAGGGAAAAGATGATCATATTACTACGTATTATTTACTTCAGATTTAGACTTCTATCTTCTACCTTGATTTAGAATCAAGAAGGTAATTATGAGGAATTCATGTTTAGTTTTGTTGATGTTGTTATTTATGTATTATATGCATGAAAGTGTTAGCTATCATGGAATCAGTAACACTTTACAATAAGGTTTCATTAGTTACATTTGTTAACATGAACTAATAATGAACTGCACTTCCTCAGCATTTACTAAAACATTATTAAAATCAAAAGTATTTGTTAACATTAGTTAATGCACTGACTGTGACATAACATGAACAAACTATTAACAGTTGTATTATTATTAACTGTTAACAAATAAAGTAACAAATGCATTGCTAATGGTCAGTTCATGTTAGTAAATACATAAAATATAAACAAATGAACCTTATTGTAAAGTGTTACTATGAAATCAAAGATTTAAATTCCTTACAATTTAGAGTTGGACCTGGACTTAAGATTTCCTTTCACTAGATGTATTTCCCCAAGATAATAACACTTGCCTTGGATAAAAACGAATGACTTTGTCAGACTGCGGCTGAAATCGAGTTATTCTTTTATTATAGTTATGCATAACTCGCATGCTGCCGTAACTTTTACAGTAGCATGGTCGGATAAATGTAACTTTAAATTATAGGGGGGTATAATGCCCTGTTCACCAGATGTACAATAAGTCTCTGATGTCCCCAGAGTGTGTGTGTGAAGTTTTAGCTCAAAATACCCCACAGATAGTTTTATATAGCATGTTAAAGTTGTCACTTTTTGAGGGTGAGCAAAAACACACCATTTTTGTGTCTGTTCCTTTAAATGCAAATGAGCTGCTGCTCCCGGCACAGGGGGCGGAGCTTCCAGAGCTCGTGTCCTTTTACCTCACACACACACGCACTGAAAATGTCAAAAAAATTTAGCCTTTTATGCTCAAACCGGAGTCATAATTGATGTAGTTTATGTGTAGTTATCTTCTAGTCATTGATTAGCATATTCCGTCATGATAATCTATAAATCGTGTTCAGGGGGCGGGGGTTATGTAAATTCTAGGGTTGGTGATGTCACTAACCCGGGAGGAATGTGGTGTAGTCTCTACCAGCCGTTTGTTGTAGTTCTTAAACAGCGATTTCTGTAAAAGCAAATATCTCCCTTTACTTTGAACTTTGAGCGTCGTAACTTTGCAGATGTTGTTTATGCTCAAACAGCAACATTACACACTAACTAAAGTTAGAAAAGTCAAATCATATTCAACCACCCCTTTAAAACAATGAGCATTTTTGTAATGATTTTATTGATAAGGTTTAGTTTGCTTTATTAATGTTTCCATTTGTTGCATGTGAACGATGCTCTTTAAAGGTGCAGGAGCGATTTCTGAGCACCTAAACACACCTCAGCCAATCAGCAGTAAGGGGCGTGTACACACATTAGGGGGGAGGAGCCTGTGTTATATAGCACGTACGTGAATGGACCATTTTGACAGACTGTGACGATGTGTTATAACGGTCATCAACATCGTAAATCCTGCAAAGTTTTTTATATTTTCATTTAAAAAAATGTATGTACATTTATAACACTACACTTTGTATTATATTACTTTTGCATCAAATTATAACAAACTAGTTACGGCTGCTGTAATCCAGCGGCTGTGGGAGTGGCGGTAAAACATCTTTCTCTCTTCTGACTGCCATTATCAGTCTCTCTCTATGTTGTCCCTCTTTTTGAAAGTTTGTGAAAACGTGGAGTTTTTCTTTTGCTATTAGAGCAAATGTGGACACACACAAATATATTGAATGCATTGTCTCATTCACACTATAAAAGTTTAACCCAACTATGACGACTTCTGCTTCTGAGAAACCCGGAAATGTGAAAATAGTCGATTTGGGGGCGGAGTTATCAAGATGGGGGCGTGGTCTTCTGGGTAAAGGGCGTGTTTGTTCTGGTGATTTTAAATATCAACATCGTTTCTCAGAAATCGCTTACTGCACCTTTAATGTTTGTACTTTATCATTTCTGCTTAATTCATAAAAACAGCAAAATGTTTGATAAATTATGTGGACATTTTTTTACCTCTAAGTTACTTTAAATGTGCCTTCAGTATTTCAGCCAATCGTTTTACACAGAAGTGATCAGAGAAATCTCGTTAAAATGTAGTAGTCTTCCAGAAAAAGCCGCTCTTAATGAACATCACATGACCAACCGTGTCACGCAGTTGAGTTATTGAGTTACTACTACTACTACTACTACTACTAACAATGTCTTATTTCTTTTATATAGCCTAAAGATGTACAAACAGCAACCCTGGTCATAACAGCCAGTTAAACGTAAAGCTTTAAAAATGTAAAATCTCTAGATAAGATAATAAAAAAGACACAAGACCTGCATTACATCCACTGCAGAAGCAGGGCATCGTGGGTGAAGAGGATATTAGATTGAGTCCTGCCCATGTGACCGGGTCACCTCTGGCTGGTCACATGAACCGAGCCGTTTCTCATCACACACTCTTAATGTAACGTATGAATGTTCTCAGTGAGTTAATACTCCACACATTTACACACAAAGCATATTCATAATATAAAGAGTTTGGTAAAAAAAAAAGTTTACTTGTCCAAGAAGGCAAAGTGAACAGTATACAAAATATTTACAGAGATTTTTGTCCTTTAACATGTTGAACAAATGAAGGATGAATGAAAAAAGCATCTGGAAAAAAGCCCTGGAGTTCATCCTTGCATGTAATACACCCTTTGACATGATTACCGCGTAACAACAAAAGTATAGTCCAGATGAAACATAAACAGATGAATAATTAAATTCCTAAATGATTTAATGTTAACTGTACAGTTCATAAGGATCATACTGACATACATAAGCATCGTACTGAAGTCAAGCACACTTGACGTTTATCATCCATAACCAGAACGTTGGTTTAATGTGAAGCAGGTGTGATTAAACAACGGGCAGTTATCAATTTAAAGGAGTAGTTGGCTTCAGAATTAAAATGTCCTGATAGTTTACTCTCCTGCTCGTCATCCGAGATGTTCATGTGTTTCTTCCTTCAGTGGAATAGAAATGAAGGTTTTTGAGGAAAACACTCCAGGATGTTTCTCCATATAGTGTCTTCAATGGGGTCCAACGGGTCGAAGCTGCACTGAAACTCACATCTGGACCTTCAACCCGTTGGACCCCATTGAAGTCACTATATGGAGAAACATCCTGGAATGTTTTCCTCAGAAACCTTCATTTCTTTTCCACTGAAGAGAGAAACACATGAACATCTTGGATGACGTGGGGGAGAGCACATTATCAGGAGATTTAAATTCTGAAGTGAACGACTCCTTTAAAGCCCCGGCTCTGGTCTCGGCGCTGGAGATTGTTCATCATCAGATCCACTATAAGCCCAGCAGTGTTTTGGCTTCTTCACTTTGGGCCATCAGACTCTCGCTGGCGTATTTCTGCAGAAGCTCCATCTTCTTCCGTCTCACCAGGGCTTCCTCAATCTGACAAACACAACAACAGGATTCATCAGCTTCATCAGGACTGTGTACTAGAGGTCTTCACGGGTCCAAAAATTCGTGCCCGAACCCGAAAGAGACCCGTAATGTGCTACACCGAACCGACCTGGACCCGTCTATTATTTCAAAAGCTAGACCCGGACCCGTGCAGATCCGAGAAATGCCTAACCGGACCGGACCCGGACCCATCTATTATTTGAAAGCTGGACCCGAAACCGCCGGGAAGACACAGACCCGAATGGATCCGATGGTCACATATTCCACCTTAAACTGCTATTACAAGTCAATAAACCTGTTGCGAAAAATACAACTTTTTGTCTTACCTAATTTAAGGAGCCGCGTAGTCTCCCTTCCTTGTAACGTTAACGTTACCTGACTGGCTGTGATCATGCATTACAATCCTCAGACAAGAAAGTTATCCATGTTATTCCTCTCGTTATTTCAAGTCCAAGCTATAATCCACTCATTATTTCAGCTTCAAAAGTCACGGTGACGGATGACAAATGCAACTTTGCACATGTAACTTACATTCTGACTCGAGATAATTCGCATAATAACTTTGACTGTTTGCCCTTTTGAACTATAATAACGATTGCTCGTTCAGTGCCATGGCCGCTGGCGTTATTTATTTGCTATCATCTCCGTGCTCTCTGCTCTGCACCGAGTCTGAATCTGACCACTAAAACTTTAAGATTAAACAAGACTGTTAATTTCTATTGTAAAATCTAAAGCGCGGTTTGGCGGTCCCTCACTGAAGCTCTGGTAACTGGTTGCCATAGAAACATGACACGCGCTTGAGACTGCACATGCGCGCTAGCTGGATCAACCTAAAATATGCTTTTTAACGCAATTTATTTTGAGTGTTCTAATTTTACAAGTTGCAAGAAAAAAAAAGAAAAAAACACAAGCAGTGTCTAATCACGGCCTGGTTTTCTCCGAGTCTGATCTGATGACTCCGATCGCACGGGTATTACACACAATGTTAAACAGACCCGGGACCCGAAGTAATAGATTCGGACCCGACCCGGACCCGGATGATCATTTAAAATATAGACCCAAACCCGTACGGGTCCCGGGTCGACGGGTCTCGGGTTCACTGTGAAGACCTCTACTGTGTACATCTTATTAAATGTTCACACAACATGGAAGACGATCAGAGTTGTTTTAGCATCATTAGCTGTGTTTCCATGCAAAGATGCAAATCTAACGTGTGAGAAAGCAGCGTTTACAAACAAAACATCCAAATAAAATACTATTTTCTTGACTCAAAATATCAGTAATAACACTCTGGGCCCTATTTTAACGATGTGAAACGCAAGTAACTTTGTGGGCGGATCTCGGGCGCTGTTGCTATTTTCCCGGCGGGATAAATGACTCTTGCGCCCGAAGCTAATCTAAAATGTGTTGGTCTGAAGTAGCTTCATTACTCATAGGTGTGGTTTGGGCGTAACGTGAAATAAACCAATCAGAGCATCATCTCACATTCCCTTTAAGAGCAGGTGTGCTTGTTCCATGGCGGATTGCTATTATAACGGCGGATTTGCCAGACGCACGCCAGGAGCGGTTCACAGCCGAGGAGACCGACGTTCTCGTCAGGGCCGTAAAACACAGAGAAGTGACATTGGGGATGGAGAAACACACACAGATTAGCTTCGGTTAAACAGGCGTATGATAATGTGGGTAAATGTGTAAGCTAGATTTATGCCTATTCTTTTACATCTTCATGGACACCACAATGATTTCCCTCGTGTGGAATATTTTTCCTTGTAATGTATGATTTGCAAAAATATGAACTGCTGCTTCTGTGTAGATGAGAGAAGCAAAGTGTGTGTGTGTTGTGCACACGCTACATTATGGCCAAGCATGCGCCCTTAAAATAGCATCTGAATAACGCGCCGCTGACTTTAGACGAGGTTTCTCCTGGTCTGTGGAGGAATTGTTTTCTGAAACTGCAAAATAGCACCAGGGAACGTTTGCGCCGGAACACGCCTCCTCTCTTCCCTGAACCGCCCCCGGGAGCGCAAGTTCATTCCCTAATTTACCGACGTGCGTCTGTGGAGGGAAAAGTCCGCTGTGCGTCGGGTGCAAAATAGGAATGAAACATGCGTCGCTGTACAAAGTCAATTGCGCTGGGTGCGAGATCGGGCCCTGTGTGTTTCTGCAATCGGCTGTTTGTTCCTCCATCATAAACGAGTGTGACTCGAGCGTCAGACGAAACACAGTAAACGCTGTCATGTTCTCTAGCGTTCGGGAACACACTCATGTGTGTGTGAGACGCTTCTGGAGGGAATTAAACCAAATCATTCTGATCACACACTCCGACTTTCAGAAACACCAAACCAACATTAGAGATGCTGCGACGCCATTGGTCCGCTGGTTACTCCAGTTATCCAATCACAGCCTGTGTGTTATTTGGTAAATATGCTTCCACTATGCGCATATCTTCTTATTGGATAAAAAAAAGGTTCCATCCAGCATTTTTTTATGCAATATCCTAAAATGCAATTAAAATAGGTGGATGGAAACATGTCAAACTGGCCACGATTAGAAGGCTTCAGTGAAAACTTAAATGATCAGAGAATAAATGATTTTAAAAGATGATCTGGAATATAGTGCACGAATCATATAGGCGACTTTTACATGCTTTTTCCCCTTTTTGAAGCTTTACAGAAGAGTTAAGCATGTAAAGGTTCTTCAAATATTCCCCGTTGGCGTGTCGTGGAGGTTTGAGATGACGAGAGCGATGATTAGCTAGCTAGGCTCCCTGAACTGGATCAGAAACAAACCTCTTTCTGCGAGGGAACCGGAACATGAGCGAAGAACGACTGCGCATCCTCTCCCTCCATCGGTTCTCCCGCCTCATCATCGGACTGCTGTGAAACACAGGAGAGTTAGGGGAGTCTGCACTGATGGAACGAGGGTTCGGAGAGAGATGATGTTCACCTCTTCATCTCTGACGGCGTAGATGTGCTCCTCCTCCTCTTCCTCCTCTGTGTCCTTCACTCCTCCTGCTGATAATCGAGACTCTCTCTCTGCTTTCCACTTCTCCACCGCCTCTGCGATCACTGCGGACGACACACACATCATGTT
Organism: Rutilus rutilus; assembly: GCF_951802725.1. NCBI lineage: Eukaryota > Metazoa > Chordata > Actinopteri > Cypriniformes > Leuciscidae > Rutilus > Rutilus rutilus. The sequence goes on from NC_140227.1 coordinate 775,603, forward strand.
TAACTGAACTCTGTTTGCATCATTAATGTCCTGTGAAGATTAGGGTTGGCAATCGGAAATCAAATACTTGAGGTCAGGAATCGGATACTTGTTATAAAATTAAAAATTCGATTCCTCTTATTGATTTCTTTGAGAGCATTTCAATAAGACTTTAAACAGTTCAAGCGCGAGACGACTCGCTGTTCTCAGAGCTACACACACATCCAGAGCGGATGCATCTTTGATCGGTTGCATCTAGTTGTCGTGATTGCTATTTGTTCTTTTTTAATTCCTGAGTGTTTGCTTGTCTTTAATAATGCTTGCAGTTTATATTAGCTAGGCTAGTTGTTCTTCTATGGTGTGTTTAAACCACAGGCTAACGCTCCTGTGTAAGTGTTCTTTAGCCTGTTGATTATTGATCATGATATTCAGAATCAATTGAATGTTTTGCACTAAGACTAAATGTGAATATCCAAGTTTTTTATTTTTTTACCTCATTGGAATCGAAATTAGGAATCAATAAGAATGGGAATGGGATAAGCAGAATTCGGCTGTGACTGCGGGACGGAAACACAGGATTTACACTTAAAGGGGTGGTTGATTATGATGGGACTTTTCTAACTTTAGTTAGTGTGTAATGTTGCTGTTTGAGCATAAACAACATCTGCAAAGTTACGACGCTCAAAGTTCAGAGCAAAGGGAGATATTTGCTTTTACAGAAATCGCTGTTTAAGGACTACAACAAACGGCTGGTAGAGACTACACCACATTCCTCCCGGGTTAGTGACATCACCAACCCTAGAATTTACATAACCCCGCCCCCTGAACACGATTTATAGATTATCATGACGGAATATGCTAATCAATGACTAGAAGATGCTAATCAATGACTAGAAGATAACTACACATCAGCTGCATAAATCCCTGTGCCGGGAGCAGCAGCTCATTTGCATTTAAAGGGACAGACACAAAAACAGGGCGTTTTTGCTCACCCTCAAAAAGTGACAACTTTAACATGCTATATAAAATATCTGTGGGGTATTTTGAGCTAGAACTTCACACACACACACTCTGGAGACATCAGAGACTTATTGTACATCTGGTGAACAGGGCATTATACCACCGCTTTAACATCGTGTTTAACTGAACTCTGTCTGCATCATTAATGTCCTGTGAAGCTGCTCTGAACGCTTCTGTACTGTAGAAATAACGCTGGCGTGAACAATGCATTAATCTTAATCAGCCTCGAGGTCGAGCTGGAATGCGGTGGTCATGTGACTTCAGGTCACTGGACGGTCCAGTGCGCGTTACGCTTCTCATGAGTCGCATCAAACCTGCAGCCGCACGTCCGGCATTCAGTTAAACACACAAATGAGAAACACATGTCAGAAAATGATATCAGCACACAATGCCACGACTGTCGCAGAGCACACACACACACACACACACACACACACACACACACACACACGCACACGCACAGGCCTGAATGAAGTGGGTCTCGTGCTGCTCGGCTCATCTACAACACACACACACACACACAGTCTGAAGCGCTGATACTAGTAAATAATAATAATCATAATAACTCAAGAATAAAACAGCGGCCCTCACAATCTATGGGCATCCTAACATATAAAGATGCAGTAATTCACTGCAGATCATTAATTATAACATGCATCATCATTAAGCTTTGATTTACAAATAAGCAACTCATAAAGAGGCTTTTCTCTCATACACTGATATCAGGGTCATCATCGTTAACTACAACGATTAAAAGCATTTCTCTTCATTTACATTTTACAGATATTTAAATATTTGCTGAAAAACTTTGAATGAATATTAGAAATGTTGCCTAGACTGAAATAAGTTTAAGTTGAAAAACTAAAATTATTAACTGGAAATAAATAAAACTAAATTAAACCTAAATAGCAATATTTTAAAAGAAAAAAGTAATAAAATGACAATAGCACATTATAAAATGACTCAAACTGTAACTAAAATGAAACTAACTAACATGAAAACTAAAAATATAAAAACTAAAAACTTACTTGAAATATTAATAAAACTACAATAAAAATGTTCATTACACCGTTGCATACGAGAGACACTTGAGCTTGTTATGATGATTAAAAACTATTAGCTCCATGTTTTTGGACTGTTAAATTAGATAAACACAAAATAAATGTCAGATTTACACGTTAGCTTTGACAGCTCTAACACTAAAGTCGGGGAACTTGGACTCGAGCTTCACATGGACTCAAGTAACAACTTCAAATTAAGATGACAAGACATAAATAAACGTGTTGTATGCTGAATCTCTTCTTCTTTAAAGACGACCTGTTCTGCTTTTCCTCATCTGTGTTTAGTGTGTGATCATGTGAAAGCTCCAGTTCTTCTCTATATCAGTGTCAGTGTTTCTGAACGCCTGAAACGACTCCAGTGTAGTCTTGAGTTTCTTCCTCATTTGAATAATTCATGCGCAGAATAAAGGGGCGGGGCCTGGTTGAGTGAGTTAGTAGTGTGTTAAACTGGCGGTTATGGTAAGGGGCGGGACATTTCCCAAACACACTCGAAGAGCTCGACCAATCACAACACACTGCTCCAGCCGACCAATCAGAGCACAGTGTGCTTTTCAGAAGGAGGGGCTTCATAGAGACAGGAAGTAAACAGAGCGTTACTTACAGACTGGGAAGAGAGGAGCCGCAACAATGGAGAATATGAGGAGAATAATCAACATTCAAGCAGGAAAACCTGTTCTAGCAGAGCCTGAAACAACACGACTCTGAGGAAGAGCGTAATAAGTCCTCGAAGTAACTTTTAAACTCTGCTAAATGCATAAGTGTATACGAGTTTATATTTTTTGACTGAATGATTTCTTTAAATGAGAAAATATTACCAGCTTGTAATCAGATTCCCAAACAGTGCCGGCTTTCCTGTGGGATCTCGCCTCACCTTGTTTCTCATACTCCTGTTCCAGCGGCACTAAGACACCGTCGTCTTCATCTCGATACCCATAATACTCGGCGTCGATGTCCTTCATCAGCTCCGCACGGGTCTTCCTGGGCGGCGGAACGGCTGAAACACACCAGAGATCTCCACATGAGCACATGATCACGGCACACACACGTGCAGGACGGTGTGTATGAGGAGAACACATGCTGACGTCATCAGAGACTGAAAACTGTGCGTAGGATCCTCATCTGCATATCATTTGCATATGCATATTCATCCACGTGCCACCATGTGTAACAGTACAGGACATCAGGAACATATGAGATATGCGTCACATGATGTGCTAAAACTCATTTAGAAGTCGATCCTTGTTTTTGAATAAATAAATCAAAATAGTATAAAATACATTTCAGAGAAAGTTCTCAATCTTTTCCACTGGACAAACAGTGTTTTTAATTACTTTATCTTTGTAATGTAAACCGATCAGCCTTATAGATCATTATAGATCATTACTTGTGTGAAGATATTTCCTCAGACTGTGAGTTCTGCTGTTATCATCGCTGAGCACACACACACACACACACACACACACACACACACACACACACACACACACACACACACACGCCTCAGGAGGTGTTCAATCGCAGCACATCCACTACTAATATTACTATTTATTAGAATATGAAAAATTTTCTAACTTCTCTGTATTGATTTGATGTAATTTAAGAGCTGAACTCCATTAATGAGAATGATATATTTAATGTGTATATCAGATGTAAAACAGTTTAAATCATTCCTTTATGTATTTAAACTTATGAACATGCACTGTGTTTATGATTATGACTCATGATGAAGATTAAAGTGGTTTTCCTTCATCAGTTCCTCAGATCTCCATCGCTGTCGTTACACAGCTCTGAGTTACTCACACACTCTCCCGTCAGGTGTGTGTGTGTGTGTGTGTGTGTGTGTGTGTGTGACGCACCGGTTATAAACGAGACCCAGATCTGGATCAGTGACAGGAACTTACGCTCGGTCTCGAACAGCTCTCGGACTCCAGGCAAGTCTTTAGCGGCGCCGAAATACTTGTATCCTCTGTTTCCCGGAACCTCTTTACCCTCGTGATCCAACATCCTCGGCCCCACTCTCTGTCACACACACACACACACAGATATCAGTAATAACACTACGTTTCTGCAATCAGACTCTTGTCCCTCCATCATAAACGAGTGTGTCTCAGAGCGTCAGACGAAACACAGTAAACGCTGTCATGTTCTCTGGCGTTCGGATGCTGGTGTTCGGGAACACACTCGTATGTGTGAGACGCTTCTGGAGGGATTAAACCAGATCATTCTGATCACACACTCTTTCAGAAACACCAAACCAGCATTAGAGATGCTGCGATGCCATTGGTCCACTGGTTACTCCAGTTATCCAATCACAGCTGACGCTGAGGGAGTCACATGAGCTTTTTGTTTTATTCAGTAAATGAGTTTATCACCATCATAGAGTGACAGTCTATCATTGGGACGTGTTTTGTCTTGCCAATTTACACACTCAAACAATGTGTGTGTTCCAGACAGCGCTCGCCGAACTGATTCCTCTACCGCGTTTCCTTGCCCTTGAACACACACACACAATATCATGTCTAAACACCGTCTCAGCGAGTGTTCTCTCGGCTCTGTCATGAGTCACAGTAACACGTCTTCTTTCAGACTTGTGGTGAAAAAAAGTCCAAAATACACATTAAGGTCTTTATTTTACGACACTTTGTCTGTTTTCGTCTGTAGATTTCTCCTAAACTCAACAGAAGATGGCGTCGTAAATCATCCCGCCGCTCCGCGATCGCTGTCATCACAGATGGGAAGCGCTCTCTCTCCTGTACAGTGCTGTCGCATCCAAATATGGTCATTTCCTTTTTATCAGCAACCAATCGTGACAGTACAGTGCTGCATTTCACTCATTGGCTGATGTCGATGTTTAAAGGCCGTCTCTGAGCCAGAAAGCTCCACTTCAGCAGCTCTTACACACACCGACCCTTCCAGCTGTATTCCCATCTATACTCTAAAGGTTTTTACAGAGGGGTTTGTTCATATATCAATCAGATTCTGATTTATACAACATTTTATACCTAAAAACAGGGCGAAAATTTATTTTTTATGGCTGATATTTTACCGCGACTGACAGGCTAACGGATGAGCAACGCAAGTAACCGCGATATTCACACGTTTTCTTTTTTCATAAGGCTATACCCTTCTTGTTTTGAACGTGGCGCATGTGTATTGATGTTAAATAAGCTAATAATAGACTCACTCAAAGACAGTCCGTTGCCGCCACCTACTGGTGTAACAGTGTAACTGCGCTGAGTGACAGCCTGTGTACGCGGAGACGAAGATGATGATGATGATACTGGTGAGATATCAGCAGAAAGCCTCTCATCCAGTCAGACTCCAGGAGCAGAAGTAACTGTTATACATATAAACATATCCTAACGAGCTGATTGTCAGGCTTATGGTCTGTTATGAGGACCCTCATTTTGACATTCTCCTCTGTTTACTTCCAGTTTCTGTGCACGCTGGCCACGCTTATTTATATAGCAACAAATAAAAAATAAAAAAATCTAAATAAGTCGATAATTTCGCGCAAAACCACCGCAAGGGAAGCTCCTCCCCCGCGCCAGCGCTAACACACGCGTCTGACACGCACTGACTCGAGCGCATCGGCCCGCTGACACACTGAGCTCCTCACACACGCCTCCAGCAGCTCTGTCAGCAGGAAACGCATCATCACAGACTCTCACCCGATAGTCCGGTCCGCCGAGCTCCTTGATCCGCACTTCCCAGTGTCCCTTCTCCCGGAGCAGTTTGTTGATCTCATCGTTCAGGTCGCGGATCTTAAACTCGCCCAGACCGGCTGAGGAACACAGATCGCAGTTAGTCAAACACACAGGAGAAGCTGGCTCTCTCTCGTCTCACACACACACACACCCCTCGCTCTCTCTCTCACACACACACACACACACACACACCTCGCTCTCTCTCGTCTCACACACACACACACACACCTTGCTCTCTCTCGTCTCACACACACACACACACCCCTCGCTCTCTCTCTCGTCTCACACTCACACACACACCCCTCGCTCTCTCTCGTCTCACACACACACACACACCCCTCGCTCTCTCTCTCGTCTCACACTCACACACACACCCCTCGCTCTCTCTCTCGTCTCACACTCACACACACACCTCGCTCTCTCTCGTCTCACACACACACACACACCCCTCGCTCTCTCTCTCGTCTCACACTCACACACACACCTCGCTCTCTCTCGTCTCACACACACACACACACACACACCTTGCTCTCTCTCGTCTCACACACACACACACACCCCTCGCTCTCTCTCTCGTCTCAAACACACACACACCCCTCGCTCTCTCTCTCGTCTCACACTCACACACACACCTCGCTCTCTCTCGTCTCACACACACACACACACACCTTGCTCTCTCTCGTCTCACACTCACACACACACCTCGCTCTCTCTCGTCTCACACACACACACACACACACCTTGCTCTCTCTCGTCTCACACACACACACACCCCTCGCTCTCTCTCTCGTCTCACACTCACACACACACCCCTCGCTCTCTCTCGTCTCACACACACACACACACACACACACACACCCCCCTCGCTCTCTCTCTCGTCTCACACTCACACACACACCTCGCTCTCTCTCGTCTCACACACACACACACACACACACACACACACCCCTCGCTCTCTCTCTCGTCTCACACTCACACACACACCTCGCTCTCTCTCGTCTCACACACCCCTCGCTCTCTCTCTCGTCTCACACACACACACACACACCCCCCTCGCTCTCTCTCTCGTCTCACACTCACACACACACCTCGCTCTCTCTTGTCTCACACACACACACCTTGCTCTCTCTCGTCTCACACACACACACACACACACCCCTCGCTCTCTCTCTCGTCTCACACTCACACACACACCTCGCTCTCTCTCGTCTCACACACACACACACTCACACACACACCTCGCTCTCTCTCGTCTCACACTCACACACACACCTCGCTCTCTCTCGTCTCACACACACACACACTCACACACACACCTCGCTCTCTCTCGTCTCACACTCACACACACACCTCGCTCTCTCTCGTCTCACACACACACACACACACCCCTCGCTCTCTCTCTCGTCTCACACTCACACACACACCTCGCTCTCTCTCGTCTCACACACACACACACTCACACACACACCTCGCTCTCTCTCGTCTCACACACACACACACCCCTCGCTCTCTCTCTCGTCTCACACTCACACACACACCTCGCTCTCTCTCGTCTCACACACACACACACACACACACACACACCCCCTCGCTCTCTCTCTCGTCTCACACTCACACACACACCTCGCTCTCTCTCGTCTCACACACACACACACTCACACACACACCTCGCTCTCTCTCTCGTCTCACACTCACACACACACACTCACACACACACACACACACCCCTCGCTCTCTCTCTCGTCTCACACTCACACACACACCTCGCTCTCTCTCGTCTCACACACACACACACACTCACCTCGCTCTCTCTCGTCTCACACACACACACACCCCTCGCTCTCTCTCTCGTCTCACACTCACACACACCCCTCGCTCTCTCTCTCGTCTCACACTCACACACACACCTCGCTCTCTCTCGTCTCACACACACACACACACACACACACACACACACACACCCCCCTCGCTCTCTCTCGTCTCACACTCACACACACACCTCGCTCTCTCTCGTCTCACACACACACACACACACCTTGCTCTCTCTCGTCTCACACACACACACACACCCCTCGCTCTCTCTCTCGTCTCACACTCACACACACACCCCTCGCTCTCTCTCTCGTCTCACACTCACACACACACCCCTCGCTCTCTCTCTCGTCTCACACTCACACACACACACCTCGCTCTCTCTCTCGTCTCACACACACACACCTCGCTCTCTCTCGTCTCACACACACACACACCCCTCGCTCTCTCTCTCGTCTCACACACACACACACACACCTTGCTCTCTCTCGTCTCACACACACACACACACCCCTCGCTCTCTCTCTCGTCTCACACTCACACACACACCCCTCGCTCTCTCTCTCGTCTCACACTCACACACACACCCCTCGCTCTCTCTCTCGTCTCACACACACACACCTTGCTCTCTCTCGTCTCACACACACACACACCCCTCGCTCTCTCTCTCGTCTCACACTCACACACACACCCCTCGCTCTCTCTCTCGTCTCACACTCACACACACACACCTCGCTCTCTCTCGTCTCACACACACACACACACACACACCCCTCGCTCTCTCTCTCGTCTCACACTCACACACACACCTCGCTCTCTCTCGTCTCTCACACACACACACACACACACACACCCCTCGCTCTCTCTCTCGTCTCACACTCACACACACACCTCGCTCTCTCTCGTCTCACACACCCCTCGCTCTCTCTCTCGTCTCACACACACACACACACCCCCCTCGCTCTCTCTCTCGTCTCACACTCACACACACCCCTCGCTCTCTCTCGTCTCACACACACACACCTTGCTCTCTCTCGTCTCACACACACACACACCCCTCGCTCTCTCTCTCGTCTCACACACACACACACACACCCCTCGCTCTCTCTCTCGTCTCACACACACACACACACCCCTCGCTCTCTCTCTCGTCTCACACACACACACACACACCCCTCGCTCTCTCTCTCGTCTCACACTCACACACACACCTCGCTCTCTCTCGTCTCACACACACACACACACACCCCTCGCTCTCTCTCTCGTCTCACACTCACACACACACCTCGCTCTCTCTCGTCTCACACACACACACACTCACACACACACCTCGCTCTCTCTCGTCTCACACACACACACACCTCGCTCTCTCTCTCGTCTCACACTCACATACACACCTCGCTCTCTCTCGTCTCACACACACACACACACACAAACACACACACACACCCCCCTCGCTCTCTCTCTCGTCTCACACTCACACACACACCTCGCTCTCTCTCGTCTCACACACACACACACACACACACTCACACACACACCTCGCTCTCTCTCTCGTCTCACACTCACACACACACACACACACTCACACACACACACACCCCTCGCTCTCTCTCTCGTCTCACACTCACACACACACCTCGCTCTCTCTCGTCTCACACACACACACACTCACACACACACCTCGCTCTCTCTCGTCTCACACACACACACACCCCTCGCTCTCTCTCTCGTCTCACACTCACACACACCCCTCGCTCTCTCTCTCGTCTCACACACACACACACACACACCCCCCTCGCTCTCTCTCTCGTCTCACACTCACACACACATCTCGCTCTCTCTCGTCTCACACACACACACACACACCTTGCTCTCTCTCGTCTCACACACACACACACACACCCCTCGCTCTCTCTCTCGTCTCACACTCACACACACACCCCTCGCTCTCTCTCTCGTCTCACACTCACACACACACCCCTCGCTCTCTCTCTCGTCTCACACTCACACACACCTCGCTCTCTCTCTCGTCTCACACACACACACCTCGCTCTCTCTCGTCTCACACACACACACACCCCTCGCTCTCTCTCTCGTCTCACACACACACACACACACACACCTTGCTCTCTCTCGTCTCACACACACACACACCCCTCGCTCTCTCTCTCGTCTCACACTCACACACACACCCCTCGCTCTCTCTCTCGTCTCACACACACACACCTTGCTCTCTCTCGTCTCACACACACACACACCCCTCGCTCTCTCTCTCGTCTCACACTCACACACACACCCCTCGCTCTCTCTCTCGTCTCACACTCACACACACACCCCTCGCTCTCTCTCTCGTCTCACACTCACACACACACCCCTCGCTCTCTCTCTCGTCTCACACTCACACACACACCCCTCGCTCTCTCTCTCGTCTCACACTCACACACACACACCTCGCTCTCTCTCTCGTCTCACACACACACACCTCGCTCTCTCTCGTCTCACACACACACACACCCCTCGCTCTCTCTCTCGTCTCACACACACACACACACACCTTGCTCTCTCTCGTCTCACACACACACACACACCCCTCGCTCTCTCTCTCGTCTCACACTCACACACACACCCCTCGCTCTCTCTCTCGTCTCACACTCACAGACACACCCCTCGCTCTCTCTCTCGTCTCACACACACACACACACCCCTCGCTCTCTCTCGTCTCACACACACACACACCTTGCTCTCTCTCGTCTCACACACACACACACCCCTCGCTCTCTCTCTCGTCTCACACTCACACACACACCCCTCGCTCTCTCTCTCGTCTCACACTCACACACACACCCCTCGCTCTCTCTCTCGTCTCACACTCACACACACACACCTCGCTCTCTCTCGTCTCACACACACACACACACACACACACACACACACACACCCCTCGCTCTCTCTCTCGTCTCACACTCACACACACACCTCGCTCTCTCTCGTCTCTCACACACACACACACACACACACACACACCCCTCGCTCTCTCTCTCGTCTCACACTCACACACACACCTCGCTCTCTCTCGTCTCACACACCCCTCGCTCTCTCTCTCGTCTCACACACACACACACTCACACACACACCTCGCTCTCTCTCTCGTCTCACACTCACACACACACACACACTCACACACACACACACACACACCCCTCGCTCTCTCTCTCGTCTCACACTCAAACACACACCTCGCTCTCTCTCGTCTCACACACACACACACTCACCTCGCTCTCTCTCGTCTCACACACACACACACCCCTCGCTCTCTCTCTCGTCTCACACTCACACACACCCCTCGCTCTCTCTCTCGTCTCACACTCACACACACACCTCGCTCTCTCTCGTCTCACACACACACACACACACACACACACACACACACACCCCCCTCGCTCTCTCTCTCGTCTCACACTCACACACACACACCTTGCTCTCTCTCGTCTCACACACACACACACCCCTCGCTCTCTCTCTCGTCTCACACTCACACACACACCCCTCGCTCTCTCTCTCGTCTCACACTCACACACACACCCCTCGCTCTCTCTCTCGTCTCACACTCACACACACACACCTCGCTCTCTCTCTCGTCTCACACACACACACCTCGCTCTCTCTCGTCTCACACACACACACACCCCTCGCTCTCTCTCTCGTCTCACACACACACACACACACCTTGCTCTCTCTCGTCTCACACACACACACACCCCTCGCTCTCTCTCTCGTCTCACACTCACACACACACCCCTCGCTCTCTCTCTCGTCTCACACTCACACACACACCCCTCGCTCTCTCTCTCGTCTCACACACACACACCTTGCTCTCTCTCGTCTCACACACACACACACCCCTCGCTCTCTCTCTCGTCTCACACTCACACACACACCCCTCGCTCTCTCTCTCGTCTCACACTCACACACACACACCTCGCTCTCTCTCGTCTCACACACACACACACACACACACCCCTCGCTCTCTCTCTCGTCTCACACTCACACACACACCTCGCTCTCTCTCGTCTCTCACACACACACACACACCCCTCGCTCTCTCTCTCGTCTCACACTCACACACACACCTCGCTCTCTCTCGTCTCACACACCCCTCGCTCTCTCTCTCGTCTCACACACACACACACACCCCCCTCGCTCTCTCTCTCGTCTCACACTCACACACACCCCTCGCTCTCTCTCGTCTCACACACACACACCTTGCTCTCTCTCGTCTCACACACACACACCCCTCGCTCTCTCTCTCGTCTCACACACACACACACACACCCCTCGCTCTCTCTCTCGTCTCACACACACACACACCCCTCGCTCTCTCTCTCGTCTCACACACACACACACACACACACCCCTCGCTCTCTCTCTCGTCTCACACTCACACACACACCTCGCTCTCTCTCGTCTCACACACACACACACACACCCCTCGCTCTCTCTCTCGTCTCACACTCACACACACACCTCGCTCTCTCTCGTCTCACACACACACACACTCACACACACACCTCGCTCTCTCTCGTCTCACACACACACACACCCCTCGCTCTCTCTCTCGTCTCACACTCACACACACACCTCGCTCTCTCTCGTCTCACACACACACACACACACACACACACACACACACACACACACACACACCCCCCTCGCTCTCTCTCTCGTCTCACACTCACACACACACCTCGCTCTCTCTCGTCTCACACACACACACACTCACACACACACCTCGCTCTCTCTCTCGTCTCACACTCACACACACACACACACACTCACACACACACACACACCCCTCGCTCTCTCTCTCGTCTCACACTCACACACACACCTCGCTCTCTCTCGTCTCACACACACACACACTCACACACACACCTCGCTCTCTCTCGTCTCACACACACACACACCCCTCGCTCTCTCTCTCGTCTCACACTCACACACACCCCTCGCTCTCTCTCTCGTCTCACACTCACACACACACCTCGCTCTCTCTCGTCTCACACACACACACACACACACACACCCCCCTCGCTCTCTCTCTCGTCTCACACTCACACACACACCTCGCTCTCTCTCGTCTCACACACACACACACACACCTTGCTCTCTCTCGTCTCACACACACACACACCCCTCGCTCTCTCTCTCGTCTCACACTCACACACACACCCCTCGCTCTCTCTCTCGTCTCACACTCACACACACACCCCTCGCTCTCTCTCTCGTCTCACACTCACACACACCTCGCTCTCTCTCTCGTCTCACACACACACACCTCGCTCTCTCTCGTCTCACACACACACACACCCCTCGCTCTCTCTCTCGTCTCACACACACACACACACACCTTGCTCTCTCTCGTCTCACACACACACACACCCCTCGCTCTCTCTCTCGTCTCACACTCACACACACACCCCTCGCTCTCTCTCTCGTCTCACACACACACACCTTGCTCTCTCTCGTCTCACACACACACACACCCCTCGCTCTCTCTCTCGTCTCACACTCACACACACACCCCTCGCTCTCTCTCTCGTCTCACACTCACACACACACCCCTCGCTCTCTCTCTCGTCTCACACTCACACACACACACCTCGCTCTCTCTCTCGTCTCACACACACACACCTCGCTCTCTCTCGTCTCACACACACACACACCCCTCGCTCTCTCTCTCGTCTCACACACACACACACACACCTTGCTCTCTCTCGTCTCACACACACACACACCCCTCGCTCTCTCTCTCGTCTCACACTCACACACACACCCCTCGCTCTCTCTCTCGTCTCACACACACACACCTTGCTCTCTCTCGTCTCACACACACACACACACCCCTCGCTCTCTCTCTCGTCTCACACTCACACACACACCCCTCGCTCTCTCTCTCGTCTCACACTCACACACACACCCCTCGCTCTCTCTCTCGTCTCACACTCACACACACACACCTCGCTCTCTCTCGTGTCTCACACACACACACACACACCCCTCGCTCTCTCTCTCGTCTCACACTCACACACACACCTCGCTCTCTCTCGTCTCTCACACACACACACACACACACACACACACACACACACACACACACCCCTCGCTCTCTCTCTCGTCTCACACTCACACACACACCTCGCTCTCTCTCGTCTCACACACCCCTCGCTCTCTCTCTCGTCTCACACACACACACACACCCCCCTCGCTCTCTCTCTCGTCTCACACTCACACACACCCCTCGCTCTCTCTCTCGTCTCACACACACACACCTTGCTCTCTCTCGTCTCACACACACACACACCCCTCGCTCTCTCTCTCGTCTCACACTCACACACACACCCCTCGCTCTCTCTCTCGTCTCACACTCACACACACACACACACACCTCGCTCTCTCTCGTCTCACACACACACACACACACACACACACACACCCCCTCGCTCTCTCTCTCGTCTCACACTCACACACACACCTCGCTCTCTCTCGTCTCTCACACACACACACACCCCTCGCTCTCTCTCTCGTCTCACACTCACACACACACCTCGCTCTCTCTCGTCTCACACACACACACACACCCCTCGCTCTCTCTCTCGTCTCACACTCACACACACACCTCGCTCTCTCTCGTCTCACACACACACACACACCCCTCGCTCTCTCTCTCGTCTCACACTCACACACACACACCTCGCTCTCTCTCTCGTCACACTCACACACACACACCTCGCTCTCTCTCTTGTCTCACACACACACACCTTGCTCTCTCTCGTCTCACACACACACACACACACCCCTCGCTCTCTCTCTCGTCTCACACTCACACACACACCCCTCGCTCTCTCTCTCGTCTCACACTCACACACACACCCCTCGCTCTCTCTCTCGTCTCACACTCACACACACACCCCTCGCTCTCTCTCTCGTCTCACACACACACACACACACACACACACACCCCTCGCTCTCTCTCTCGTCTCACACTCACACACACACCTCGCTCTCTCTCGTCTCACACACCCCTCGCTCTCTCTCTCGTCTCACACACACACACACACCCCCTCGCTCTCTCTCTCGTCTCACACTCACACACACACCTCGCTCTCTCTCGTCTCACACACACACACACACACACACACCCCTCGCTCTCTCTCTCGTCTCACACTCACACACACACCTCGCTCTCTCTCGTCTCACACACACACACACTCACACACACACCTCGCTCTCTCTCGTCTCACACACACACACACACCCCTCGCTCTCTCTCTCGTCTCACACTCACACACACACCTCGCTCTCTCTCGTCTCACACACCCCTCGCTCTCTCTCTCGTCTCACACTCACACACACACCTCGCTCTCTCTCGTCTCACACACCCCTCGCTCTCTCTCTCGTCTCACACACACACACCCCTCGCTCTCTCTCTCGTCTCACACTCACACACACACCTCGCTCTCTCTCGTCTCACACACACACACACACCCCTCGCTCTCTCTCTCGTCTTACACTCACACACACACCTCGCTCTCTCTCGTCTCACACACACACACACTCACACACACACCTCGCTCTCTCTCGTCTCACACACACACACACCCCTCGCTCTCTCTCTCGTCTCACACTCACACACACACCTCGCTCTCTCTCGTCTCACACACACACACACACACACCCCCCTCGCTCTCTCTCTCGTCTCACACTCACACACACACCTCGCTCTCTCTCGTCTCACACACACACACACACACACCTTGCTCTCTCTGGTCTCACACACACACACACCCCTCGCTCTCTCTCTCGTCTCACACTCACACACACACACCTCGCTCTCTCTCGTCTCACACACACACACTCACACACACACACACACACCCCTCGCTCTCTCTCTCGTCTCACACTCACACACACACCTCGCTCTCTCTCGTCTCACACACCCCTCGCTCTCTCTCTCGTCTCACACACACACACCCCTCGCTCTCTCTCTCGTCTCACACACACACACACACACACACACACACACACACCCCTCGCTCTCTCTCTCGTCTCACACTCACACACACACCTCGCTCTCTCTCGTCTCACACACACCTCGCTCTCTCTCTCGTCTCACACACACACACCCCTCGCTCTCTCTCTCGTCTCACTCACACACACACACACACACACACACACACACACCCCTCGCTCTCTCTCTCGTCTCACACTCACACACACCCCTCGCTCTCTCTCGTCTCACACACACACACACACACCCCCCTCGCTCTCTCTCTCGTCTCACACTCACACACACACCTCGCTCTCTCTCGTCTCACACACACACACACACACCTTGCTCTCTCTGGTCTCACACACACACACACCCCTCGCTCTCTCTCTCGTCTCACACTCACACACACACACCTCGCTCTCTCTCGTCTCACACACACACACTCACACACACACACACACACCCCTCGCTCTCTCTCTCGTCTCACACTCACACACACACCTCGCTCTCTCTCGTCTCACACACACCTCGCTCTCTCTCGTCTCACACACCCCTCGCTCTCTCTCTCGTCTCACACACACACACCCCTCGCTCTCTCTCTCGTCTCACACACACACACACACACACACACACACACCCCTCGCTCTCTCTCTCGTCTCACACTCACACACACACCTCGCTCTCTCTCGTCTCACACACCCCTCGCTCTCTCTCTCGTCTCACACACACACACCCCTCGCTCTCTCTCTCGTCTCACACACACACACACACACACACACACACACACCCCTCGCTCTCTCTCTCGTCTCACACTCACCCCTCGCTCTCTCTCGTCTCACACACACACACACACACACACACACACCTCGCTCTCTCTCTCGTCTCACACTCACACACACACCTCGCTCTCTCTCGTCTCACACACACCTCGCTCTCTCTCTCGTCTCACACACACACACACCCCTCGCTCTCTCTCTCGTCTCACACTCACACACACACACACACCTTGCTCTCTCTGGTCTCACACACACACACACCCCTCGCTCTCTCTCTCGTCTCACACTCACACACACACACCTCGCTCTCTCTCGTCTCACACACACACACTCACACACACACACACACACCCCTCGCTCTCTCTCTCGTCTCACACTCACACACACACCTCGCTCTCTCTCGTCTCACACACACCTCGCTCTCTCTCTCGTCTCACACACACACACACCCCTCGCTCTCTCTCTCGTCTCACACTCACACACACACCTCGCTCTCTCTCGTCTCACACACACACACACACACACACACACACCCCTCGCTCTCTCTCTCGTCTCACACTCACACACACACCTCGCTCTCTCTCTCGTCTCACACACACACACACCCCTCGCTCTCTCTCTCGTCTCACACTCACACACACACCTCGCTCTCTCTCGTCTCACACACACACACACACCCCTCGCTCTCTCTCTCGTCTCACACTCACACCTCGCTCTCTCTCGTCTCACACACACACACACTCACACACACACCTCGCTCTCTCTCGTCTCACACACACACACACCCCTCGCTCTCTCTCTCGTCTCACACTCACACACACACCTCGCTCTCTCTCGTCTCACACACACACACACACACACACCCCCCTCGCTCTCTCTCTCGTCTCACACTCACACCTCGCTCTCTCTCGTCTCACACACACACACACACACCTTGCTCTCTCTGGTCTCACACACACACACACCCCTCGCTCTCTCTCTCGTCTCACACTCACACACACACACCTCGCTCTCTCTCGTCTCACACACACACACTCACACACACACACACACACACCCCTCGCTCTCTCTCTCGTCTCACACTCACACACACACCTCGCTCTCTCTCGTCTCACACACACCTCGCTCTCTCTCGTCTCACACACCCCTCGCTCTCTCTCTCGTCTCACACACACACACACCCCTCGCTCTCTCTCTCGTCTCACACTCACACACACACCTCGCTCTCTCTCGTCTCACACACACACACACACACACACACACACCCCTCGCTCTCTCTCTCGTCTCACACTCACACACACACCTCGCTCTCTCTCGTCTCACACACACCTCGCTCTCTCTCGTCTCACACACACACACACACATCTCGCTCTCACCGTTCTGAATCTGCGCAACCTTCTTAGAAATCTCACTGATGATCTGCAACGGAGAAGAAAACACACATTCAGCTGTTAAAGGGATATTCACCCAGATATGAGCATTAGCCCATGATTTACTCGCCCTAGGTGTATATGACCTTCTTCCCTCAGACGAACACAATCTGAGTTATATTAAAACATGTCCTGCTCTTCCAAGCTTTATAATGGCAGTGAATGGCTGTTGCTGTTTTAAAGTCCATAACAGTGCATCTGTCCACGATAACAGTGCATCCACAAAACAGAAACAGCCATTCACTGCCATTATAAAGCTTGGAAGAGCAGGACATGTTTTAATATAACTCAGATTGTGTTCGTCTGAGGGAAGAAGGTCATATACACCTAGGGCGAGTAAATCATGGGCTAATGTTCATATCTGGGTGAACTATCCCCTTTAACCCCAGCACACGAGACAGATGTGTAACTCCTGACCTGTCTCCTCCACTTCTCGGCTTTGGGCAACTCGTTACACTCCGATGCCAGGAAAGGTCTTCTCTCCTGCGAACACGTCACATGATCAGGAGAACACGTCACATGATCAACAGGTCACATGATCAGGAGAACACGTCACATGATCAGGAGAACACAAGCATTAGCGAAGCGTTCGTCACATCAGTGCTGAGATTAAACCCACCTTCACTTTTCCCTCTTCCAGCTGCGCCTGACGAAACCTGGCCAGAGCCGTCCTGCACACACACACACACACACATATACACTAGTGTTCGAAAGATTTATGCATGTATGTGAGAGTCTCTTCTGCTCACCAAAGCTGCGTTTATTTGATCAAAAATACAGTAAAACAGTGAAATATTATAATAATGTAAATCATCTGTTCTCTATGTGAATATACAGTAAAGAGTAATTTATTCCTGTGATCAAAGCTGAATTTATCATCATTACTCCAGTCTTCAGTGTCACATGATCCTCCACAAATCAGAAGAATATGTCATATTTTAGTGAAACTGTGATGCACGTTATATTTCCGGATCTTTGATGAATAGAAAGTTCTAAAGAACAGCATTGATCTGAAATATCATCTTTTATAACATTATAAATGTCTTTGGCACTTTTAATCAATTTAATGCGTCACTGATTAATGAAAGTTTTAATTTCTTTAAGAAAACGTCTTGCTGACCCTAAACTCTTGCATACAGTAAATATGCTTCTCTAAATATTAGAAAATCTGTTGCCCCTCTTACAGTTTTATATTCATTTGTACAGTAGCGTAAGTTAATTTATAACATTAACATTGATTTTTGTGAAAACATTCAGTTTTCTTCTGCTTATAGTTACTCCACTTTAGAAATATGAAAAAAAAAATGTCAGTTTGGTAAATATTTCTCATATATATATAAAAATACCTTAATTTGTGCCAAAACTATTTACACAAAATTGTATCAACGAGTATAAAACAATAAATAATTTAATAAATATATATAAAATAAAAATTGTGTTAAACAATAGGAGTATTTTTGTCATTACAAAGATTTCTGTTTTTATAGTTGAGCCCAACAAAGAAATAACATAAGAATTATAATCTACAACAAAAGAGACAGTAGATGATCCTGAATGTGCACTAGTGTATATACATTATATTCCCCAAAAATAATAAACTCACTGAATTTGATAGTTGGTGCGATGGAGGAATAATATTAATAGTGTTTCTACACATTATGTGCTTATAATAACATATAGATGAGCATTCAGTTGGTGAGATATGATGAAGAAGAGCATTAATATGAGATTATGACAGAAGACACACACTCACATCGCCTTTTCTGCGTTTCGAGCCTGAAAATAAAGAATAGCATCTTAATTTCTCACATAATCACGATAAAACATGTATAATCATATACAAATGCAGCTCTTTGTCAGATATCATGTGTTGAAGATTCATTTGAACAACTAACTGCAATATATCACAACAGACTCTGTGTGTGTGTGTGTGTGTGTGTGTGTGTGTGTGTGTGTATTATATATAAATATATTAATAAGCCTAAAAGAATCTGAGTAATGTGTGTTTGTAAGTCTTTGCGTCGAGGATAAAGTTCCGCCGCTTCTGAAACTGAAGTGTTCGTGTTGATAAAGAAAGCTACTCTCTATTCTAATACTCGAGTGATCATTAATAAGACTTTAGCTGAAGAGGAATATTTATTTTACCATGTTTGTGGTTCAGATGTTCAATCCTGCGTGAACTCAACGGTGAGCGCGCACGACGCACGGATATGACGTATGGCTACACTGGACAACTTCCGGCGCGCCAGCGATGACAGATGTGTGTGAAACCGTGTGAAACCAAAGAGTATAGAAGCCTTCTATACTCTTTGGTGAAACCATCTATGTGTGAAACACCCACGTGGGGTTATTTTCTGCGTATACTCATGGTGCTAAAGTCACTATTACCAGAGCCCGTCTTCCTATTAGACATTCTCTGCTATTACTACTGAGATATAATCATGAAATCACTCATAAGTAAAACATGTTTTTCGACAGGAGTGCTTTTACTCTCTAGCGGTGAGAGGCGAAACTGCACTCATCTCAAGAGACTCAACTTGTATTGACAGTTTTCATCCAGATCAGCAGGACTTCTGAAGCCCGTCATATAATAATGATTTAAAAAGTCGAAATTATGACATTAAGTACATTATGACATAGTCATTTATTAGTTCAAAAGTCAAAGTTAAGTAATAGAATGACATACTAAAACATAATTATGAAATTAAAGTAGAAATTGACTTTCTTTGTCATAATTTCGACTTTTCATCTCATAAATAAGATTTAGTATGGACATAATTTGATCTTTGCTGCTTGTTTCCACCTTATTTTTCAGTGTGTGAGACTTTAGCCGCTGTAAAGGAGAATAACAGTAAAGTGCAGTAAATGGTAAAACTGTCCGTGCTAAAGCATGTTTATAATTAAGCCACTACATTAAAATAATAGGGGAAGAAAAAACAGTTTACAATGTCAAGAAGCATAACTAGCTTTTTTGTACAGCTAAAAATAACTGGAAGCGGAAGACGGCCGAACACATTACATTTACCCAGAGTGCGAATTACCCCACCATAATTGGGGGGTACTGCTCCTTTACTTCTTCTATGACCATCATGGTCCACTGCCATATCAATCGCCACCGTGATCGCCACGTGCAACATGTGTTGTGCAACACACATACAAGGTCTAAACATGCGACAGACTGATAATCAGTAGGCTACAGAATATCTCATTGTTATTATATATCCAAAAGAGAACTGTTTTGATCAACTTCCAAAAGTTAAGTTAAGTGCACTGAAATACCATTATAATTACTAGTAAAAGTAATACCTTTACAAGAAGCCTATTGCCCATTTCAGGATTTTTCCTGGCTCAAAATGAGGCGGAGGTGGTAAAATCATAATAATATATTGTAATAATAAGCTAAGTAAATGTGTATTTTTTTGTAGATCATCATTTAGCCTAATGTGTTTCCCACATTTTTTTGTTGGTGGAGCTTGGTATCTCTAGGGGGGTCCGGGGGATTAAATGTATGCTCCATCTTTCATTTCAAATTCTTAAATTTGATAAATATATTCAATTAAAATAATTAGAGACTAGGCTGTTACCAATCAAATTAAATAATTTACATTGAAAAATTATAACTGTATTAAATTAGATTATTTTAAATATTTTTGAATATTCAAATAAGGAATGTTGAAAAGAATGATACTTTATGAAACTAGCGTTTTGTCATTTAACGTTGACACTTGCTTGAGAAGTTGAAGTCCTTCTCTATCTCAGTTGCTTAGCCACGGTGGTTAAAAATGGTACGGTCCACAATAGGGGTGTCTGAAATCGCTTTACATTAAAATGTTCCTACAGTGAAAATAGGAGTTGACTTGTATTGTAACTGTAATTATATTTTTTCACAATATCAGAAAAATTATCTCACCCCCCCAAAACTGATATTTCTGTCCCTTTGGGGGTAATCATGTTTCGAATTCATGTAATTCGAACTATGCATTTACCCCAGAAACACGTGGAAAATAAGATGGATATCTTCATCTATTAAATCAGATAGTGTCGTGTGTGCACTCTCTACACTGGGTTAGAAACAACCCAATTTGGAACATATAGGACAGAACACATGTTGGGTTAATTTTAGCCAGCAAATTGGCTTCGATTCATTTTTACTATAATAATAGCTTCCTATTTTTTACTTCATACATTAATTAATGTCCACGGATTAACTTAAATCCTCTAACCTTTTTAAAATACTCGATACAACCAGTTTGCATGATAATTCCTTTATTTCCAATCACACTTTACAGTATATTTTATATAATTTTAATACATATTGCCACCATTTAAGCACGTTTAACAAATATTAGAAGTAAAAATGACACTTTTAGAAGTAACTGTAGTTGTGGGTTAGGGTTGGGGTTCTGTTGTGCCGTTCCCACTGTAGCGCGCCGGATCTCGAGCTCAGCGGAGGAACTTATAACCTTTCACTCGTAGCCCAAAGATGCTGTGACTCCATAACCTGTCCATAAACAACCTGAGAACATATCTGAACTTTCTAAGCATTTATATTCTGTATATATATATTTTTTTATAAATTCATAAAATGTTATGCAAGTTTCCATCACGCGAAAAGACCGACATGACACTCGTTTAGGCGACTCACATCGCGATGATGTGTATGTTGCTTTGCATAAAATTAAATGCAGAACAATAACACATTTTTAGATACAATAAAATGTACACAAACCTGTATTATACCGAAGACACGCAACAGTTTGACGGAGCTGCACTGCTCTCTCCTGAAGAGGGCGCTAAAGCCCACGATAAATAACTCAGTCTCTGGGTTATTAGATCTAGCCTGGGTAGCACAAAAACTACCCAAACACTGGGTTGTTACGTCTGACCCAGGATCTGGGGAACACAACACTACTTGGGTAGACCCGCCAATCCCAGACCTCAACCTGAGCCCTGTAGACCAGGTTCTGTAGACCCGAGCCCTGTAGACCAGGTTCTGTAGACCCGAGCCCTGTAGATCAGGTTCTGTAGACCCGAGCCCTGTAGACCAGGTTCTGTAGACCAGGTTCTGTAGACCCGAGCCCTGTAGACCAGGTTCTGTAGACCCGAGCCCTGTAGACCAGGTTCTGTAGACCCGAGCCCTGTAGACCAGGTTCTGTAGACCCGAGCCCTGTAGACCAGGTTCTGTAGACCCGAGCCCTGTAGACCAGGTTCTGTAGACCCGAGCCCTGTAGACCAGGTTCTGTAGACCCGAGCCCTGTAGATCAGGTTCTGTAGACCCGAGCCCTGTAGACCAGGTTCTGTAGACCCGAGCCCTGTAGACCAGGTTCTGTAGACCCGAGCCCTGTAGACCAGGTTCTGTAGACCCGAGCCCTGTAGACCAGGTTCTGTAGCCTTCAAGGCCATGAAGAAAGGCAAAGGGAGTCTAGTCTACCCTTGTGAGAAACCAGACTCAGTCGCTCAGTCCTCTGGCCAACGAACCAACAGTGTGTGATTATGATTATGATTCAGGCAGCATTATGGATCAGAGGTCAGATTGGATCAGAACATTGAGGATATTATCCAGATATCCATGAAGACCGTCCCGCCGGTATGGAGACGGGTCTGTGCCGATGGTGTGGGAACATCACTCTTCAATCAGAGGATCTCGGAGAACTTCTCACGCATACAGTATTATTATTATATAAAACACAGGTGAGAATATGCACCTGCACACAAACTCTGACCCAGTCTAACGACACCGATGATGATCTGAGGAAACTCTAATATTCATCATGAGTCATAATCAGAAATGCAGTGCATGTTCATAACAGTTTAAATCAAAACAGTTTGGGCAAATGTAAAGACCCTTTCACAGCAAAAGTGAATAGTAAGGAGATGCAGATGTACTCCAGTACAGTAGTGTACAGTAGTGTACAGTAGAGGCTCACACTGACCGCTCAGCTGCTGTTCTGGATCACAGAAGAATACGTTTAAAAAGTTGAACACTTTACCAAATATACAAAACAAAAAATATATGGTCATTTTTGCTTATGGTTTAACCGAATCATCGAAGGTCAGAAGCAAGTACAGTGGTCAGTAAAGTGAGATTAAATACATAAAAATGTATGTTTTATTTAACATGTTTAGTTATTGGAGATTTGCATAGATATTCACTGATCTTATTCATTTTGAGGAATATTGAATCTTTTTTTTGTGTGGAGATGAGATGAGTAAATGCTCACATTTAGTCTAGAACTACAATAACCATCATGTTCACACGCACACACACACACACACACACACACACACACACACACACACACACACACACACACGCCTCTGCACTTCCATTCGTCTCAGCATGGGGACAGGAGAGCTGCCAGTCAATAAATGGGAAAACAAACTAGCATTACTTATTTGAAAAAGTAACTCGTAACATTTTGTTGTAAATTTTAAATGTAAGGCGTTACTTTACTAGTAACTTAAAAAAGTAATCTGATTACGTAACTCAAGTTCCCTTTCGAGAGGTCTCTCGTATTGCGTAAGGCTAGCTTACCCTATGGGAAAACTCTGACAGACACAGATGAGCGGCGAGCGCTGTCATTGGCTGTGCTGCGGCAACTGCACCAACCTATGGTGAGGCGGCTCAGAACCAATCAGGCCGCTTCGTGCCCTGGCACGTCAGAGCCTGCCAGAATGGGCGTGGCTTATGTCTATATAAGCATCCATTCTTAGCCAAGGAATTCAGATTTTATCTCCTTCAGCGAACACTCCACTTCGCTGATCTCTGGATAGAAGCCTTCGCCACCGTCGACAAGCTTCAGCGGAAAAAGCCTGTTCTGCTGGTCCATCCGGCACGCCATATCCTTTTACGCTAGTGTGCTCGCCGCCGCGTCACATTTTCTAAGAGAGCTAAATTTCCGAGGCGTTGCTTCAAATGCCTCGCACCTCCTACGCCTCATGCCGAGGCCCTCTCTTCGACGGGGACCGTCACATTCTCTGCGCTTCCTGTCTGGGCCGCGACATGCGGAAGCTGCACTCGCTAAGGGCGGCTGCTCTGAGTGCACCTTGATGGACCTCTCCACACTACAGGCTCGACTGGCTGTTTTCACCGACGACGACCCCGATTACCCGCCTCTGTCCCTTTGCTCGAGCCGCTCAAAAAGAAGCGGCATTCACAAAGGATGCCAGAGCGGATGGATGCGAGCGAACACACGCCGGCCTAGTCCCCGCGTGCCTCACTCTCTCCCAGAGAAACTCTGCGTGTGGTTTCGAGGAGAAAAGTGATCTCGACAGACGCCTCTGACAGGCATTCTGAACCAGGGTGCGGATATGCTATCCAGAGACAAGGTTCCCCCAGGGGAATGCTCTCTTCACCCGCATACGGTTCAGCTGATATGGAGCATCTTCGGCGAGGCAGAGGTCGACCTCTTCACCTCAGAAGACTACGCTCGTTGCCTAACATTTTTCTCAAAGAGCAAGGATGCGCTAGCCCACGACTGGCCGAACCATCCGCTATATGCATTTCCTCCAGTCATGATGCTACCACAGGTCATCGAACGGATCAGGGAAAGCAAGTGTGCAGTGCTACTAATAGCCCCTCTCTGGAAGACCCAGTTATGGTTCTCTGAGTTGACACAACTGCACAACCGCAGGCAAACAGGAAAATCTGGAATCCCCATCCCGACTTGTGGGCCCTTCATGTATGGCCCCTCAACGGTTACCCGGGTGTCTCCCGGATAGGGTGCTAAAAACCATCACTGAAGCAAGAGCGTCTTCGACCAGGCGCTTCTACGCTCAGAAATGGGTGGTGTTCTCTGGCTGGCGTGCAGCACGGAGCCTGGACCCATACTCGTGCCAAGTGTACTCGCCTTTTTGCAAGAGCTCTTGGACACGGGTCGCACCCCCTCCACACTCAAAGTATATGTGGCAGCCGTAACAGCATCCCACGCTCTTGTGGCCAGACAATCACTAGGAAGAAACGACCTCATCGTGCGCTTCCTTAAAGGGGCAAGGAGGTTAAACCCGCCGCGACCCCCCTCTGTGCCGATCTGGGGCCTCTCCACGGTCCTGGAAGCCATGAAGGGTGCCCCATTCGAGCCGCTTCGGTTTGCGGGACTGAAGCACCTCTTGCTCAAAACCGCTTTTTTACTGGCGCTCGCTTCAGTCAAGAAAGTGGGCGATTTACATGTGCTATCAGTGAGCGCGTCCTGCCTTGAGTTTGGGCCTAACAACTCCAGAGTTGTCCTTAAGCCAAGGCATGGTTATGTTCCTAAAGTGCTCTCAACTTAGCTCTCGAGCACAGGTTATTTCACTAGCAGCTCTTCCCTCACCAAAAGATGAAAGAGACGTGAATTTACTGTCCCGTCAGGGCTCTGAGAGTCTATCTGGAGCGTTCTGCCTCGTTCAGACAGTCGGAACAGCTTTTTGCATGCTTTGGCGGCCGCACCAAGGGGCTCGCCATCTTAAAGCAGAGATTATCATGCTGGATAGTTGATGCTATCGCGCTGGCTTATGAGTCTAAGGGTCTTCATAGCGCCTTAGAGCTCATTCCACAAGAGGCATGGCCTCGTCTTGGGCTTGGTCAAGTGGAATACCTCTTGAAGATATCTGTGCGGTGGCCGGCTGGGCCTTGCCGTCCACATTTGAAGGAGGTTCCCATAGCGTAAGCTAGCCTTACGCAAAACGAGAGACCTCTCGAAAGGGAACATCTCGGTTACTAACGTAACCTCGGTTCCGAGATGAGGGAATGAGCGTAACCCGCCGTGCTATTGTGCTTTGATCAGGGGATCGCTTTAGTCGATTAAACCTGAATTCCTTGGCTAAGAATGGATGCTTATATAGACATAAGCCACGCCCATTCTGGCGGGCTCTGACGTGCCAGGGCACGAAGCGGCCTGATTGGTTCGCGCGTCTGAGCCGCCTCACCATAGGTTCGTGCAGTTGCCGCAGCACAGCCAATGACCGCTCTCGCCGCTCATCTGTGTCTGCTGTGCAGCTGCACTGCGTTTTAAAATTTGGCTTCAATATTATCGAGAAAAGGAGTTTTCCCATAGGGTAAGCTAGCCTTACGCAATACTCATCATCATCAAACCCTCATCTCAGGGAACCGAAATTACGTTAGTAACCGAGACGTTACTTGTAATGAGTTTCACCAACTCTGGTTAGTAGTCTCTTATTGGCCTGTTGAGCTGAACCATTCATAGAACAAACAAAACACACCCTGACAATTAATAAAAGAACATAGACACTTGATCATCTTATTAGATGATTAGATAATTGCATTTGAAAGATTTTACTTTAAATAAAAAATGTGCACTAGATTTGTAAAAGGTGTTTTAATGCATGTTTTGGTCCAGGTTTTTGTTGCATTCACACTGTTCTGACCACTAGGGGTCACCGTGGAGACGGGTGTCGGGTTGTTTAGTATAAATCTGCATAAATTCATTATATTCTTCTCCCACTCTATTAAAAACTCTTATCTGATCTGCAAGCAGATAACATCAATTTGAAGGGGCGTGGCCTTGTCCGCTGAACACGCCCCTGTTTCCTGACTCCACCCCCACATTTAAACAGTGCCATAAAGAGAAACAAACAGGAAAGAGAAACACACAGGAAAGAGAAGCGCACAGGAAAAACGATATCACGATCACACACTTGACCGAAGCGCAGAATAAAAGGAGCGCTGCAAATTAAACCACTTTATTCTTCTTTGCAAAACAACTTTTTTCTCTCAATACTTTATTTTCTTTGCAAACATACACGGCATTATTTTGACTCCATAAAAAATAAGAATAGTCCGTTTTGATTTCATGGTGACTTTAAGCTCCGGCTCTCTCCCGACATGGTGTTTCTGGTGAAATCTAACATTTCTCATCATTTGTAATGAGGTCAAAATGAGAAAAACACTGATCATGAACTCAGATGCATGTGTGTGTGTTGCTTTGAGACTCAGTTCAGTGTGTGTTCAGCTCCTGATCTCCAGTTACACACACTCTATGTTTAGCTCGGGTCTCATTGATCTGTGGGAACTCGCATTACTTCAGAGGCTCATTCGCCTTCAAGAGTCCTAAAAATAAAGTTTCTATATGCAGCATTAGTCACATGACATCAAAAGCAGTTTTTATCAAGCGCCTACTTGTGTTTCATTCAAATGCTTTTTGCTTTATCATCCGATAGCGTTGTGTTTACAAGGACGCATGGCTTTGAGTATAGATGTGCTGTTTACAGTGTGTCTGATGATGAAACAGCTGTAAATTACTCGAAACGAGGCTTTCACTTTTGATATCACTTCAACAATCAATGTACTCTTATATACACCAATATGAACATCAAAGCACATATTTGCTGATTTTCGCCATAAAAAGTAAAAATTTTTAGTTTTTGTTTCAATTATTTTACTCTTTATGTGTAATATGGAAAATAAAAATAAAATATTATACACAGTTGTAATCGAAATGATTCAACCCCCAATCCAGATCAGGTTTATTGGCAAAATGAACAGACTTTCAGCAGTTTGCAATGAACAAATCAAACTAAAGTAAATGAAATAGCTCAACACAACACATGTGTGGTTTCTCCAAATGCAACTGAAAGTACAACTTTTAATGACTTCTGATGATCTATGATCAATGCTTATACTTTATTTTTAGAATATACACACACTTGTTAGATGCAATTATTCACGATTAATTGATTTGACCGCACTAATATATATTTTATATAAAATATATTTAATGTTTTAACTAAAAAAGTAATTTGCCTATAATACTTATATACTGTATATATAATTATGTATTTGTATGTAACACGTATACATTCATACATATATCAATTTATACAAGTGTGTGTAACATATATATAAAATATTGTCATTTGCCTTTCATATGTATATGTATGTATATATATGTGTGTGTGTGTGTGTGTACTGTATGTGTGTATATATGTGTGTGTGAGTGCAGAGTAAACGCACACGACTCAGAGACGAAGCTTCAGTCTTTACACCCCTTCCTCCTCCAGATTTATTGATAGTTTAAAATTACATTTCTATGTCCTAGAACTTCAGTTGCGTTTACCTTCCGACTTAAAAACTGAGTACAAGCAAATGATAGTTTTTTATTATTATTATTATTATTATCATCATTTTTTTTTTTTTTTTTTTCAGAGTAGTCTAAAGTGATATTGTACAAAAATAACATTTGATTTCTGTGAAAACATTCACCTTTCTTCAAACTGCGAATCTGTTTTATGACCCCCTTGTTTGCATTTCTTCTTTTCTCTCACATTTATGAAGTTTTCACCTCGGGTAGAACGACCTAAACTCCACGGACGAGGCCTTCGACTGAAACCCCCGTGTTTTACAAAGAGTATCACGTTCTGAATCTGCCATAAAGTAGTTTGCTTTACATTGTTTTCTCCGCGTATCTTGCGTCCTGCTGGCCCGACGGGACCGGGTGTGTCGTGTGCTGGTCAATCACTCTCACTCACTGATAAAACAACAAAAAAAATGCAAATCATTCAAGACCCCGGCGCTGCTTCCCCGATCTGATCTGATCTGTGTGGTTATTTTTTACCGTACTCTTTCCGATCTCTCGACACGTTCGTTCTTCACTCAAAACATCCCTGTTAACCAGTGGCATGGAAAGGGGGTTCTTTAACAAAGCATTATACGTTTACACCTCTAACCAAACTAAACAAACATTTTTTTTTTTGTATTAAATGCAGAAAGTGGAAGTTTTTTCCACCCCTTTCCTCCTTTTAACATGTCAAGAGCTCACTGGCCTGGGAATTAGCCTCTAATCTGCCAACCGTTGGCCAGTGAAGAGGATTCAGAGAAAATAATACAACCATCAATCAGAAAAGGAGGAGTTGATGGAGGATGGGATTAAGCGGTGGCCTCGATGGTGCACTCTTTGGCCACGTGACCCGATTTCCCGCAGTTATAGCAGTTGACTTCGCTAGCCTTGCTGCACTGCACGGCTACGTGTCCGATCTCGCCACACCTGAGGAGCAGAACACACACAGATCAGGCCCGCTCACGGCTCACACACACTCTTCCTACAACCGTCATGGCTCACCTGTAGCACTTGACCTTCTCGCAGCCCTTCTGGATGTGTCCGAAGCCGCCGCACGAGTAGCACTTCTGCTCGTTAGCGTGATCGCAGTCGCGCGCCATGTGACCCGCTTTCCCGCAGTTGTAGCAAACCTGCTCGCGCTCCTTCTTCGGCTCCTTGCAGTCCCTGGAGATGTGGCCGCCTCTGCCGCAGTTGTAGCACGCTGGAAAACACACACACACACACACACACACACACTCAATTTAATATACTAGAACATTATTTTCCTCATATTCTCCATTGTTGCGGCTCCTCTCTTCCCAGTCTGTCAGTAACGCTCTGTTTACTTCCTGTCTCTATGAAGCCCCTCCTTCTGAAAAGCACACTGTGCTCTGATTGGTCGGCTGGAGCAGTGTGTTGTGATTGGTCGAGCGCTTCGAGTGTGTTTGGGAAATGTCCCGCCCCCTTACCCTAACCGCCAGTTTAACACACTACTAACTAACTCAACCAGGCCCCGCCCCTTTATTCTGCGCATGAATTATTCAAATGAGGAAGAAACTCAAGACTACACTGGAGGCGTTTCAGGCGTTCGGAAACACTGACACTGATATAGAGAAGAACTGGAGCTTCTTCATGATCACACGGCAACATTACACACTAAACACAGATGAACATGGAGAAAACGTAACATGAGGAGAGTAAAGATGGAAAGCTCAGTTCATTACGTTGCATTCGGAGATCGACTACTTTTGACTGACAAAATTCCAGCCACCGGAAACACTAACTGATGAAGTGAGTCGTACACAATCTTTCTCTTTAGTGAACTCTGTGCACACACACACACACACACACACACACACACACTGTTCTCAGTGCTGGAGCTCATGAGTAGAGCCGCTGGTGACACTTCCAGCACAGTTTCATGTTGTGTCGAGCCTACTTAGGTAAATATAATTTGCATTTATTTAAATAATTTCCATTACAAGACTCAAACAAAAGGTTTTTGCAGTTATTAATAAAATATTAAATAACCCCAACTTAAAGGGATAGTTCAGCCAACAATGAAAATTAGCCCATGATTTACTCGCCCTCAAGTCATCCTAGTGTATATAACTAGTGTATAGTCATCCTTCTCTCGGACGAACACAATCAGAGTTATATTAAAAAATGTCCTGCTCTTCCAAGCTTTATAATGGCAGTGAATGGGTATATTTTTTGGGAAGTTTATGATGGACAGATGCACTTTTAAGATGATGGATGCACTTTTATCATGGACAGACTGTCTGGAAAGGGCTATCGGGTCCCTGTACGACCGGAGCAGGAGAACCGGTTCTGTTCATAATTTTTATGGACAGAATTTCTAGGCGCATCCAGGGGCCGGAGGGTGTCAGGTTTGGGGACCACACGATTTCATCTCTGCTCTTTGCGGATGATGTTGTCGTGTTGGCCCCATCAGACCAGGACCTTCGGCATGCACTGGGACGGTTTGCAGCCGAGTGTGAAGCGGCTGGGATGGGAATCAGCACCTCCAAATCCGAGGCCATGGTCCTCAGTCGGAAAAGGGTGGCTTGCCCACTTCAAGTTGGTGGAGAGTTCCTGCCTCAAGTGGAGGAGTTCAAGTATCTTGGGGTCTTGTTCATGAGTGAGGGAAGGATGGAACGGGAGATTGACAGACGGTCTGTCGTGGTGAAGAAAGAGCTGAGCCGCAAGGCGAAGCTCTCGATTTACCGGTCAATCTACGTTCCTACTCTCACCTATGGTCATGAGCTGTGGGTCATGACTGACAGGACAAGATCCCGGATACAGGCGGCCGAAATTAGCTTTCTCCGCAGGGTGGCTGGGCGATCCCGGTCACTCGGGAAGAGCTCAGAGTAGAGCCGCTGCTCCTCCACATCGAGAGGGGTCAGCTGAGGTGTTCCGGGCACGTCCCACCAGAAGGAGGCCCCGGGGAAGACCTAGGACACGCTGGAGGGATTATGTCTGGCCTGGGAACGCCTCGGTATTCCCCCGGAGGAGCTGTGAAGCGTCTAGGGAGAGGGAAGTCTGGGAATCTCTGCTTAGACCCGGCCCCGGATGAGCGGAAGAAGATGATGATGATGATGATGGATAGATGCACTTTTACTGACTTCCAAAAAATATACCCATTCACTGCCATTATAAAGCTTGGACATTTTTTTATATAACTCCAATTATACTCCGACTGCATTCAACTGAAAGAAGAATGTCAAATACACCTAGGATGGCTTGAGGGAGAGTAAATCATGGGCTAATTTTAATTTTTGGGTGAACTGTCCCTTTAAGACTATAAAAGCAAACTGAATGTGTAATGTGTGAGATGTCCTCACCGTCCTCGGTGCGCTCACAGTCCCGCGCGACGTGGCCCGGCTCTCCACAGCGATAGCAGAACAGATCTAGCGGCGCAGGAGAAACACGTTACTCACTCACTCACTCACTCACTCACACACACACACACACACACTCGAGGTCAAGTCGTTAGATCAATTGCTCTCACCTTTGCCTCTGCCTCGACCTTTTCCACGTCCACGTCCTGCATTCGGACAGTTCTTGATCCAGTGGCCGGTGCGACCGCAACCAAAACACTCGTTGCTGCTCATAGCCTCAGACTGCACCCTACGACTGAGAGAAACACACACTCGAGATCATGAACACACACACTCGAGATCATGAACACACTCGAGATCATGAACACACACACTCGAGATCATGAACACACTCGAGATCATGAACACACACTCGAGATCATGAACACACACACTCACACACTCGAGATCATGAACACACACACACACACACTCGAGATCATGAACACACACACTCGAGATCATGAACACACACACACACACACTCGAGATCATGAACACACACACACTCGAGATCATGAACACACTCACACTCGAGATCATGAACACACTCACACTCGAGATCATGAACACACTCACACTCGAGATCATGAACACACACACTCGAGATCATGAACACACACACACTCGAGATCATGAACACACACACACACACACACACTCGAGATCATGAACACACACACACACACACTCGAGATCATGAACACACACACACTCGAGATCATGAACACACTCACACTCGAGATCATGAACACACACACACTCGAGATCATGAACACACACACACGAGATCATGAACACTCGAGATCATGAACACACACTCACACTCGAGATCATGAACTCACACTCGAGATCATGAACACACACACTCGAGATCATGAACACACACACTCGAGATCATGAACACACTCGAGATCATGAACACACACACTCGAGATCATGAACACACTCGAGATCATGAACACACACTCGAGATCATGAACACACACACTCACACACTCGAGATCATGAACACACACACACACACACACTCGAGATCATGAACACACACACTCGAGATCATGAACACACACACACACACACACACACACACACACACTCGAGATCATGAACACACACACACTCGAGATCATGAACACACTCACACTCGAGATCATGAACACACTCACACTCGAGATCATGAACACACTCACACTCGAGATCATGAACACACACACACTCGAGATCATGAACACACACACACACACACTCGAGATCATGAACACACACACACACACACACACACACACACTCGAGATCATGAACACACACACACTCGAGATCATGAACACACTCACACTCGAGATCATGAACACACACACACTCGAGATCATGAACACACACACACACGAGATCATGAACACTCGAGATCATGAACACACACTCACACTCGAGATCATGAACTCACACTCGAGATCATGAACACACACACACTCGAGATCATGAACACACACACTCGAGATCATGAACACACACACTCGAGATCATGAACACACACTTGTTGCTCCTCAGTCTCAGACTGCACCCTACGACTGAGAGAAACACACACACTCGAGATCATGAACACACACACACACACACACACTCGAGATCATGAACACACACACACACACTCGAGATCATGAACACTCGAGATCATGAACACACACTCACACTCGAGATCATGAACTCACACTCGAGATCATGAACACACTCACACTCGAGATCATGAACACACACACACACTCGAGATCATGAACACACACTTGTTGCTCCTCAGTCTCAGACTGCACCCTACGACTGAGAGAAACACACACTCGAGATCATGAACACACACACACACTCGAGATCATGAACACACACACACACTCGAGATCATGAACACACACACACACTCGAGATCATGAACACTCGAGATCATGAACACACACTCACACTCGAGATCATGAACTCACACTCGAGTCGAGATCATGAACTCACACTCGAGATCATGAACACACTCGAGATCATGAACACACACACTCGAGATCATGAACACACACTTGTTGCTCCTCAGTCTCAGACTGCACCCTACGACTGAGAGAAACACACACACTCGAGATCATGAACACACACACACTCGAGATCATGAACACACACACACACTCGAGATCATGAACACACACTCACACTCGAGATCATGAACTCACACTCGAGATCATGAACACACACTCACACTCGAGATCATGAACTCACACTCGAGATCATGAACACACACTCACACTCGAGATCATGAACTCACACTCGAGATCATGAACACACTCGAGATCATGAACACACACACTCGAGATCATGAACACACACTTGTTGCTCCTCAGTCTCAGACTGCACCCTACGACTGAGAGAAACACACACACTCGAGATCATGAACACACACACACACACACACACTCGAGATCATGAACACACACACACACACTCGAGATCATGAACACTCGAGATCATGAACACACACTCACACTCGAGATCATGAACTCACACTCGAGATCATGAACACACTCACACTCGAGATCATGAACACACACACACTCGAGATCATGAACACACACTCGAGATCATGAACACACACACTCGAGATCATGAACACACACTTGTTGCTCCTCAGTCTCAGACTGCACCCTACGACTGAGAGAAACACACACACTCGAGATCATGAACACACACACACACTCGAGATCATGAACACACACTCGAGATCATGAACACACACACACACTCGAGATCATGAACACTCGAGATCATGAACACACACTCACACTCGAGATCATGAACTCACACTCGAGTCGAGATCATGAACTCACACTCGAGATCATGAACACACACTCACACTCGAGATCATGAACTCACACTCGAGATCATGAACACACACTTGTTGCTCCTCAGTCTCAGACTGCACCCTACGACTGAGAGAAACACACACACTCGAGATCATGAACACACACACACACTCGAGATCATGAACACACACACACACTCGAGTTCATGAACACTCGAGATCATGAACACACACTCACACTCGAGATCATGAACTCACACTCGAGATCATGAACACACACTCACACTCGAGATCATGAACTCACACTCGAGATCATGAACACACTCGAGATCATGAACACACACACTCGAGATCATGAACACACACTTGTTGCTCCTCAGTCTCAGACTGCACCCTACGACTGAGAGAAACACACACACTCGAGATCATGAACACACACACACACTCGAGATCATGAACACACACACACACTCGAGATCATGAACACACACTCACACTCAAGATCATGAACTCACACTCGAGATCATGAACACACACTCACACTCGAGATCATGAACTCACACTCGAGATCATGAACACACACTCACACTCGAGATCATGAACACACTCGAGATCATGAACTCACACTCGAGATCATGAACTCACACTCGAGATCATGAACACATTCGAGATCATGAACACACTCACACTCGAGATCATGAACACACTCGAGATCATGAACTCACATTCGAGATCATGAACACATTCGAGATCATGAACACACTCGAGATCATGAACACACACTCACACTCGAGATCATGAACTCACACTCGAGATCATGAACTCACACTCGAGATCATGAACACACTCGAGATCATGAACACACTCGAGATCATGAACACACTCGAGATCATGAACACACACTCACACTCGAGATCATGAACACACACTCACATTCGAGATCATGAACACACACTCGTTGCTCCTCATAGCCTCAGACTGCACCCTACGACTGAGAGAAACACACACACTCGAGATCATGAACACACACTCGAGATCATGAACACACACACTCGAGATCATGAACAGACACACTCGAGATCATGAACACACACACACACTCGAGATCATGAACACACACTCGTTGCTCCTCATAGCCTCAGACTGCACCCTACGACTGAGAGAAACACACACTCGAGATCATGAACACACACACACACTCGTTGCTCCTCATAGCCTCAGACTGCACCCTACGACTGAGAGAAACACACACACTCGAGATCATGAACACACACTCGAGATCATGAACACACACACTCGAGATCATGAACAGACACACTCGAGATCATGAACAGACACACTCGAGATCATGAACACACACTCGTTGCTCCTCATAGCCTCAGACTGCACCCTACGACTGAGAGAAACACACACTCGAGATCATGAACACACACACACTCGTTGCTCCTCATAGCCTCAGACTGCACCCTACGACTGAGAGAAACACACACTCGAGATCATGAACACACACACACTCGTTGCTCCTCATAGCCTCAGACTGCACCCTACGACTGAGAGAAACACGACAGAGAAACACACACTCGAGATCATGAATACACACTCGAGATCACGAACACACATACACGAGATCATGAACACACACTCGAGATCACGAACACACACACACACTCGAGATCACGAACACACACACACACTCGAGATCACGAACACACACACACTCGAGATCACGAACACACACACACTCGAGATCATGAACACACTTGAGATCATGAACACACACACTCGAGATCATGAACACACACACTCGAGATCATGAACACAAACACACTCGAGATCATGAACACAAACACACTCGAGATCATGAACACACACTTGAGATCATGAACACACACTTGAGATCATGAACACACACTTGAGATCATGAACACACACACTCGAGATCATGAACTCACACTCGAGATCATGAACTAGGGATGCACCGATGTGAAAATTGTGGCCGATACCGATAACCGATATTAATATTGCTGTTATGGCCGATACCGATATTTACCGATGTCGATATCTCTGTATAGAAAACAAATTTTAATGATTATCAAATAAAGAGCTATTTTCCAAAACACATTTTTTTTACTTTAGAAATGACTGATATTGGGCACCTTTACCTGTGTGCAAAATACATTTACATTTATTCATTTAGCTGACGCTTTTATCCAAAGCGACTTACAATTGCTATATATGTCAGAGGTCGCACGCCTCTGGAGCAACTAGGGGTTAAGTGTCTTGCTCAGGGACACATTGGTGTCTCACAGTGGATTCGAACCCAGGTCTCTCACACCAAAGGCATGTGTCTTATCCATTGCGCCACACCACCCCAAAATATGTCACACATACACACATTGCATTGCATATAATGTGTGCTGGTCAACTTGTATAAAATTAAGAAACCCTTAGAAAACAGTAAAAAAAAAAAAAAAAAAAAAAAAAAACAGGAACATGTGTACAATTAAGATAGGCTACTTCATTTATTATTCCAATATCCAAATATTATTCTAAAAAATACCACAGGGAAAAGGGCTTCTTGTGACTGTCTTTGCGTTTGAACATTGCACATTTTAAACAGGACACGCAGCTGAATAAATGTTAGCCAATACAAACATATTTATAGAAAACAGTTGACAATGAATAGACAGGAGTCCAATAATAGCATAACGAATCACTTATTCTAAAAATAATAACAAGTAGGCTATAAGACGAATCCGACATATGGGCTGTGTTAACAGTAAAACGCCCGTCATTTAACGAATTTTAAAAACACGGATGGATAATACAAAATGCTTTCTGACATTTTGACAGAAAAAAACAAACAAGCAAGAACAAAATTTAAACTTAGCCCGTTTTCATTTTACAATTATCTTCTCTCTCTATGTGCGCGCGTCCGTGTTTGTGAGAGAGAGCTCGCGCAGCACCGGTTGCCTACTTTTTTAATCCATAAGTAACGAACGCGATAGTTTTCATACAAACTAAATATGTAACATAATTAGGTATGCTACTTTAGTTATTATTAACACAATAACACATGAAGGCTACGTTTCTCAACACTGAGAATGAATAAATAAACGCCTGTTTCTCCACTCGCGCTTATCAGAATCCACAAATCACACGCGCTGTCACTTTTGAGAAAAATCAAATTCGAATGGGTATCATATATCAAGCAATATATTCAAATATCTACGAGTCAAAAAACGATCAGTCAAAAATGTGTCATGAGGAGGAAAAAAACATAAGTCGCACTGGACTGCATTAACAATGTTACGGACGTGAGCGCTCTCGGCACTTAAAAACTGCTTTAAAACTTTCACAGAGACCTCAAGCAGAAAGCACAAAGCCTGTCTTTAAATTTAATTTCGTTTTGTATTAATTGTATCTTAATTTTGATCAATGTTTCATCAACGAATTGCATTGGATTTAATAAATAAAAAGTATATATACTAGAAAATATTTAATCAGGACAGAGGCGACGGCGCGTGAACCTGGAGCGCGTCTCATAAATGAACCGAAACCTAATTGTATCTTAATTTTGATCAATGTTTCATCAACGAATTGAATTGGATTTAATAAATAAAAAGTAAATATACTAGAAAATATTTAATCAGGACAGAGGCTATGGCGCGTGAACCTGGAGCGCGTCTCATAAATGAACCGAAACCTACC
Source organism: Rutilus rutilus (assembly GCF_951802725.1). Lineage (NCBI taxonomy): Eukaryota > Metazoa > Chordata > Actinopteri > Cypriniformes > Leuciscidae > Rutilus > Rutilus rutilus. Next base: position 814,395 of record NC_140227.1, read on the forward strand.
TGCCTCACAGACCTGAGACATATATAGAAAGCTTGAAACTTCTATTTTTAAACAGAACAATTCAAAATGAAAGAAAACAGACTGTTCTCTGCTTATGTCATCTGTATGAAATGTGTATTTCTCTCACATCAACCTCTTCAGCTTCACACGTTAAATATCGGCCTGTTCACATCGGCCATATTTTGACATCGGAACGATACCGATGTGTAAAAAAATGACCATATCGGCCGATATTATATCGGCGGCCGATATATCGTGCACCACTATCATGAACACAAACACACTCGAGATCATGAACACACACACTCGAGATAATGAACACAAACACACTCGAGATCATGAACTCACACTCGAGATCATGAACACAAACACACTCGAGATCATGAACACACACACTCGAGATCATGAACACAAACACACTCGAGATCATGCACACACTTGAGATCATGAACACACACACTCGAGATCATGAACACAAACACACTCGAGATCATGAACACACACACACTCGAGATCATGAACACACACACTCGAGATCATGAACACACACACACTCGAGATCATGAACACACACACACTCGAGATCATGAACACACACACTCGTTGCTCCTCATAGCCTCAGACTTTATTTTATTATTAATATTTTAATATTATTTGTCCTATATCTAACCATGAATATATAGCCTATAATATTGTCTTTTATATTTAGTTTTATTATTATTATTAATTTCTTTAAATTTACAGTAAAGCCTATGTACAGAAAATAATAATAATAATAATAAAACGAAATAAGACACAATATTATTATTCCCTATTTATTTTATTAAAGCGTTAGTTCTGCCTGTAGTTCCTCTCCCTCATGTTGCTCCAGACACGCAAGACTTTCGTTCATCTTCGAAACACAAGCGTCAGAACGGAGGCTCACTATTGGCCAGCATCACACACATGACCAGCGTCGGCCAATAGTGAGCCTCCGTTCTGACGTACAACCCAGAAGCGCTGCTGTTACACTACGTCAACTCACTCAGAGAAACACAGAAGAACATGAAGAGTTGAATTAAGTCATTACTTTTGTTTGTTTTTGCGCACAGAAAGTATTCTCGTCTCTTGATAATCTTAAGGTTGAGCCGCTGTAGTCACTGGACTATTTTAACGATGTCTTTACTAACTTTCTGGGCCGGCAAGTTTCAGTAACAGAGAAGCCTATGGAGGAGTGAGCCAGCTCTCAGATTTAATCAGAAATATCTTCATTTGTGTTTCGAAGATGAACGAAAGTCTTACGGGGTTGAACAACACGAGGGAGAGTCATTACTGACAGAACTTTCATTTTTGGGTGAACTAACCCTTTAATATGTTTTTATTATTGCTATATCTAGCCATGATTATATATTATATTGTCTTTTTATTAAGTTTTATTATTTTCTGTACATAGGCTTTACTAAATGTTCTAAAAAAATCTGTTGTTTTAATGCTTTGGCAATACAAAATGTAAAAAACTTTTGTCATATCTATAAAGCTTTCTGAACTGAATTGGTTTCAGCGAGTTGTTGATTTGAGAACCGATCGGACACATTCAACCGATTCCTTGAAGAGAGAACCGACTCATTCATTCACGAATCGGACTTCAAAACAACTGTCACCTTTTACAAATCACGTTATGCTCTCCATAAACCATTTAAACGTGCTGAAACCTACAATTTGGAGAGGGTTTTCGATTAAAATCGGTGCGACTGGAATGTCTGGAATCGGAACGATGCCAAAAAACAACGAATTCGAGCGTTCGAACGCGCCTATTGTGAACAGAAATGCTATGCTAATAAACACACCGAGTCACTTCAGACAGCAAGTGTCTTCGAGTCTCCCCGCACTGGAAAGAATCAAAACAAGCTGGTCGTGTGAGATGCAGCCCTGAGGAAGATCAGCAATAGTCTTCCTCAGGGCTGATTTCTGGCCTCACTCACCCGGTCCATCAGGCTGGTTCCCACAGACCCTTTCTCTCACACACATCCAGTCCCACGACGACATTGAATCTATCCTTCAGCTACGCGTTTCGCTAATTTCGCACATTAGCGTCGCGATAATGGCCGCCTCGATGTAACGAGTTTCCCGCGCGCAGCCTGTCGCAGTTTAGGCCAAAGTGCGCCGTCAGAAAACACACTTCTGTGTCTTTCTGGACACGTTTAACCTGAACGATTCGCCTTAAAAACACACCCGTGGCATTTCGAGACGGCGGGGACTCTCTCCGAGACCTTGACGGTGTCACCACACTCTATGCATCGAGTTAAATGTCGTGTTTTCGCCCGTTAAGGGAACTCACCTCGGCGACGTGACTCGTTGCTGTTTATTTTCGGTTCCTCCTCTCAGTCTCTGCGCCACACGCGGTTTGCGCACGGTACCGAATCCCGAAGCCCCGCCCACATCTGAGGCTCTGCACACGGCCCGCTCATTCCACACACACACTCTCACTCTCCCTTTCTTTGTATATCTCTCTCTCTCACACACACACACTCTCTCTCTGTCTGTCTCTCTCTCTCACACACACTCTCACTCTTTCTCTGTCTGTCTCTCTTTCTCTCTCTCACACACACACACACACACACACACTCTCTCTCTCTCTCTCTCTCTATCTCTCTCTCTCTCACACACACACACACACACACACACACACACTCTCTCTCTCTCTCTCTCTCCCTTTCTTTGTATATCTCTCTCTCTCACACACACACACACACACACACACACACTCTCTCTCTGTCTGTCTCTCTCTCACACACACACTCTCACTCTCTCTCTGTCTCTCTCTCACACACACACTCTCTCTTTGTCTGTCTCTCTCTCTCTCACACACACACACTCTCACTCTTTCTCTGTCTGTCTCTCTCTCACACACACACACACTCTCTCTTTGTCTGTCTCTCTCTCACACACACACTCTCACTCTTTGTCTGTCTGTCTCTCTTTCTCTCTCTCTCTCTCTCTCTCTCTCTCACACACACACACACACACACACACACACACACACTCTCTCTCTCCCTTTCTTTGTATCTCTCTCTCTCACACACACACACACACACACACACACACTCTCTGTCTGTCTCTCACACACACTCTCACTCTTTCTCTGTCTGTCTCTCTTTCTCTCTCTCACACACACACACACACACACACACTCTCTCTCTCTCTCTCTCTATCTCTCTCTCTCTCACACACACACACACACACACACACTCTCTCTCTCTCTCTCTCTCCCTTTCTTTGTATATCTCTCTCTCTCACACACACACACACACACACACTCTCTCTCTGTCTGTCTCTCTCTCACACACACACTCTCACTCTCTCTCTGTCTCTCTCTCACACACACACTCTCTCTTTGTCTGTCTCTCTCTCTCTCACACACACACACTCTCACTCTTTCTCTGTCTGTCTCTCTCTCACACACACACACACTCTCTCTTTGTCTGTCTCTCTCTCACACACACACTCTCACTCTTTGTCTGTCTGTCTCTCTTTCTCTCTCTCTCTCTCTCTCTCTCACACACACACACACACACACACACACACACACACTCTCTCTCTCCCTTTCTTTGTATCTCTCTCTCTCACACACACACACACACACACACACACACACACACACACACACACACACTCTCTGTCTGTCTCTCACACACACTCTCACTCTTTCTCTGTCTGTCTGTCTCTCTTTCTCTCTCTCTCTCACACACACACACACACACACACACACACACACACACACACACACACACACACACACACACACACACACACACACACTCTCTCTCCCTTTCTTTGTATCTCTCTCTCTCACACACACACACACACACACACACACACACTCTCTCTGTCTGTCTCTCTCACACACACACACACACACACACACACACACACACACTCAAACAAACACTCTCTCACACACATCACACACTCTTAAACACACTTTTTATCACACACACACTCTCTCAAACACACACTTTCTTTCTTGCACATACACTCTCACACACACACACACACACACTCAAACACACACTTTCTTTCTCACACAAGCACATACACTCACACACACACACACTCAGATAGATAGATATATTTTACATTGTTTATGGCTAGCCATCCAAATAAATTATTAATTCTTCTGCACTAGTAGTTTGTGAATAGTGTTTGGAAATAATAATACAAGATTTTCGTCCACGACTGACTCCGCTAGCTGACCAACATCTGTTTATTTATTTCTATGTGTTCTTGTCTCTACAATATGTATTTTATAGGAATGCACCTGATAGAAAGAGAGAGAGAGAGAGAGAGAGAGAGAGAGACATGTATGACACACACACACACACACACACACATATGCAAACACACAATTTTTCTTTCCTGGTTTTCCACACATACAGAATTTGTTATAATTTGTTCATTTTTATTTTTATTAAAAAAATGTTTTTTTTAAAGGGGTCATGAATTGAGAATAAAAATTGTCCTTGATCATTTGACAGTTAAAAAAAATACCATGTAAGTTTCAAACCTCCAAACTTCCTTGTTATTCCAAAAACTGCTTTTATTGAAACCAAGGCCAGAAAACGACAGGATCTGAGAAGTGGAGACTTGTGACATCACAGGGCAGCGAAAGACCACAGAAGAATATCAATAATCAATCAAATGATATCAAACATATCAATAATATGCAATATCTTATATCAATGTATATTTACATCACAGTCTTTGGCTCCGCCCACAGTCTTTGGCTCCGCCCGCTGAATAGTGACATGAGAACGAGTAAAGATCAGGAATGGATCAATACCATTACCTTGCAAACGATCCTAATGCTAGGGAAGTGTGGGCTTTTTCTCAACAATGTGAATGTCTCAGTAGTGCATTATTTATTTGCATTCGGTGCATCTCACTGTGGATTATTTGGTAAATCAGTCGCAATTTCGGCGCAGGCTTTGCAAACAGACTTTTACGATATGGATCTGCCAGCATGTAAGTAATCATGTTTATTCTAATGCCTGATCTGTGATCAGTGATTTCTGATGTGTAATTATTCAAGTTCAGACAGATTATCACTCAAAATCGTTCTGTTTATGCATCAGTAAATCAAGCCAGTGACTAAACGATCAATTTCACGTCGTTTCTAATAGTAGGATGAAAATCATCTTATTTAAAACTGTGATCAAATTATATACAGAAAGCGATCAAAGAACGCTCCCTTTCCAATCGCCCAAGCTTGAAATCAATGACGTTGTTACAATGTACAACAAAGCTCTTACTGTATTTACATTGTGTTTGCATTGTTATTTGGTGAAAGCAGAACTTGCGTTGCAATGATGAGATCACTTCATTCACGCGATCAACTATCTGTCATCTGCTCAGTGCTCATCACTGCAACCTTTCATGTGTTGGAATCAGGGGCGGACTTTACCATTAGGCAAAGGTCTGCAATTGCCTTGGGCCCCGAGCTACCTTGGGGCCCCCAAAATGCCCTATTAACTTATGCTTAAGTTTCTTTTTATTATTATTATTTATATATATATATATATATATATATATATATATATATATATATATATATATACATATATATATATATATATATATATATATATATTTCTAAAACTCCATTTGCGAAAAATGGCATCAAATCATTAGTGTCGCAGACAGGAGGGGGCCCCCCGCCTCACTACATTGGACTATTCCATTATCTCACTTACTGCGCATCTGCGAAAGTGACAAGGCTGTGCCAAAAAACTGACGGAGAAAAACAAGTGATTGACAGACAGAGTGTACAGAGTAGTAGAGAGTAAAAATGAAGCGAAGCTATAGCTACCCAAGCGGTGCTGAAAAAATGAGAAAGCGGGAGGAAAGCAAAAAGTCCGTAAAGGTGCGCGGCGCGAAAGATAAACAACACGCAGTAACAGGAGGACTGGGAAATACATAAACAGAGCAAGACGAGTCTAAACGCGAAAATGTAAAGTTTCGAAGTTACCCAAGCGGCTCAAATAAAAGAAAAAAGTGAAAAGACGCTGATAAGTATTTGGGAACGCTGCCAAAGATGACAAACTTTTTTACGGCTACTGTTGGGGATACAGATCAGGAACAACAACGTCCAACGCACAGAAAAATCGTGAAGCAAAGAGGACACGGAGATCGACAGACAAAACTGAGCAGTTTACTTAAGAATCATGATATTTAAAAAAAATCTCAGCTCTCAGATTCTGTCAATTCTATTTCGAAATTCAAACAATAAATACCGTTTTGCCGTTTTAATGTGACGTGACAGATTCCTATAGCGGCACGTGAACTGATCATCTCTAGCTAATAGTAGGCTAAATAAACACGAATTAACAATGTTGAAAGATACAGTAGCCTATAACTTACCGAAATGTATATTCCTCATTCATAATATCGATCAATAAGTGTTTTTCAACCGCGGAAAGAGGTAAAACAGCTGGAGAACAATCGTCACATAACATTTACCTCAGGAAAGCCATTTAATTGGCTAGAAAATAAAAAGAGCTATAGAGAGTATTTGGCTAAATATGTGTAGGCTACTATATTACATACCAGCTGATAGGGCTTTTTTTTTCTTGAGAAAAAGTAACGCCTATCTTGTGAAACGTTACCTAATATTTATCCAAATGAGTCAATATTGAATCACATCACAAGAATTGAATCGAAATGGTGAAATTTGTCAAGCAAAAAAAAAAAAAAAAAAAAAAAAACATAGCTTACCAGAAATTGTACCATGTAAACATTGTAACATATTCTGTTTAGGAGTAAAGAAGTGTATGCAGGGTTTAAAGGGGACGCTTTTTTCTCCTCTCTAACCTTTACGTCCCCGTAGATTAGCTTTACCTGCCTATCCACCATTCAGTCGGTAGGCTACATATTTTTTTCGTTCTCTTTTAAAGATTGGATGGGGAGGGGCCCATAGCTACCTTCGCCTTGGGCCCCCGATTTGCTAAATCCGCCACTGGTTGGAATAAATTTAAATATATGATCAATACTTTTCACGATTTGTTAATCTCGATAGCTGTAATAGTAAAATGTAGTAAAAGTTTTCGAGAGAGTTCTCACAGCCAATCACAGCAGTGGGCATTTACACTGGAGTCTCACAGCCAATCACAGCAGTGGGCATTTACACTGGAGTCTCACAGCCAATCACAGCAGTGGGCATTTACACTGAAGTCTCACAGCCAATCACAGCAGTGGGCATTTACACTGAAGTCTCACAGCCAATCACAGTAGTGGGCGTTTACACTGAAGTCTCACAGCCAATCACAGTAGTGGGCGTTTACACTGAAGTCTCACAGCCAATCACAGCAGTGGGCATTTACACTGAAGTCTCACAGCCAATCACAGCAGTGGGCGTTTACACTGAAGTCTCACAGCCAATCACAGTAGTGGGCGTTTACACTGAAGTCTCACAGCCAATCACAGTAGTGGGCGTTTACACTGAAGTCTCACAGCCAATCACAGTAGTGGGCGTTTACACTGAAGTCTCACAGCCAATCACAGCAGTGGGCGTTTACACTGAAGTCTCACAGCCAATCACAGTAGTGGACGTTTACACTGAAGTCTCACAGCCAATCACAGCAGTGGGCGTTTACACTGAAGTCTCACAGCCAACCACAGCAGTGGGCGTTTACACTGGAGTCTCACAGCAGCCAATCACAGTAGTGGGCGTTTACACTGAAGTCTCACAGCCAATCAGAGCAGTGGGCGTTTACACTGAAGTCTCACAGCCAATCAGAGCAGTGGGCGTTTACACTGAAGTCTCAGAGCCAATCACAGCAGTGGGCGTTTACACTGAAGTCTCACAGCCAATCAGAGCAGTGGGCGTTTACACTGCAGTCTCACAGCCAATCACAGCAGTGGGCGTTTACACTGAAGTCTCACACAGACACGCCCCTTCAAACAGAGCGTTCAAATCAGAGGCTAAAATCAGGCATGGAAAAATGCCTTTTATTTCTAAATTATGACAATTTTTGATGTACAAATCATTTTAACATTATAAGGGCACCCCAGGAAACATTATAAAATAATAAAATAATTTAGCTCAAATAAACGCTTTGATAATACAATGTACAATTGTCATGCCAATAAAGCTCAGTTGAATTTGAGAGACAGAGAGAGAGAGAGAGACAGACAGACAGAGAGACAGAGAGAGAGAGAGGGGGGGGGGGGGGGGAGGAGGAGAGAGAGAGAGAGAGAGAGAGAGAGAGAGAGAGAGAGACAGAGAGAGAGAGAGAGACAGAGAGAGAGACACTGCTGTCCTGAAGGCTTTTATAGGAGAGTCGACCGACTGATGGAGAATCTTCCAGCAGGATCAATACTCTGAGCTGCGGTCTCTCACTGTTAAGGTGGTTTGTGCATCTGGAGCTTTTCAGCTCTCTATCATCAACATGTATCTTTACAAAAATATAACAAATATTTAGATACAATGCAAAATATAAAGATAATTGCTGCTAATGAACATGGGATGAAAGCAGCTTTACAGAGATAACAGGAAAATAATGCAACAGAGTTTGTTTCCAGAAGAAAATTTAATTTTTTGTTGTAAATTGTTTAATTTTTGTTGTAAAAAAAAAAGTTATTAATTTAGTTAATATATATATACAGCCGCTCTGGAGAAAACAGTGATGTCATCGTCCAGCTCAGTTCAGTTCTCATATAATGCTGTCAATGCAGGAGATCAATGATATTGTTGAATATTAAATTAAATGAGAAAGAGAAATATAAATGATCAGATATATAGAAGTGAGCACTTGAGCTGCTGTGTTTTCTGTTGTGTTCAGATGATGCAAGCCTGAGGGAATACCTTAAATCTGCTCTGTGTTCTCTCCGCCTCTGAGAGCATCCGAGATGTCCTGGGATTCACAGCTCAAGCACATCAGCAGGAGAAGTGCCTTTCCTTGGATGTACACGATAGGAAAAACATCCTGAATGATTTGTCTTTGGCCTGCTTTAATCCACTGAGGATGAGGGCGAAGAGAACGGATCCAGCAGAGCATTCGATGGCCTTATGGTTGGAGATGAGAAGATGATCTCATGGATGGATTTCAGAAGCCCTTCCTGATTCAGGTGAGGAATAATCTGCTCTTTACACGACAATAAACTGAAGATGATGACAGATTGCAGAGGAAGTCACTGTGATCTTGTTCTAAATGTAATCTTTTGTCTTACATTTTGGATCAAAACAAAATAAAACTCTTGCATTGAATTTGAATAGATCATCATGCATCCAATAACGGTCTATATAGGGCAAAACTGAACAGTTATGACAGTCATTGTGTAATATAGCGCTGGACTGAGATTATGTGTAATTATGTTTCATTTAATGATTTTTATGCACAATATCTGGAAGAGATTATAAATCTTGAAGTAATGTGTTGCTCTGGCCAAGAGGTGGCGCTGTTATGTCAGAAAAAACTGTTTTATGTCATTTCTAGTCTATGGATCATCTGAAAAAATACATAAAAAGCTGGTAAATAATAGAACTAGTGCTGGGCAACATCCAAAATAACAGTTTGTGTTTTTTTGTTTACATAATATATGTGTATAATTATTTTGCATATATAAATACACACATATGCATGTACTGTATACATTTAAGAAATATTTGCATGTATATACTGTACATATAATTTATATTATATATAAATATAATTATTTTATATATAAATAAAAAAAAATCTTAAATATATACATGCATATGTTTGTATTTATATATACAAAATAATTATACACAGCACAAACACATATATTATGTAAACACAAACGTTTATATTGGATGCGATTAATCGCTGCCCAGCACTAAATAGAACAAATCATCATATTTAAAACATTTTCAAAAGTAAAAGTGTAACCTGCTAAAACATAATGTAGAATCTATTACTCAACTCAAATCGAGATCAGTGCTGAATGTTGTGGATGTAAAGCCCTCCTGTGTCCTGCTAACATTACAGTGTTGATGTAGTGTTTACTGGAGCTCTTATAAGACTGTTCACGGCCCTTAGGGAAATTATCCATGATTTTGTGATCGATTAATGTTTGTATTACCATGGTTTTCCGACAAATATGATTAAATGGCGGATAACATGTTGTTGTTTTAATGGAAAGCACTTTGGCCAACGCGTGTTGTTTTTAAATGTGCTTTACAAATAAACTAAACTAAACTAAACTAACATATCTATAAGAAAAAAAGAAAAAAAAAGAAAAAAAAAGAAAAAAAGAAACATACCACTCTGAAACGTCCCGTGAAATCCGTGATCCTCTTGTTCATTAACATTGTCAGGGTCTGGATCGGGCTCGAAATGGTTTAAAACTGACACCAGTGTTAAAGTGTAACTGTCGCCAAAATGCAACCTAGGGTCTTTTTGTGAATCTACTCGAGGCAAACTTTCCTTTAAAAACATGATTAGAATGGAAACGCCACTTTTAAGTTTGACCGTATTTTCTTTTTCGGTCAAATGAATGGGAGTGCTGGGGCCGTTGCAGTGATGGCATCAAAATCAGTATTTCTGAAACTCTAAGAAGGCTCGACACAACATGAAACTGTGCTGGAAGTGTCACCAGCGGCTGTACACATGAACTGTGTGTGTACAGAGTTCACTAAAGAGAAAGATTTTGATCAACTCACTGTCGCTGTTGTGGTTTACGGCCGCCGGCATTTTGACAGTCAAAAGTAGTCGATCTCCGAATGCAGCGTAACAGGGAGGAGAGTAAAGATGGAAAGCTCCTAAAGCTCAGTTCCATATAAATTCACGGATAATTTGTTGTTTTGTCGTTAGTGAAAATCAATATTGACCTTGTACTTGAAAAAGGATCCTCATATAAGAAACAATACTAAAATTCAGAGTCAGTTCATTCGCATTCGGAGATGTTTAGGGCGTGGCTTCATTTAGTCTGTGGGGAACTGATTGGATGGTTGTGGTTTGCTATTGGTGGATCTAATGTGAGTGACAGATTGCCCGGCCCTCGCACCACTAAACACGTCATCAGAGAAGAGATGTGGCTCCAACAGGGAGGGGAAGTTATTTTGATTCAAGATTACGAGGCACGTGTATTTAAAACAATAATGATGTGCACGGGTGGATTATTTATAATAAACACGGCAATATTTCATTAAAAAATAAAACCAAATAACAATTGTTCTTTGATTTCATGGTTTAAATGTATGCCGGGCTTGCCATATCACGCGACCGCCCGCGATTATAGCGTTGTTGTCGCGTCGCGAGCTGTGACGAAAGCGATGACATCACTCTCACGTCACTCTCTCCCCGTAGCGATAATCATGGCGGATCAACAATTCAACAACTTTCTTTGGTGAGTAAAGCGAGTCTCCTATAGTTCCTGTGCACAGTGTTTCATGCAGACTATATTCGCGGCTCGCTGCTCATCTGATCGAGGTTATTGTGAAACATCCATCGCAGTTGTTGTTGTGTGTTTGTGTGATGTGTACTAAACTGAAGATCACTGATTGAGCTTGTAAACACGGTTAAATATATTAAAGCACGCACTGTTAATCTTTCTAGCCATACAGTCAGCTGTGTGTGTGTGTGTGTGTGTGTGTGTGTGTGTGTGTGTGTGTGTGTGTGTGTGTAGCTGCTGCTGTATCAAAGTAACTAAACACATGAACTGAGGTCAAAACATCAGAGTCTTTAGTGAAAATATCTAAGTCTTTTGTAGGTAAATATTGTTATGGTAAATTGGGTCATAGTTTGATGAAAGTAGTTCTGCTATAGTGTTTTAAACCAGTTGAACAAATGAAATGTAACTGGGTGACACAGTGTCCTCTGAATTACTGCCCTCTTCATAGTTAAAAAAAAATGCAAATGGTCTTCTCTGTTTGATCAAGTTATCGGTCAGTTCTGCTTTAGAACAAAGGCACGATATTAATGTGTGTTTGTAGAATTAGACGTTTCAGATAAGTCTGTTTTAAACACAGTGATCTTGATTTATGTTCTCAGGCTGCTGAATTATTAAAATTGTCTTACACTTTACATTTGTGTATTCCAGTTTAGCATTTATTGTATAAATACTGAATCTGGATTGAGTGCATTGCAGATATGTTTGCATTTTATGTGCATTCATATTTTCAAAGCTTTAACTTGATAAATCATTGGCATTGCATTTTTCAGCTTAATGCACACTTAATATCTAATGCAAGCACATTTATATTGTGTTATATTTTATTGTAGTGTTATAAATGCACTCAAACACAAGATATTGTGACATTATGACATTGAAATGTTTGTTGTAAATGAAGGGCATCGTTTTAATGTGTGAACCTGACACTGATATTGCATTATATGTGTGATGCTGAGAGAAATGAGGAAGAGTTATTCAGCATGACACAGAAATGCTTCACCGAGTAATTAGTGTTTCTGACACGTTGACCGTCGGATTAGCATGAGCGCGTGTGTGTGTGTGAGCCGCTCAGACCTGCTCGACTGGTTCCTGATGGCAGAACAATGAACCAGTTCAACCCAACATAGTTGCACAGTTACTTTCCGAGAGAGAACAGGTGGATGTCGAGCGGCTCGTGCAGAATGGGTGAGAAATGCGTTGGTCTGTGTAACTGGCAGGACTGGTGTAGCGTGGGCGAGCCATCTGACCGACACACACTGCCAGGGCAGAGGAAGAACAGTTAGAAACACAGAGTAACTGTCAGGATACTGTAAGTCTCGTGCTAGCTTCTCTCTCTGCAGTTCCTGACTGATATCTGTCACCATCTGCACTTCTGCTCTTCTTAGACTCGATGATTAATGTTTCTGCTGGGTGTTTTGTCCTGAAAAGCAGGTTCAAATGACATGATTGACTGAGAGATTCTCTGCGTTTTCATTTTTAAAGGTTCAGCATCTCATTTACATTTACATTTATTCATTTAGCAGACGCTTTTATCCAAATGAGAACAATAGAAGCAGTGAAACTAACAATAGGGCAACAATATGCAAGTGCTGTGACCCTTCCCAGTTTAATCTACAAGGACATGGACTTTTATTAATTAATTCAATGTAAGCACTGGTTTCATTCTTGTTATCAAGCTCAAAATGTGACTTTTTTTTGTGTGTTTCTGAAGGGTGTAACTTTGGTTTGAGAAGGGGGGGGGGGGGGGGGGGGTGTAATTGTTATACACATTAACTATGTATAACAAAAAGATGTCTTGCTTTCTTTATTGTTTAATAGATTGCCAAGACTTGAGAGAATCATTTTATAAAGTCAAAAATGTTCACTATTCATTTTCAATTTCCACTGTAATGTAGAAACAACATAAAGACAGTATATTTTAAATAATTGTTTAATGGCATCTTTTTATGAATGAAGGCCAGTATCACTGATATTAATATAGCCACTGATGTCTCTATGAAAATATTTTTTTCCCCCAAATTTTAAACATTTATTAGGCTTCAAAAACATAACCTTTAGTTTAAGTGAACTTTAAACAATCCTCACTTAAACCCATAATAAATGTCATATTTACCTGTGCCTTTCCTGTCTAACAGGTACTGTCTAATAATGCATAAAGTGAATATGGTTATCAAATAGTCCGCACTGCATAAATTATAAATTAAATATAGATTAATCCTTATTAAAGCTGCAAGCGTTCTTTAGTCGAGAGCAGTGAGTGATTCTCTCTGTTTCCTTTGTTCTTTGGTTAACTTTACTGACAGAGAATTAGTGGCTGCTGTCCCTTTAAGAGCAGCCGCTGACAGGATCTCACGCATTTAATTTTCTCATTTACTCTTGACTTTCATTTAAGATTTTATTTAACTCATTTAAGACTGTTCTTGTGAGGATACTCGACAAAACGGGCATTTTGGCATAAATGTGTGTGTTATTGTTCGTTCAAGCGCGAAAGAGAACTGGATTCTGGCGCGCTGTGTGTGTGTGTGTGTGTGCGTCAGGAGCGCTCCCTGATCATTAGAGCTTTCAGTGAGCTATTTTTAGAGTGTGGACACGACGTTCCTGGACGCGGACTCGCGCATCGCGTTATTCCTCATTATAATAATTAATGTGCAGAATAAAGGTGCGGGGCCTGGTTGAGTGAGTTAGTAGTGTGTTAAACTGGCGGTTATGGTAAGGGGCGGGACATTTCCCAAACACACTCGAAGCGCTCGACCAATCACAACACACTGCTCCAGCCGACCAATCAGAGCACAGTGTGCTTTTCAGAAGGAGGGGCTTCATAGAGACAGGAAGTAAACAGAGCGTTACTGACAGACTGGGAAGAGAGGAGCCGCAACAATGGAGAATATGAGGAGAATAATCAACATTCAAGCAGGAAAACCTGCTCTAGAAACATCACGACTTTGCATAATAGCTCCTCTTTAAATAGTAATATAATTCTTGTTATCAAGCTCAAAATTGGATTGTTGTTTTGTGTTTCTGATGCTTTAGTGTTATTATAATGACTTCAAACTCATTAATGGACAGTGAATAATTATTTTATGAAAAGACTGACCTTCTTTCTTTGATAAAGCTGAAGTGTGCTCCTCCTAACGTGATGCACATTCATCATCAAAATGTTATCAGTCTATTATTATCATCATAATCTGAAAAACATTTGGCCGTTCTTTTGACTGATTTCTCGTCAGAGTTATTTGTCCTTCACGGCTCACATGTAATGCGCTGTAATCTTGCAGGAAGTCTTGACCTTGCTTATAAAAGCTAAGGAAAATAAATAAGTTTTTAACTCTAGAGTCATTTCAGAGGGATTTTAATAATGTGTTGTAATTTTGGTTGTATGCATCTGTTATGTTTACGTACAGCGCTCTGGTACTCAGTGTGGTTTTTGAAAGTGCTGTAGAAATAAAGTTGAGGTTGATCAGTGTGTGTGAGGTTGATCAGTGTGTGTGTGAGGTTGATCAGTGTGTGTGTGTGTGTGGTGTTCCAGATTACTGTGCGCCGCTGCCTGTCCTGATGGAGCATGTTCAAGGGGCCTGGAAGAGCGCCAGCCATGGGTTCGGATGCAAAGACTCGGTGTTCGAAGATCCCTGCATGTCTCCCAACATCCTCAAGAACTTCCCGTACCGGAGATTGTCAGACGATGGGAGAATCCCAGACTCTAAAGCTAGCGGCACAATCCGCGTCTACCTGCCCAACAAACAGCGGACTGTGGTAACAGTACAAGCTTCTGTGTTACTCTCCATGTTCATGATGAGGACGGACTGTGTATTTTAATATTCATCCCAGTTCAGTGCTTTAGACTTGAGGCCCGTTCTCTCCAAGAACGATTATTATAACAATTGGCGAATTCCAAGCGGCGGTTTTGCGATTAAAAGTGAACGACTGAATCCCTTCCAACTTTCATTTAATTTAATATATTCAACAATATTATTGATCTCCTGCATTGACAGCATTATATGAGAACTGAACTGAGCTGGACGATGATGACATCACTGTTTTCTCCTGAGCGGCTGTATATATACATGAACTAAATTAATAACTTTTTTTACAACAGAAATGAACCATCACTGATCTTACTGAAGCTGGACTGAGACGCGCTTTTCTTCTGGAAACAAACTCTGTTATCTCTGTAAAGCTGCTCTGGAACACTCAGTGTTGTATAAAGCGCTGTATTAAAGGTGACTTGACGAGTCCGTTAGCGAAGGGCACATGTGATGTCACTTCAAGAGTCATTTTAGTCTTTTATAGTCATGTGACCCATGGTAGTGAATCTATATCGTCCTCGGTGTGAACGGGCCTTATGTTGGAAGCGCCTTGATGTAAAAATAGTTTGTTTTTAGTAGAGATGCACTGATTTATGAACATTTGGGCCGATAACTGATAATTCTTTATATCTGAAAGCCGATAACCGATATATTGGCTGATAAATCTAAATCCAAATTTTTATATTATTTTTGAGAGCCTGATTACAGAGACAAAAGTCTCACCAGTAAAATCCACGTCCCAAACACACATTTATAATGATGTTCTGATTATAATATTATGTAGCCGATATGACAGACTTGTGTTGTATTTTCCTTTTTTGAAGTGATTCCAATCATATTTCAAGCAGTTCATAATCATCATGTTGAACAGTGCGCATCTGAAGCGTCTCAGCTGGAGGAGATAATACATTATTTATCAGCTTTGATATATCGGCCAATAACAATGATATATCGTGCATTTAGTTTTTACAAACTCACTAGTCGATATAATGCTAAAGATCTATGTAACGTTCACATGCATGTTCATACCTTTCTTTTCCATTGAAGTGATGAAATATGAGAATTGTGTTGAATCAGGTGAATGTGCGGCCGGGAATGACGCTGCGCAACTGCCTCATCAAAGCCCTGAAGGTCCGTGGCCTTCAGCCCGAGTGCTGTGCTGTGTTCAAGCTTCATCGAGAACATGCAATACAAGTTGTGTAAGTTGTGGCACAAAAAAATAATACTAAAAAATGGAATATAATGAGAAAGACTGAGCACTATCAACATGCAGTGCCAATAAAAAGTTGTTTTTATATTAAATGCAAATTCATTTGGTATTTTTGCCATTGAGAATCAGAAAAAGACTTTCATGTGAAACCGGATCTCTACAAAGCGATGTAAAGTAATCACAATCATCAAATCCATTGTAATTGATAGGGCTGGGTATTGATGTAGACTTCCTAATATGGTATGATTCTGTTTCACAAGCACATAATTCGATTCTGATTCATTTGGGAATTTAATGTTGAACACTGGGATATCCTGGAGGAAAAGCTCATGTCAATTAATGGCTTAAAATAATGTTGTGAGGGAGTTTAAGCAGTTTTGCAGAGAGAATGAAAGATTGCAGTGACCAGAGCAAAGCTGATCAATGCATAAAACACTTTACAATTTAGCATTTTCTAATATTAACTAACAATGAGCAATATTATTTATTTTTTTACAGTATTTAATCTTCATTGTTAGTTCATGTCCATTTGTTCAAATTAAGGTCGGCATGGAGGAGAAGTTGCGCTAGTACTTTCATCTCTATTGTGTCGAATATTGAGTGAAACGCTTCTGGAACAAGAACACATGTGGGCGGGGCTTGATTGTGTCTGTGGGGAATTGATTGGATGGTTGTGGTTTGCTATTGGTGGATCTCATGTGAGTGACAGGTTATCGCCCCGCCCTCGTCATTAGAGAAGAGAAGAGAGGTTTAGAACAATAAAACAAGGAATTTAAAGCAATAATGATGTGCACATTTAGAATAAACCCTACAAAATTACATAAAAAAAACAAGAACGGTCCATTTTGATTTCATGGTGATTTTTAGCATCAACCAAGAATAATAAATGCTTTTCATTGTTAGTTCATGTTAAGTAATGAAAGCTTATTCTTACTGGTGCATCTTCTGAATACCGCCTTAATAAACTGTTAATTTCTGTTTAATAACTGTAATAATTTAGACCCAACTGTAAAGCTGAATTTTGCTCCTGAAACTCAATGCACTGCTCAGTGAATGAACACACGCTGTTGTTTTGTGCAGTAAGAAGCTGCGTATGGACTGGAGCACGGACTGTACCACGCTGGTGGGAGAGGAGTTTCTGGTCGAAGTCTTAGATCACGTCCCGCTGACCACGCACAATTTTGTGAGTTCCCGTAGTCAGTGTGTGTGAATTGAGCTGATGTGGTCTTTACAGTGGCTCTAACATCTGACCGTCCCCCTTCACAGGTACGAAAGACATTTTTGAAGTTGGCCTTTTGTGACATATGTCAGAAGTTTCTTCTACATGGCTTCAGATGTCAGACGTGCGGCTACAAGTTTCATGAGCATTGCAGCACCAGAGTGCCCACCATGTGTGTGGACTGGAGCAACATCCGACAGCTGCTGTGAGTGTGCAAAACCACAGACACCAGCACACACACTTTACAGTCATGTACAGCGGTTGCATTACTTGCTTAGACTAGTTTCTAGTGGTTTCTGGGTCTAGAAAAGACCCTCAGGTCTTGGAAAAGGCACAGAAATACTTAAAAACCCAGTTTATACATGTTTTGTTATATTCTGTTTATTCTTCTGGTTTTGTGTAATCAGATTACTTTTTTGATGTAACAATGCATTACAAGGAACTTGCATTACATAATCAGATTACTTTTCGATGTAACGAGCAAAGTTACGCATCACAAATATTGTGCATTACATAATCAGATTACTTTTTGGATGTAACGAGTAAAGTAACACATTAAAAGTAACGTGCATTACATAATTGGGATTGCTTTTTGATGTAACATGCAAAGTTACGCATTACAAGTATCATGCATTACATAATCAGATTACTTTTCGATGTAACGAGCAAAATTACGCATTACAAATATCGTGCATTACGTAATCAGATTACTTTTTGATGTAACATGTAAAGTAACACATTAAAAGTAAAGTGCATTACGTAATCAGATTACTTTTCGATGTAATGTGTAAAGTAACACATTACAAGTATGGTGCATTATGTAATCGGGATTGCTTTTTGATGTAACATGCAAAGTTACGCATTACAAGTATCATGCATTACGTAATCAGATTACGTT
The DNA here is from genome assembly GCF_951802725.1 of Rutilus rutilus. Taxonomy (NCBI): domain Eukaryota; kingdom Metazoa; phylum Chordata; class Actinopteri; order Cypriniformes; family Leuciscidae; genus Rutilus; species Rutilus rutilus. Next base: position 832,916 of record NC_140227.1, read on the forward strand.
TCGATGTAACATGTAAAGTAACACATTAAAAGTAACATGCATTATGTAATCAGATTACTTTTTGGATGTAACGTTTAAAACATTAAACATTAATGTAACATTAAAAGTAACGTGCATTACGTAATCAGATTACTGGTTTGCTGTAACATGTAAAGTAACACATTAAAAGTAACGTGCATTACGTAATCAGATTACTGGTTTGCTGTAACATGTAAAGTAACACATTACAAGTATGGTGCATTACGTAATCAGATTACTGGTTTGCTGTAACATGTAAAGTAACACATTACAAGTATGGTGCATTACATAATCAGATTACTGGTTTGCTGTAACATGTAAAGTAACACATTACAAGTATGGTGCATTACGTAATCAGATTACTGGTTTGCTGTAACATGTAAAGTAACACATTACAAGTATGGTGCATTACGTAATCAGATTACTGGTTTGCTGTAACATGTAAAGTAACACATTAAAAGTAATGTGCATTACGTAATCAGATTACTTTTCGATGTAACGAGTAAAGTAACACATTAAAAGTAACGTGCATTACGTAATCAGATTACTGGTTTGCTGTAACATGTAAAGTAACACATTAAAAGTAATGTGCATTACGTAATCAGATTACTTTTCGATGTAACGAGTAAAGTAATGCATTAAAAGTAACGTGCATTACGTAACCGGGATTACTTTTTTGATGTAACATGCAAAGTTACGCATTACAAGTATCATGCATTACATAATCAGATTACTTTTTGATGTAACGTGTAAAGTAACGCATTACAAGTATGGTGCATTATGTAATCGGGATTGCTTTTTGATGTAACATGCAAAGTTACGCATTACAAGTATCATGCATTACCTAATCAGATTACGTTTCGATGTAACGTAAAGTAACACATTAAAAGTAATGTGCATTATGTAATCAGATTACTGGTTTGCTGTAACATGTAAAGTGACACATTAAAAGTAATGTGCATTACGTAATCAGATTACTTTTCGATGTAACGCATTACAAGTAACGTACATTATGGAATCGGATTACTGGTTTGCTGTAACATGTAAAGTAACACATTACAAGTAACGTGCATTACGTAATCAGATTACTGGTTTGCTGTAACATGTAAAGTAACACATTAAAAGTAATGTGCATTACGTAATCAGATTATTTTTCGATGTAACGAGTAAAGTAATGCATTAAAAGTAATGTGCATTACGTAATCAGATTACTTTTCGATTTAACGAGTAAAGTAATGCATTAAAAGTAACGTGCATTACGTAACCGGGATTACTTTTTTGATGTAACATGCAAAGTTACGCATTACAAGTATCATGCATTACATAATCAGATTACTTTTCGATGTAACGTGTAAAGTAACGCATTACAAGTAACGTACATTATGGAATCGGATTACTTTTTTGATGCAAATACTGTCAACAGACAGAAAATAATACATTTCACCATGATTTAGGAGTAAAATGTTCTATAAATTAGGTGAAGTGGGGTTCAGTAGCATGTTGACAGGCCGAACAGGCTTCTTTCCTCTATTTAAATGAAGATAGACATGAAGGGAAGGCTCACAGAAAGAGCTTTGCATAGAGGCCCTCACACCGTGAGCGTTGTAGATGTCTATCAATGGTAATCATGTAAAGCATGGTACAAAGGTCCATTCTTCTGCAGCAGAATTCATCACAAAGATGAAAAAACAAACTTATAATGCTTTTTAAGGAAAACCTTCATTGGTCCATCTTTTAGAAATTAGCTATTAGTTATTTTTCCAGGCTGTTCCCGACTCCCGGAGAGAACGGCACTCCGTCACTCCCTCCCCTCTCGTCCCGTCGGATGCAAAACTCTAAATTCTCCTTCAGGTAAATGGAGTCTGTGTCTATATTTAGATCAGATGTAGTGAACTGACCCGACAAGTCCAGCGTTCCTGAGAATCAGAGCGTGTCACAACGCCCCCTACTTTTTGTTTTCGTTCCTGTTATTCGGGGTATTTGATCATACTTGTAGTTCCTTGTATTAGTGTTATTTTACTTTTGTCATAGATTTATTAATATTTTGAATGAGCTTTTATTTTTATACTTATAAGTAACTTTAGGTTCATTTAGTTGTGCTTTTGTCGTTTGGTTCGTTTTTTATTTATTTAGCTTTTTAGGTTTAATTTATTTTTATTTTTATTTTTATTTCAGTTTTATTTTTATAATTTTTTCTTCCAGGTAACAATTTTAGTGCTTCAGCTTATAAGGCAACATTTCTCATTTTCATTTAGTTTAAGTTTTTCAAATAATATTTACTTTTTTTTTTCTTTTTTTTTTAGCTTTGTCAATTAACAGAAATGTTTTTATAGGTATAGTTAATGATAATACTAACCCTGACATGTATTAAAACATTTTTGCTTTAAAACATATCCGGTCAGCTTTACCAACCTTTTTAAAATCTGAACATTATGCATGACTTTTAAAATGTTTCACTATAAATAATTGTAAATTATTGGTATATATTTACCCATTTAGTGCTGAAATGATAAGCTTCAGAAAGTTCAGTATTTCTGGAGATTTGAATATCACAGATAAAAATTTTGTCTAATTTTGACTAACACGCAAGTAGCCATTGATTAACATTACCATAATTATTTTAATGCACACTGTTTTAGAAGTAAATCCACATTACGAAACACAAGACTAATCTGATAGAGTTGCTTGATCTTGTTTTGTGAACTTGCATCCATTTTTTCAACGTTGTTTACATGTTATCAAGCCATTTGGTAACTTTCACCTAAAATGTGCACTGGTCTGGGAAACACTGTAAAACTGCATCCACGGGAATACATGGATATTTTTTTCAAATACATTTTTTTCCAATCAAGATTTAATCTAATGCACTGGTTTTGACTTTTGCTAGTGCTGAATTGTCTTCTTTAGTCTATCTTACATTTGATTCAACAATTTGAATTGTACATTCACTGTTTTCTAAAAACATGATTTAATATTTAGTGACTCCTGTAATATACTGTATATATCACATGTTGCAATGCCACTGACGCTGTAACCCTTCTCCAGTCCCTATCACAGATACTCCACGCCGAACGCTTTAAACTACATCACTCCCGCGCCGTCCGCTGGCGTGTCTCTCACTCATAAAGTGTTGTCCACCTCTACGCCTAACGTTCACATGACGAGCACCACACAGCCCGTCGACGAGGCCGCTTATCAGGTGAAGCGCTTTTCCTCATCATCATCATCGCCTTTCAGGGCCAGATTTACTGAACGGGTCAGATGAGATCGCAGTCCCACAGAAGAGCCGATGGGAGAGGGAAGTCCGTTTAAGTAATGACCAACACAGTCTATCCAGAGCAGGCTTGGCAATCGATATGTTCAGATAAATGGGTTAAAACATGTAGATTAAAATGCTAAATTTGGTATTACATTGTGTGTGTAAATGATGGTGCTGAAACCCAAAGCACAGGACAATAGAGACACCAGAATAACAATATTCATGATTCTGAAGCTGAAAATACTGAATTATTGTAGATGAATATGCTTGATCTCTGTCACTGACTAGATATATGTGTAATAATGTAGGACACTTTTACTGGGAACATCAGACATCTGGCATTATCAGGACACACACATATTCCCCCACTGCATTATTATAAATCATATTCAACATTATAGTAGTGTAATGTAGTTCTGACACTAAAACAAGGGAAACTCCTACAAATGCATAAGCAATAAGATCAGCCGCAGAAATAATGTTTTCATCGGTCATTTCTCTCTGCGTGTCTTTAGTAAATCCCGACAGTAGTTTTATACGTGTAAAGGGTGATCGAGCTGTTAGTAAATCCCGACAGTAGTTTTATACGTGTAACGGGTGATCGAGCTGTTAGTAAATCCCGACAGTAGTTTTATACGTGTAAAGGGTGATCAAGCTGTTAGTAAATCCCGACAGTAGTTTTATACGTGTAACGGGCGATCGAGCTGTTAGTAAATCCCGACAGTAGTTTTATACGTGTAACGGGCGATCGAGCTGTTAGTAAATCCCGACAGTAGTTTTATACGTGTAACGGGCGATCGAGCTGTTAGTAAATCCCGACAGTAGTTTTATACGTGTAACGGGTGATCAAGCTGTTAGTAAATCCCGACAGTAGTTTTATACGTGTAACGGGTGATCGAGCTGTTAGTAAATCCCGACAGTAGTTTTATACGTGTAACGGGTGATCAAGCTGTTAGTAAATCCCGACAGTAGTTTTATACGTGTAACGGGTGATCGAGCTGTTAGTAAATCCCGACAGTAGTTTTATACGTGTAACGGGTGATCGAGCTGTTAGTAAATCCCGACAGTAGTTTTATACGTGTAACGGGTGATCGAGCTGTTAGTAAATCCCGACAGTAGTTTTATACGTGTAACGGGTGATCAAGCTGTTAGTAAATCCCGACAGTAGTTTTATACGTGTAACGGGTGATCGAGCTGTTAGTAAATCCCGACAGTAGTTTTATACGTGTAACGGGCGATCGAGCTGTTAGTAAATCCCGACAGTAGTTTTATACGTGTAACGGGTGATCGAGCTGTTAGTAAATCCCGACAGTAGTTTTATACGTGTAACGGGTGATCGAGCTGTTAGTAAATCCCGACAGTAGTTTTATACGTGTAACGGGTGATCAAGCTGTTAGTAAATCCCGACAGTAGTTTTATACGTGTAACGGGTGATCGAGCTGTTAGTAAATCCCGACAGTAGTTTTATACGTGTAACGGGCGATCGAGCTGTTAGTGAATCCCGACAGTAGTTTTATACGTGTAACGGGTGATCGAGCTGTTAGTAAATCCCGACAGTAGTTTTATACGTGTAACGGGTGATCAAGCTGTTAGTAAATCCCGACAGTAGTTTTATACGTGTAACGGGTGATCAAGCTGTTAGTAAATCCCGACAGTAGTTTTATACGTGTAACGGGTGATCAAGCTGTTAGTAAATCCCGACAGTAGTTTTATACGTGTAACGGGTGATCGAGCTGTTAGTAAATCCCGACAGTAGTTTTATACGTGTAACGGGTGATCGAGCTGTTAGTAAATCCCGACAGTAGTTTTATACGTGTAACGGGTGATCGAGCTGTTAGTGAATCCCGACAGTAGTTTTATACGTGTAACGGGTGATCGAGCTGTTAGTAAATCCCGACAGTAGTTTTATACGTGTAACGGGTGATCGAGCTGTTAGTAAATCCCGACAGTAGTTTTATACGTGTAACGGGTGATCGAGCTGTTAGTAAATCCCGACAGTAGTTTTATACGTGTAACGGGTGATCGAGCTGTTAGTAAATCCCGACAGTAGTTTTATACGTGTAACGGGTGATCGAGCTGTTAGTAAATCCCGACAGTAGTTTTATACGTGTAACGGGTGATCGAGCTGTTAGTAAATCCCGACAGTAGTTTTATACGTGTAACGGGCGATCGAGCTGTTAGTAAATCCCGACAGTAGTTTTATACGTGTAACGGGTGATCAAGCTGTTAGTAAATCCCGACAGTAGTTTTATACGTGTAACGGGTGATCGAGCTGTTAGTAAATCCCGACAGTAGTTTTATACGTGTAACGGGTGATCGAGCTGTTAGTAAATCCCGACAGTAGTTTTATACGTGTAACGGGCGATCGAGCTGTTAGTAAATCCCGACAGTAGTTTTATACGTGTAACGGGTGATCAAGCTGTTAGTAAATCCCGACAGTAGTTTTATACGTGTAACGGGTGATCGAGCTGTTAGTAAATCCCGACAGTAGTTTTATACGTGTAACGGGTGATCAAGCTGTTAGTAAATCCCGACAGTAGTTTTATACGTGTAACGGGTGATCGAGCTGTTAGTAAATCCCGACAGTAGTTTTATACGTGTAACGGGCGATCGAGCTGTTAGTAAATCCCGACAGTAGTTTTATACGTGTAACGGGTGATCAAGCTGTTAGTAAATCCCGACAGTAGTTTTATACGTGTAACGGGTGATCGAGCTGTTAGTAAATCCCGACAGTAGTTTTATACGTGTAACGGGTGATCAAGCTGTTAGTAAATCCCGACAGTAGTTTTATACGTGTAACGGGTGATCGAGCTGTTAGTAAATCCCGACAGTAGTTTTATACGTGTAACGGGTGATCGAGCTGTTAGTAAATCCCGACAGTAGTTTTAGACGTGTAACGGGTGATCAAGCTGTTAGTAAATCCCGACAGTAGTTTTATACGTGTAACGGGTGATCAAGCTGTTAGTAAATCCCGACAGTAGTTTTATACGTGTAACGGGTGATCGAGCTGTTAGTAAATCCCGACAGTAGTTTTATACGTGTAACGGGTGATCGAGCTGTTAGTAAATCCCGACAGTAGTTTTATACGTGTAACGGGTGATTAAGCTGTTAGTAAATCCCGACAGTAGTTTTATACGTGTAACGGGTGATCAAGCTGTTAGTAAATCCCGACAGTAGTTTTATACGTGTAACGGGTGATCAAGCTGTTTGTAAATCCCGACAGTAGTTTTATACGTGTAACGGGTGATTAAGCTGTTAGTAAATCCCGACAGTAGTTTTATACGTGTAACGGGTGATCGAGCTGTTAGTAAATCCCGACAGTAGTTTTATACGTGTAACGGGTGATCGAGCTGTTAGTGAATCCCGACAGTAGTTTTATACGTGTAACGGGTGATCAAGCTGTTAGTAAATCCCGACAGTAGTTTTATACGTGTAACGGGTGATCAAGCTGTTAGTAAATCCCGACAGTAGTTTTATACGTGTAACGGGTGATCGAGCTGTTTGTAAATCCCGACAGTAGTTTTATACGTGTAACGGGTGATTAAGCTGTTAGTAAATCCCGACAGTAGTTTTATACGTGTAACGGGTGATCAAGCTGTTAGTAAATCCCGACAGTAGTTTTATACGTGTAACGGGCGATCGAGCTGTTAGTAAATCCCGACAGTAGTTTTATACGTGTAACGGGTGATCAAGCTGTTAGTAAATCCCGACAGTAGTTTTATACGTGTAAAGGGTGATCGAGCTGTTAGTAAATCCCGACAGTAGTTTTATACGTGTAACGGGTGATCAAGCTGTTAGTAAATCCCGACAGTAGTTTTATACGTGTAACGGGCGATCGAGCTGTTAGTAAATCCCGACAGTAGTTTTATACGTGTAACGGGTGATCGAGCTGTTAGTAAATCCCGACAGTAGTTTTATACGTGTAACGGGTGATTAAGCTGTTAGTAAATCCCGACAGTAGTTTTATACGTGTAACGGGTGATCAAGCTGTTAGTAAATCCCGACAGTAGTTTTATACGTGTAACGGGCGATCGAGCTGTTAGTAAATCCCGACAGTAGTTTTATACGTGTAAAGGGTGATCGAGCTGTTAGTAAATCTGGCCACAAGCTCTTCATCAAACTATTATAGTCTTCTCTCAAACATTTCCATATGTTAAAACAGTGCTTTCCTTCTTTATTCACAGGAAGCCTTAGGCTGTGATGAATCAGGTAAGGGCTTTTCCTCACTCTTTCCTCAGAGACGTTATCCGCTTCATTCCTGACGATCTTACTGCGTTTTGAATTATGGGTGGAACTTCCATTCAAAAAGACTGAAACCAATCATTTCAAATCATAAGGTTGCCCTACAAATAAAGCTGATCCCTCAGTCTGACTAAAGGCCCTTTTGCATTCCGCTGTAAAAGACTGAAAGAGAGCAACATATTCTGCACATTTGTGATCTATTCTCCCGATTTAATTTACGATATATCCCATTAATAATCCACTGGGATGCACGAAGAATCTCTCGGTTTTCTCCTCAAATCCTCACGTCTCTTTCCAGGTTTGTTTTCACAGGTAAATACAATTTATTATTTGTCAAAATGACGGAAATCACTTTGAAATAGTATCACGCAATGCTGAAATTAATGAACATTAACTTATGTTACATAATACAGATATATATATATATTACTACAGTGATATTTAAGCCATCCGTTATTGCTGTGGAAAGATTCACGCTTTTGGGGTTATTCGTGGTATGTTTAAAGTACCTTGTTGATGCTTTTACACTTTTAAATGTCCTTTTAATGTTCAATAGTTGAAGGGTGAGTAGAATAATGTCTTCTTATTGTACACAGTTAAAAATAAGCTATTACTGAGTTCATAGAGCGAGCCTTTTCCTGCTTGTTTACAGTTTAGCGGAAGTTACACCCATAATTCAAGAATTAGGAATAAGGTGGATGGGTTAATTATGGCTGACGTCGTTCTTTGTCCCATTGGTTCATAGGAAGCCCGACCGAGTGGCCCAAAACCCCGGTTCCGGCTCACACGGAGAAAGCGCCTTCAAACAACACTCAGGAAAAAAGAATCGTAAGCAATCGAGTAATCAGAAGCCAAATCAACACATTATCATCAGATTCATTACTTGTTACTTAGAGAAAAAGTTCAATGTTGTTCTAGAAAGAACTAGGGTTCTTAAGGAACCCCCAAAGGTGTTATATAAGGAGAATAAGGTTCCATATAGAGTTAAAGGTAATTTCACTGGGTTGAAGCATGATCTGGTTTGTTTGCTGGTCACCAGCGTCCGCGAGAGAAGAGAGATTCCAGCTATTACTGGGAGATCGAGGCCGGCGAAGTGATTCTGCACTCCAGGATCGGATCGGGCTCCTTCGGCACCGTTTACAAAGGGAAGTGGCACGGTAAGAGTTCTCTCTCATCATTATTTTAGGGGTTTTATACATAATATATATAAACCCCTTATATATTACATCATTACACCAGTAGGTGGCGACAAGTGTCTGTTAAAAAATGCATTTGTCATTGAAACATTTGTTCAAGAGATTCGTTCAAAAACGCTGATTCATCCAGTAATGAAACAAGTGAAGTCTTTATGAGTGAATCATTGAATCATTCATTTAAGAGATTTGTTCAAAAACACTGATTCATCCAGTAATGAAACAAGTGAAGTCTTTATGAGTGAGTCATTGAATCATTCATCCAAGTGATTTGTTCAAAAACACTGATTCATCCAGTAATGAAACAAGTGAAGTCTTTATGAGTGAATCATTGAATCATTCATTTAAGAGATTTGTTCAAAAACACTGATTCATCCAGTAATGAAACAAGTGAAGTCTTTATGAGTGAGTCATTGAATCATTCATCCAAGTGATTTGTTCAAAAACGCTGATTAATCCAGTAATGAATGATAGTTATATATATATATAATTGTGTGAGGCTGAGTTAATGTTTGTTGATTTTAGATTAACAAAAATCCTGCTTGTTTTTTAGGTTATCTTATTTTGATTTGTAATGTCTTTTCAGGTGATGTTGCTGTAAAGATTTTAAAGGTGACGAATCCCACACCAGAGCAGTTACAGGCCTTTCGCAATGAAGTGGCTGTTCTCAGGTAAACCAACCAGTCGGATAATCCCAGTATTCCCACAGACGAGTTTAAACACTGTAATGAGCTCGAGCTCGTTCTCTAGTCTTCATTCAGAGTCTGTTCAACACTGTCAGTTTGATCCCGCTGACGTTGTTCTGTGTTGTTGTTTCAGGAAGACCAGGCATGTCAATATTGTGTTGTTTATGGGATACATGACCAAGACAGAGCTGGCCATTGTGACGCAGTGGTGTGAGGGAAGCAGTCTCTACAAACATCTGCACGTGCAAGAGACCAACTTCCAGATGTTCCAGCTGATGGACATCGCCAGACAGACGGCGCAGGGCATGGAGTGAGTCTTCGCATCGCTGGCTACCTTTACATGCACAACTTCTGTTTCAATCGGACTGATTCTACGTCATTACGCTGTTTCTACGTCATTACGCTATTTCTACATGATTGCGCTATTTCTACGTCATTGCGCTATTACTACGTCATTGCGCTATTTCTACATGATTACGCCATTTCTACGTCATTGTGCTATTTCTACATGATTACGCTATTTCTACCTCATTACGCTATTTCTACCTCATTGCGCTATTTCTACATGATTACGCTATTTCTACCTCATTACGCTATTTCTACCTCATCACGCTATTTCTACCTCATTAGGCTATTTCTACCTCATTACGCTATTTCTACGTCATTGCGCTATTTCTACGTCATTACGCTATTTCTACGTTATTTCTGTCATTACACTATTTCTACGTCATTACGCTATTTCTACGTCATTACGCTATTTCTACCTCATTACGCTATTTCTACATGATTACGCCATTTCTACCTCATTACGCTATTTCTACGTCATTACGCTATTTCTACATGATTATGCCATTTCTACCTCATTACGCTATTTCTACGTCATTACGCTATTTCTACATGATTACGCCATTTCTACCTCATTACGCCATTTCTACCTCATTACGCTATTTCTACGTCATTACGCTATTTCTACATGATTACGCCATTTCTACCTCATTACGCCATTTCTACGTCATTGCGCTATTTCTACCTCATTACGCTATTTCTACGTCATTACGCTATTTCTACCTCATTATGCTATTTCTACCTCATTAGGCTATTTCTACCTCATTACGCTATTTCTACGTCATTATGCTATTTCTACGTCATTACGCTATTTCTACGTCATTGCGCTATTTCTACATTACGCTATTTCTACGTCATTATGCTATTTCTACGTCATTGCGCTATTTCCACGTCATTGCGCTATTTCTACGTCATTGTGCTATTTCTACGTTATTTCTGTCATTACGCTATTTCTACGTCATTATGCTATTTCTACGTCATTACGCTATTTCTACGTCATTACGCTATTTCTTCGTCATTGCGCCATTTCTACGTCATTGCGCCATTTCTACGTCATTACGCTATTTCTACGTCATTATGCCATTTCTACATCATTACGCCATATCTACGTCATTACGCTATTTCTACCTCATTACGCTATTTCCACGTCATTAAGCTATTTCTACGTGATTGCGCCATTTCTACGTGATTGCGCCATTTGTACATGATTGCGCTATTTCTACGTCATTGCACTATTTCTATGTCATTGCGTTATTTCTATGTCATTACGCTATTTCTACGTGATTGCGCTATTTCTACGTTATTTCTGTCATTACGCTATTTCTACGTCATTACGCTATTTCTACGTCATTACGTTATTTCTATGTCCATTACGCTATTTCTACGTGATTGCGCTATTTCTACGTTATTTCTGTCATTACGCTATTTCTACCTCTTTACGCTATTTCTACATCATTACGCTATTTCCACGTCATTACGTTATTTCTATGTCCATTACGCTATTTCTACGTGATTGCGCTATTTCTACGTTATTTCTGTCATTACGCTATTTCTACCTCTTTACACTATTTCTACATCATTACGCTATTTCTACGTCATTACGTTATTTCTACGTCATTACGCTATTTCCACCTCATTGCGCTATTTCCACGTCATTGCACATGCGCAGTCCTTTCAGTTTCGGTTTCCAATCCGATCAAGTGTTTACATGTTCTCTCGATCGGATTAGAAAAGGAATAAACCCCTTTCAATCCGATCGATATCTCATTGGGATCGAGCTCAATCGGATTGATTAAGGCGTTTACATGAAGGCTTTTCAGTCCCATTGAGCCGACAATCCCATTACTAACGGATTATTTGGTTGCGTGTAAACGTAGCCAGTGTTTTCCCTGACTTTAGCTGAAGGTTTTCAGGCGTGTGTGTGTTGGCTAAACCAACGCTTGTGAACCGCAGGGTTGCAACCCTAAATTATGTTATTTGCTAAATGCAAATTATAACATGCAACTAACCAAATAATCCTGTATGGTTCAGATAGGAAAATTAACAGGCTTATCAAACTTCAGGATGCTTCCTCACATCAGTGTTCTTGTTGTTGATGTCAAAGGCTTTGCATCTGAACAAATTCAACAGTATTGTGGCGTAAATTCTTCAGCTGCTCACTAGAAGCTAGAGAACTTAGACAGATACATCATCCTCAAAGACCAAGAACAAAACTACACAGAGTAAAACCAAATGCAACACAAATTATTGGCTGAGAACATGAAACAGCTGAAATTCAAGAAATAACTGGAAGTTGAATATGTCCGTATTTCAATTCATGCCATGTGATTGTTAATAATTTAATTACCGTTCATGGTAATTAGAGCTGCATGAGTAATCGTTATAAGATCGTGATCTGGATTCAAACTCCCACTCGATCATATTCCTAAATAACAGTGATTCGGCTCTATGTCTATTAAAGCTTTGATAAGTCGGACCACAGTGAACATTCAGATCTGAGTTCTGATCCAGAGAGAGCCGTTGTCATGTAAAGATGTGAAACAGCTTCACAAACAGTCTTTAACACACAGTATCATTAATTCTGTCTTACAATCATTCAGATTATCACAGAAGTACTGAGATCAAAGTTTATAGTTCAGATATAAACACTGATGTCTATGGTAGAGATAAAAATAGAGTAAATCACCTTTTGAATGAAACTTAACGCTTCAAGATTGTATCATTACATCGTTACACCAGTAGGTGGCGACAAGTGAGTCATGAGTCAAACCGATTTAAAATAAATCAAATAAATCAAAGTAATATATATTTTTAAATGGACTGCAGAAATGAACATTTTGTCAGAACCTCTAGTAATTTTTTATTGATGTTTATTCAGAATCGTGAGAGAATCATTTTCTTCATTTTTATTAAAAATAGTTATTCTCAATTCCTCCAGAATCGTGCCGCTCTAATGGTAATATTAATAACTTTTGTAGGATGAGCATTTTTGTAATAAAATGAAACCCCAGCTAAAATCTGAAAATATGCTCTACTGTTCAAACGTTTGGGGCCAGAAGATGTTTATTTTAAAAGAAATTAATAATATTCAGCAAGCATGCATTACATTTTTTTCTTTTTAAAAAGTGACAGTAAAGACATTTATAATGTTATAAAAGATTCTATTTTAAATAAATGCTGTTCTTTTGAACTTTCCATTCATCAAAGAATCCTGAAGAAGTATGACAGTTTTCAACACTGATAATAATCATAAATGTTTCTTGATCATCAAATCCTCATATTAGAGTGATTTCTGAAGGATCATGTGACACTGAAGACTGGAGTAATGATGCTGAACATCAGCTTTGATCACAGGAATAAATTACACTTTACTATCGTTACAAACCTTTCAAGTCGAGGGAGAATAAGACGTGTGTTCTGGAAAACAATCTCACACAAACCAGTCTAATGTAGGGAAAGTGATCGAGTGAATCGAGATAACCCAAGATACTTATTTACATAAATGTACAACTTATATACCAATCGTGACCAAGAAAAAGGTTCACAAAAGAACGGGGTAAAGAGAAAAGAACTAGACCGTACCAAATCAAAGAAATAAACAAAACAAAACCAATCTTACTATACAAAGACAATTTCTAATCAAACTAAATCAACATTCACCAAAAACCCAAAATTAAAACAAAAGAAAAGATCTAAAGACGCCCTAATTAAACTACTCGTGCTACAAACCGAAAAATACAAAGAATGGCTTTGATGTGCTCTCGTTGCTGAAGCCGCGCTGTGCTGTGCTGTGCTGTACTGTACTGTGCTGTACTGTACTGTACTGTACTGTACTGTGTCCAAACGCTTGAATGGTAGTGTATAAGATTATTGTTGCGTTTGATCCATTCAGGCTGTCATTGGTTTAAAAGAAGCTTCTCTCGAGTGTTTTATCGTAACACAATGAAGACTCGCAGCTCAGCGTTGACAACAGTATATTTTCAGAGACAGGTTCACATTTTGAGCGCATGATGCCATCAGCTATTTCTAGAAATGCAACCAGGTTTAAAAATAGCAGAACACAGGCTGGTGTTTACATGTAAACTCTGAGGTGGTTCTGTCAGTTAACTCCTGTAATGATAATGCTGATAATGCATAACATATACAGAATATATAGAGTTAAAATGATCTCTAATAACTCTTCATATCTCCTCTCTTCTAGTTACCTACATGCAAAGAACATCATCCATCGAGACATGAAGTCAAACAGTATCTTTTACCAACTTGTTCATTTTACATCATATTTCTGTAACATTGGTCACGATGCGAAAAGCAGCCTGTTTTTTAAAGGAGGGGTTCACATTAAAATGAAAGTTAGCCCATGATTTAGTCGCCCTGAAGTCAACCGAGGTGTATATGACATTCTTCTTTCAGACGAACACAATCTGAGTTATATTAAAAAATGTCCTGCTCTTACAAGCTTTATAATGGCAGTCCATAAAAGTGCATCATAATCATCTTTTATGATGGACGGATGCACTTTTATGATGGATGGATGCACTTATGATGGACGGATGCACTTTTATGATGGATGGATGCACTTATGATGGATGGATGCACTTTTATGATGGACAGATGCACTTTTATGATGGACGGATGCACTTTTATGATGGATGGATGCACTTATGATGGATGGATGCACTTTTATGATGGATAGATGCACTTTTATGATGGATAGATGCACTTTTATGACGGATAGATGCACTTTTATGATGGACGGATGCACTTTTATGATGATGGATGCACTTTTATGATGGATGGATGCACTTTTATGATGGATGGATGCACTTATGACGGATAGATGCACTTTTATGATGGATGGATGCACTTTTATGATGGACGGATGCACTTTTATGATGGATGGATGCACTTTTATGATGGATGGATGCACTTATGACGGATAGATGCACTTTTATGATGGACGGATGCACTTTTATGATGGACGGATGCACTTTTATGATGGATGGATGCACTTATGATGGATGGATGCACTTATGATGGATGGATGCACTTTTATGATGGACGGATGCACTTTTATGATGGACGGATGCACTTATGACGGATGGATGCACTTATGATGGATAGATGCACTTTTATGATGGATGGATGCACTTATGATGGATGCATGCACTTATGATGGATGGATGCACTTTTATGATGGATGGATGCACTTTTATGATGGATGGATGCACTTATGATGGATGGATGCACTTTTATGATGGATGGATGCACTTTTATGATGGATGGATGCACTTTTATGATGGACGGATGCACTTTTATGATGGACGGATGCACTTTTATGATGGATGGATGCACTTATGATGGATGGATGCACTTATGATGGATGGATGCACATGATGGATGGATGCACTTTTATGATGGACGGATGCACTTTTATGATGGATGGATGCACTTTTATGATGGATAGATGCACTTTTATGATGGATGGATGCACTTATGATGGATGGATGCACTTATGATGGATGGATGCACTTTTATGATGGATGGATGCACTTATGACGGATGGATGCACTTATGATGGATGGATGCACTTTTATGATGGATGGATGCACTTATGATGGATGGATGCACTTATGATGGATGGATGCACTTTTATGATGGATGGATGCACTTATGACGGATGGATGCACTTATGATGGATAGATGCACTTTTATGATGGATGGATGCACTTATGATGGATGGATGCACTTATGATGGATGGATGCACTTTTATGATGGATGGATGCACTTTTATGATGGACGGATGCACTTTTATGATGGATGGATGCACTTATGATGGATGGATGCACTTATGATGGACAGATGCACTTTTATGATGGATGGATGCACTTATGATGGATGGATGCACTTATGATGGATGGATGCACTTATGATGGATGGATGCAATTTTATGATGGATGGATGCACTTTTATGATGGATGGATGCACTTATGATGGATGGATGCACTTATGATGGATGGATGCACTTATGATGGATGGATGCAATTTTATGATGGATGGATGCACTTTTATGATGGATGGATGCACTTATGATGGATGGATGCACTTATGATGGACGGATGCACTTTTATGATGGATGGATGCACTTATGATGGATGGATGCACTTATGATGGATGGATGCACTTTTATGATGGATGCACTTTTATGATGGATGGATGCACTTTTATGATGGATAGATGCACTTTTATCATGGATAGATGCACTTTTATCATGGATAGATGCACTTTTATGATGGATAGATGCACTTTTATGATGGATAGATGCACTTTTATGATGGATAGATGCACTTTTATGATGGATAGATGCACTTTTATCATGGATAGATGCACTTTTATGATGGATAGATGCACTTTTATGATGGATAGATGCACTTTTATCATGGATAGATGCACTTTTATCATGGATAGATGCACTTTTATCATGGATAGATGCACTTTTATGAGCTTCAATCTGTTGGTTGCAATCCACTGCCATTATAAAGCTTGGAAGAGCAGGACATTTTCTAATATAACTCTGATTTTGTTCGTCTGAAAGAAGAATGTCATATACACCTAGGATGACTTGAGGGAGAGTAAATCATGGGCTAATTTTCATTTTTGGGTGAACTATCCCTTTAAGGATGTTGCAGCTGGTTTGTGTGTAGATATGAATATAGAGATGAATTCCCTGAACTGGACGCTCAGATGTGTTCCTGCACGAAGGCTTGACGGTGAAGATCGGGGACTTCGGTCTGGCCACAGTGAAGGCGCGCTGGAGCGGCTCTCACCGCGTCGAGCAGCCGTCGGGATCTGTCCTCTGGATGGTGTGGAGCTCATATCAGAGATAATAATACACATATGATAATCTGTGTGTGACAGAAGCAGTGGCTACCTTTACATGCACAACTTTTGTTTCAATCAGACTGAATTCATTTCGATTGATGAATCTGAACGTAGTGTTTACATGAACGCTAAACGTGATCGGGTTGATGTGCGCGTTTATAAGTCACAAGCTTCAAATCGGAAATTAGATTTTGACATGATTTCTGATTTTGATCAGAACATTCATAATATTATCCTGATCCATCTGGTTGTAACACTTTACAATACGGTTCCATTAGTTAACAATGAACATCTACAGCATTTATTAACATTGGTCAGTGTTAATTTCAACATTTACTAATGTATTTTAAAAATCAAAAGCTAATGCACCGTGAACTAACAATGAACAATTGTATTTTTACTAACGTAACATAAAATCAAGATGAACTAGATAAGAAAAGTTAGATGACAAACTTTGGTGGTGGTTTGACAGGTCTGAAAGTTTAAAATGCTTGACGTTGGAAGGTTTTACTCTGAGAAAGTCTAAAAATGTTTATCCTAGCATGTTTTAGCACATTTCTAACAAGCGTGTTGTTGGCATTATCCTAGCATGTTTTAACATTGTTAGCATTTATTAACACCTTGCTAACATGATCCTATCATGCTTTAACACAATGCTAGCATGCTTTAACACATTGTTAACATGAATTAACATGTTTTAATACTTTTTAAACATGTTTTAACACATTGCCAGCATGATTTAACACATTAGCATGTTTTGTATTATGAATTAGCACATTGCTAGCATGTTGTTAACATGATTTACCATTTTTTTAGCTTGAATGGACATGTTTCTTATATGATTTACCACATAGCTAGCATGAATTAAAGAATTTTCTAGCATGTATTAACGTTGCTAGCATATTTAAGCACGACAAACAATTATTAGCATGCTGTTAGCATGTTTTAACACGTGGCTAGCTTTAATTAGCATGTTACTAGCATGTTTTAGCATTTGGTCAGCATGAATTAGCATGTTAGCATGTGTTTTTTTTCATTGCTAAAGCTTTTTTCCCGTTTAGATTAGATTTTTAAACGCAGGTTTGTTCTCGGACTCTTGACCTGATGATGATCTGAGTGAAAGAGTTAACGTGCTTCTTCTTCAGGCTCCCGAGGTCATCCGGATGCAGGACAACAACCCATACAGTTTCCAGTCGGATGTGTATTCCTACGGGATCGTCCTGTACGAGCTGATGACGGGAGAACTGCCCTATTCTATGATCGGGAACCGAGATCAGGTGAGATTAATGATCAGTCAATCAGAGTCACATCATCATGGGTTTGAACACTGAGCTGTTTATGGGTTTGACTTTAAATACTTGCTTGGTCGATATTTTAAGATGTATTTTTTTTAAAGTGCCCCTCTTATTATCTTTCATGTAGTGTGTAATAGAGTATATATAATAGAGCCGTTTAAGAATGCAAAAGTTTCACAGATCAAAGATAAATGGATTCTGAACTGAAACGAGTCGTCAGTAATTCAGTCTCACTTCCTGCTGTAGGTGTGTAACTAATTTGCATAATCCCCGCCCATGGTCTTGATTGGCTGAGCAGCGTCTCTTAGCTCCGCCCTCAATCACTGTAGTGTATCTGAGACTGGGAGAGTTTGGTTCGTGTTGTTCGTGTCGAGAAGACGCTGTTTTCTGAGATTGATACGGTAAAACCCACGCCATCGTTACTGTTCGTATCACTGTGATCAAGAGCTGAGATTCAGATATGCTAATGAGCGTTTGCTTTCTGACCAATCAGAGCAGAGCAGCTCTCAGAGAGGCGGAGCTTAGAGAGACTGAATCTCCGATGGAAGCGTTTCAGACACTGAGAGGAAAGAGCTGACGCTGAAGTGGAGATTATGAGGACATTACAGTGTTTTTGACCTTGGATGAATGTGAACCTGTTGAAGGAGACGCCAAAAAGATTTAAAAGAATATCATTAGAAACTGAAGTCTTCAGGGGTAAATCTCATGAAAACTGGAAATAGTTTTTATTATTTCTTGCAAGAAAATTAAGCCTGTTTTTAAGAACCGAAAGATTTTAGACAATTAAGTACATGTGAAGCCTCAAATAGTGATCTAGATCGTAACAAAATACTATTTTATATTTTTAATTTTTCAGTTTTTTTAGCTTGTAAGATTGTCCCTCAGAGATGTGTGTTGTAGAGTTAAAGGGGACATATCAGGAAAATCTGACTTTTTCCATGTTTCAGTGCTATAATCGGGTGCATCTATTAACACAGAAAACGTGAAAAGTGAAACTCAGTAACTGTGTTCTGGTGAGCCTTTCTCTGCAAGCATGTCAAAAAATCAGATTTCGCTCTCCTTCTGACGTATGAAGAGGATCTTATCATAATATTACCGGCCCTTAATCTGCACGTTTACACACACCAGCCGACATTTGGTTTCACAAGCCCCAACAGAGACCAGTTCTGACGCAATGATAAAGATCCAGCAAAGCCTGAAACTGTTCTGTGGTTGAGCACAGACGAGCACTGAACACTATTGACCAGAACATGTCACCGCTGTCTTATAAACACCTCAGGAACTGTGGACACTTGTGGAGAAGTTCAACATGATGATGAGATGATCAATGTAACTCCACAACAACTACAGAAATGTCTCCGCTAACATTCAGAAGCTCTTCCTGAGTCTCTCCGTAAGGCTGCACTCGCTACTGGTTATTCTGGGATTCTGGATGAGTGAGATTGGCCTGTTCTGTTATTGCCGGAGTTTCTGAAGCTCGTGTAAAGACTCCGCCCTCTTCTGGATGGAGGCGGAGCTAAAGCTCATTTGCATTTAAAGGGACACACACAAAAACGGCGCGTTTTTGCTCACACCCATAAAGGGGCAAATTTGATAAGCTATAATAAAAGATCTGGTATTTTGAGCTGAAATTTCACAGACATTCTGGAGACACCATAGATTTATATTGCATCTTGTGAAAAGGGGCAAAATAGGTCACGGCCTCATTGTTGAGTCTGTGGTTTGTTCTGTGAGCTGCTGAAGTGTGTGTGTGTGTGTGTTGAGCTCGGTACGCTCACCCTCGCGTCCCGAGGCTAAATTTAGGTGCCCAAAGGCTAAAGGTCCGTTTCTAAACCCAGCGGCTGGTTGTGTAGCCTGTAACGCTGCTCTGTTGTTGGGAAATGAGTGGCGAAAAGAAGGCGATTTGTATTGCGTTTCCTCAAATCCTCTGCTAAGTTAGATCAGGTGAAGCTATTACTGTTCAGAATCTGAGAGCTGATGAAACTCTGACTGAAGTATTAAACTCTGGCATGTAAATCTGTCCTGTGCCAGATGATCTCGCTAGGAGAGGTGTGTGTTACACTAGGGCTCAGATTTCATTTTAATGTTTCTGAAAGAGTCTCTTCTGCTCACCCAGCCTGCCTTAATCTGATCAGAATACAGTGGAATATTATCCTAATGTAAATCAGCTGTTCTCTATGTGAATATACAGTAAAGTGTAATTTATTCCTGTGATCAAAGCTGAATTTATCATCATTACTCCAGTCTTCAGTGTCACATGATCCTTCAGAAATCACTCTAATATGAGGATTTGATGCTCAAGAAACATTTATGATTATTATCAGTGTTGAAAACAGTTCATATTTTATGGTTTTGAATGGTAGTGTTCATCTCTAGGATCATTTGCATGGTTAAGCAGCATTCGCATTGTGCAGAAGATGTCAAATCTAGTTCCCCTTTAAATGTAATCATATAATAAGGTTCTTCCCGTTTTCTCTGTGTGTAGATAATCTTTATGGTGGGTCGAGGTTATCTGACCCCTGACCTCAGTAAACTGTACAAGAGCTGTCCTAAAGCTATGAAGAGACTGGTCGCTGACTGCATCCAGAAGACTAAAGACGACCGGCCGCTGTTTCCACAGGTAACATCTCTGCAGATCTGCACAGTAACCGTTATAAGATCGCGATCTGGAGTCAAACACACACATGATCTCGTTCAGTGACAGTGATTCGGCTCTATGTCTATTAAAGCTTTGATAAGTCGGATCACAGTGAACATTCAGATCTGAGTTCTGATCCAGAGAGAGCCGTTGTCATGTTTAGGTATAACACAGTCTTTTCAACACATAGTATCATTATTACAATCATCTTACAGACCTGCCAACCTGTACGCATTTTGCGTAGCGGATACGCATTTTGACTTCAAAGTACGCTGGTACGATTTGTTAGTCTAAACTACGCAAAAACCTGGTGACGCCTCTGCACGCGCAGTCCTCAAATCAAGCAACAGCAAAAGAAGAAGAGTTCGACCAATAATAGCGCTGGATTCATTCCCCAAATAGCAAGCGGGGATGATTGACAGATGCGTAAGGCCTATCATTAAAAAGAGACTGAAAATCGACACCAATAAAGAATCCCGCTCGATCCGCCTTCACTCCCGCGGCCGCCGTCTGATGTCATAAGCGAGGACAGTACAGTAGTCACTGTAGCCTACATCTGACTCCTGAAGGTAAACGGGCTGGGCTGGGCTCGATGTGGAAAGTTGAAATATTGTACTGAGTTAACCTAATCCTATGGATTCGATGATCACACTGATTGCATGGATTATCTTAAAATACTCCGTTCTTCATGGTCACTCAGAAAAGAGGAAGACATCATTCAGCCATGCAAATAATAAAATGCTCAAGAAATGCTGAACAATAAATCTTAATAAACTTGAAATCGCTATGGCTTAACGTTAGTGATTATGAAAGTGATGTGATATTACGGATAAGCGCGAGTCTGGAGAAACAGGCGTTTATTAATTAATTCTCAGTGCTAAGAAACGTAGCCTTCATGTGTTACGTTATTATGTTAATAATAACTAAAGTACCTAATTATGTTATTTATTTTGTATGAAAACTAGCGCGTTATGGATTAAAAAGTAGGCTACCGTTGTATCAGTGCTGCGCGAGCTCAAACACCGACGCGCGCACAAAGAGAGAGAAGTAGCCTAATTGTAAAATTAAATTTGACGGGCTAAGTTTAAATTTTGTTCTTGCTCGTTTTTGTTTTTTGTTTTTTTTTTCTGTCAAAATGCCAGAAAGCATTTTGTATTATCCATCCTTGTTTTTAAAATTCGTTAAATGACGAACGTTTTACTGTTAACAGCCCTTATATGTCGGATTCGTCTAACGTTACCGGTATACTTGATATTCTTTTTAGAATAAGTGATTCGTTATGCTATTATTGTACTCCTGTCTAATCATTGTCAAATGTTTTCTATAAATATGTTTGTATTGGTAACATTTATTCAGCTAATGCGTGCCCTGTTTAAAATGCGCAATGTTCAAATGCAAAGGCAGCACGTCACAAATAGAAGCCCTTTTCCCTGTGGTATTTAGTAGCATATTTGGATATTGGGATAATAAATTAAGTAGCCTATCTTAATTGTATTTTTTTTTTTTTTTACAGTTTTATAGGGATTTCTTAATTTGAGACTAGTTGACCAGCACACATTTTATGCAATGCAATATAATGCATGTGTGTCGTCGTCGTCCACAACCCCCCCCCCCGTCGGTAGGCTACGCAAAAAATAATTTCAAGGTTGGCAGGTATGATCTTACATCATACATATCGTCTTACAATCATTCAGATAATCACAGAAGTTATGATATAAGTTTATTTTGATAGACATCAGTGTTTCTATCTGAACTATAGAGTAAATCACCTTTTGAAAGTAACTTGGCACTTCAAATAATGATTTTATCGATTACATCGTTACACCAGTAGGTGGCGACAAGTGACTGTTAAAAATGTAATTGTCAATGAATCATTCATTCAAGAGATTCGTTCAAAAACACTGATTCATCCAGTAATGAAACAAGTGAAGTCTTTATGAGTGAGTCATTGAATCATTCATTCAAGAGATTTGTTCAAAAACACTGATTCATCCAGTAATGAAACAAGTGAAGTCTTTATGAGTGAGTCATTGAATCATTCACTCAAGAGATTTGTTCAAAAACACTGATTCATCCAGTAATGAAGTGAAGTCTTAATGAGTCATTGAATCATTCATTCAAGAGATTTGTTCAAAAACGCTGATTCATCCAGTAATGAAACGAGAAGTGTTTATGCGTGAGTCATTGAATCATTCATTCAGGAGATTCGTTCAAAAACGCTGATTCATCCAGTAATGAAACAAGAGAAGTGTTTATGAGTGAGTCATTGAATCATTCTTTCAAGAGATTCGTTCAAAAACGCTGATTCATCCAGTAATGAAACAAGAGAAGTGTTTATGAGTGAGTCATTGAATCATTCTTTCAAGAGATTCGTTCAAAAACGCTGACACGTGCGGCTCATATGTTTTGCAACATTAATTGACAATGACAAGCAAATTTTCTGACCTTAAATTATTCTTTACTCAAGCACAATAATTTTACTGCATTTATAAATATAATATCATCTATAATCAGATATATATATAATCAGTGCTGATGTAAAAAAAAGAAAAGAAAAGTCTTCCAGGTGTACTGAAACAAATATTAAACTTTAAATAAAAAAACAGCCATTCATTCCCAAGGGTGAAATGTGTAGTTTTTGGCAAAAACATGAAAAATACACTTTCAAACATTTAGATGACAAAACAACTTTTCATAAATATAATGCCATATGGGAATAATGAATATTGGATTTATAATGCATTTTTTTTATTGTTGTAGTGCAATGCTCAAGTAGTTATTACTGTCAAAAATGATAAAAATATTAAATTAATATATTAAAATACGTTTTGCATGTTAGTTATTGAAAAAAAAACTGTATCAGTGTCATAAAAATGCAATATCTGTCCATCTAAAATCTGTATAAAAATGTTCCTTCACATTTCATTATTAGACAGTTAGTGCCCAAAATAGGTTTACTTTTTGTGGTTACTACTGTGTTGTGTTGTGGGGTATTAGTGATGTGGAAATATTCAGTTGTGGGTCTAATGTACAGGTGAAACTAACACACAAAATGAGAACAAGAACTACTTGAAATGTTTGGCCACTTATAAAATGTGGAACTGTTTATGATGATCATCTGTGGTTGTAAATGAACCATAAGCGCTTTCTAAACCGATGTTGATGTGATGATGTTTGTCGTCATTTATACAATATAGACCGTTTCACAGCAGCTTTACAGTGATAACAGGAGATTACAGTAACAGAGAGTGTTTAGGCTTTACAGCAGCTCTAGAATAAAGTTATTGTCCAGATAAAGTTAGTTTTGATTGATAGATCATTAGTTATTAACTTAGCGGCCGCTAACACACCGTTCTCACAGAAAACCCTTAAAGGGATACTTCAGGATTTAGCATTAAGCTTTGTATCAGTAGTAAACCTGTAGTATTCTCGAGTGACCGTGCTTCCCTCCCTCATATCCCCCTGAGACCAGAGATTTATGTATTTTTTTGTCTGGAAAAAAATCCTCAGATAGTGCAAAAATCGTCATTTTGCGTCATCTGAGGATTTCTTTGTCCAGAGGCGAGAGACTCCAGCCAGTAGGGGGAGCTGTCCCGCATGTCCTCAACCTGCCCATAGGGGGATCTCACTCACAGAATGTACACAGTGTCAGACATCTTTCTTTGGAAGCTAAGCTATCAGGCTCTTGTTCTGTGGAGAAAGCTGAGTAGTAGGGGTTACCATCCTCTTTTTCCCGTATGTCCGGCCGTCGAGATCGTCCAAAATGTCCGGGATTCAGCTTTTGCTTTCTGCAGTCGCCATTCATTGTTTACATGCACACCTTTTGTTTCAGTCTAACTGAATTCATTCCGATTGGTGAATCTGAATGTAGTGTTTACATGAACGCTAAACAAGTGATCGGTTGATGTGCGTTTTAACATTGCTAAGAAGATTCCCGCTCCTCCGTGAGAGATACGAGACCGTTCTCCCGCGGCCCTCAGACTCGTCCTGCTCGCCACAGTAAACATGATGATGTTCTCCCGCGGCCCTCAGTCTCGTCCTGCTCGCCACAGTAAACATGATGACGTTCTCCCGCGGCCCTCAGACTCGTCCTGCTCGCCACAGTAAACATGATGATGTTCTCCCGCGGCCCTCAGTCTCGTCCTGCTCGCCACAGTAAACATGATGATGTTCTCCCGCGGCCCTCAGTCTCGTCCTGCTCGCCACAGTAAACATGATGACGTTCTCCCGCGGCCCTCAGCCTCGTCCTGCTCGCCACAGTAAACATGATGTCGTTCTCCCGCGGCCCTCAGCCTCGTCCTGCTCGCCACAGTAAACATGATGGCGTTCTCCCGCGCCCCTCAGTCTCGTCCTGCTCGCCACAGTAAACATGATGACGTTCTCCCGCGGCCCTCAGACTCGTCCTGCTCGCCACAGTAAACATGATGATGTTCTCCCGCGGCCCTCAGTCTCGTCCTGCTCGCCACAGTAAACATGATGACGTTCTCCCACAGCCCTCAGACTCGTCCTGCTCGCCACAGTAAACATGATGACGTTCTCCCACAGCCCTCAGACTCGTCCTGCTCGCCACAGTAAACATGATGACGTTCTCCCGCGGCCCTCAGCCTCGTCCTGCTCGCCACAGTAAACATGATGACGTTCTCCCGCGCCCCTCAGTCTCGTCCTGCTCGCCACAGTAAACATGATGACGTTCTCCCGCGGCCCTCAGTCTCGTCCTGCTCGCCACAGTAAACATGATGACGTTCTCCCACAGCCCTCAGACTCGTCCTGCTCGCCACAGTAAACATGATGACGTTCTCCCGCGGCCCTCAGCCTCGTCCTGCTCGCCACAGTAAACATGATGACGTTCTCCCGCGCCCCTCAGTCTCGTCCTGCTCGCCACAGTAAACATGATGACGTTCTCCCGCGGCCCTCAGCCTCGTCCTGCTCGCCACAGTAAACATGATGACGTTCTCCCGCGGCCCTCAGCCTCGTCCTGCTCGCCACAGTAAACATGATGACGTTCTCCCACGGCCCTCAGTCTCGTCCTGCTCGCCACAGTAAACATGATGCCGTTCTCCCGCGGCCCTCAGCCTCGTCCTGCTCGCCACAGTAAACATGATGCCGTTCTCCCGCGGCCCTCAGTCTCGTCCTGCTCACCACAGTAAACATGATGACGTTCTCCCGCGGCCCTCAGCCTCGTCCTGCTCGCCACAGTAAACATGATGACGTTCTCCCGCGGCCCTCAGTCTCGTCCTGCTCACCACAGTAAACATGATGACGTTCTCCCGCGGCCCTCAGCCTCGTCCTGCTCGCCACAGTAAACATGATGACGTTCTCCCGCGGCCCTCAGTCTCGTCCTGCTCACCACAGTAAACATGATGACGTTCTCCCGCGGCCCTCAGCCTCGTCCTGCTCGCCACAGTAAACATGATGACGTTCTCCCGCGGCCCTCAGCCTCGTTCTGTTCGCCACAGTAAACATGATGACGTTCTCCCGCGGCCCTCAGTCTCGTCCTGCTCACCACAGTAAACATGATGACGTTCTCCCGCGGCCCTCAGACTCGTCCTGCTCGCCACAGTAAACATGATGACGTTCTCCCGCGGCCCTCAGTCTCGTCCTGCTCACCACAGTAAACATGATGACGTTCTCCCGCGGCCCTCAGACTCGTCCTGCTCGCCACAGTAAACATGATGACGTTCTCCCGCGGCCCTCAGTCTCGTCCTGCTCACCACAGTAAACATGATGACGTTCTCCCGCGGCCCTCAGCCTCGTCCTGCTCGCCACAGTAAACATGATGACGTTCTCCCGCGGCCCTCAGCCTCGTTCTGTTCGCCACAGTAAACATGATGACGTTCTCCCGCAGCCCTCAGACTCGTCCTGCTCGCCACAGTAAACATGATGACGTTCTCCCGCGGCCCTCAGACTCGTCCTGCTCGCCACAGTAAACATGATGACGTTCTCCCGCGGCCCTCAGACTCGTCCTGCTCGCCACAGTAAACATGATGACGTTCTCCCGCGGCCCTCAGACTCGTCCTGCTCGCCACAGTAAACATGATGACGTTCTCCCGCGGCCCTCAGTCTCGTCCTGCTCGCCACAGTAAACATGATGACGTTCTCCCACGGCCCTCAGTCTCGTCCTGCTCGCCACAGTAAACATGATGACGTTCTCCCGCGGCCCTCAGTCTCGTCCTGCTCGCCACAGTAAACATGATGACGTTCTCCCGCGGCCCTCAGTCTCGTCCTGCTCGCCACAGTAAACATGATGACGTTCTCCCGCGGCCCTCAGCCTCGTCCTGCTCGCCACAGTAAACATGATGACGTTCTCCCGCGGCCCTCAGTCTCGTCCTGCTCGCCACAGTAAACATGATGACGTTCTCCCGCGGCCCTCAGACTCGTCCTGCTCGCCACAGTAAACATGATGACGTTCTCCCGCGGCCCTCAGTCTCGTCCTGCTCGCCACAGTAAACATGATGACGTTCTCCCGCGGCCCTCAGCCTCGTCCTGCTCGCCACAGTAAACATGATGACGTTCTCCCGCGGCCCTCAGTCTCGTCCTGCTCGCCACAGTAAACATGATGACGTTCTCCCGCGGCCCTCAGACTCGTCCTGCTCGCCACAGTAAACATGATGACGTTCTCCCGCGGCCCTCAGACTCGTCCTGCTCGCCACAGTAAACATGATGACGTTCTCCCACGGCCCTCAGTCTCGTCCTGCTCGCCACAGTAAACATGATGACGTTCTCCCGCGGCCCTCAGTCTCGTCCTGCTCGCCACAGTAAACATGATGACGTTCTCCCGCGGCCCTCAGTCTCGTCCTGCTCGCCACAGTAAACATGATGACGTTCTCCCGCGGCCCTCAGCCTCGTCCTGCTCGCCACAGTAAACATGATGACGTTCTCCCACAGCCCTCAGTCTCGTCCTGCTCGCCACAGTAAACATGATGACGTTCTCCCGCGCCCCTCAGTCTCGTCCTGCTCGCCACAGTAAACATGATGACGTTCTCCCACGGCCCTCAGTCTCGTCCTGCTCGCCACAGTAAACATGATGACGTTCTCCCGCGGCCCTCAGACTCGTCCTGCTCGCCACAGTAAACATGATGACGTTCTCCCGCGCCCCTCAGTCTCGTCCTGCTCGCCACAGTAAACATGATGACGTTCTCCCACGGCCCTCAGACTCGTCCTGCTCGCCACAGTAAACATGATGACGTTCTCCCGCGGCCCTCAGACTCGTCCTGCTCGCCACAGTAAACATGATGACGTTCTCCCGCGGCCCTCAGCCTCGTCCTGCTCGCCACAGTAAACATGATGACGTTCTCCCGCGGCCCTCAGCCTCGTCCTGCTCGCCACAGTAAACATGATGCCGTTCTCCCGCGGCCCTCAGCCTCGTCCTGCTCGCCACAGTAAACATGATGACGTTCTCCCGCGTCCCTCAGTCTCGTCCTGCTCGCCACAGTAAACATGATGACGTTCTCCCGCGGCCCTCAGTCTCGTCCTGCTCGCCACAGTAAACATGATGACGTTCTCCCGCGTCCCTCAGTCTCGTCCTGCTCGCCACAGTAAACATGATGACGTTCTCCCGCGTCCCTCAGTCTCGTCCTGCTCGCCACAGTAAACATGATGACGTTCTCCCGCGGCCCTCAGCCTCGTCCTGCTCGCCACAGTAAACATGATGCCGTTCTCCCGCGGCCCTCAGCCTCGTCCTGCTCGCCACAGTAAACATGATGACGTTCTCCCGCGTCCCTCAGTCTCGTCCTGCTCGCCACAGTAAACATGATGACGTTCTCCCGCGGCCCTCAGCCTCGTCCTGCTCGCCACAGTAAACATGATGACGTTCTCCCGCGTCCCTCAGTCTCGTCCTGCTCGCCACAGTAAACATGATGACGTTCTCCCGCGGCCCTCAGACTCGTCCTGCTCGCCACAGTAAACATGATGACGTTCTCCCGCGGCCCTCAGTCTCGTCCTGCTCGCCACAGTAAACATGATGACGTTCTCCCGCGGCCCTCAGCCTCGTCCTGCTCGCCACAGTAAACATGATGACGTTCTCCCGCGGCCCTCAGCCTCGTCCTGCTCGCCACAGTAAACATGATGCCGTTCTCCCGCGGCCCTCAGACTCGTCCTGCTCGCCACAGTAAACATGATGGCGTTCTCCCGCGGCCCTCAGACTCGTCCTGCTCGCCACAGTAAACATGATGATGTTCTCCCGCGGCCCTCAGTCTCGTCCTGCTCGCCACAGTAAACATGATGGCGTTCTCCCGCGGCCCTCAGTCTCGTCCTGCTCGCCACAGTAAACATGATGGCGTTCTCCCGCGGCCCTCAGACTCGTCCTGCTCGCCACAGTAAACATGATGATGTTCTCCCGCGGCCCTCAGCCTCGTCCTGCTCGCCACAGTAAACATGATGCCGTTCTCCCGCGGCCCTCAGCCTCGTCCTGCTCGCCACAGTAAACATGATGACGTTCTCCCGCGCCCCTCAGACTCGTCCTGCTCGCCACAGTAAACATGATGCCGTTCTCCCGCGTCCCTCAGTCTCGTCCTGCTCGCCACAGTAAACATGATGCCGTTCTCCCGCGCCCCTCAGACTCGTCCTGCTCGCCACAGTAAACATGATGCCGTTCTCCCGCGTCCCTCAGTCTCGTCCTGCTCGCCACAGTAAACATGATGCCGTTCTCCCGCGTCCCTCAGTCTCGTCCTGCTCGCCACAGTAAACATGATGACGTTCTCCCGCGGCCCTCAGACTCGTCCTGCTCGCCACAGTAAACATGATGACGTTCTCCCGCGCCCCTCAGACTCGTCCTGCTCGCCACAGTAAACATGATGCCGTTCTCCCGCGTCCCTCAGTCTCGTCCTGCTCGCCACAGTAAACATGATGACGTTCTCCCGCGGCCCTCAGCCTCGTCCTGCTCGCCACAGTAAACATGATGACGTTCTCCCGCGCCCCTCAGACTCGTCCTGCTCGCCACAGTAAACATGATGCCGTTCTCCCGCGGCCCTCAGCCTCGTCCTGCTCGCCACAGTAAACATGATGTCGTTCTCCCGCGGCCCTCAGCCTCGTCCTGCTCGCCACAGTAAACATGATGGCGTTCTCCCGCGCCCCTCAGTCTCGTCCTGCTCGCCACAGTAAACATGATGATGTTCTCCCGCGGCCCTCAGCCTCGTCCTGCTCGCCACAGTAAACATGATGACGTTCTCCCGCGGCCCTCAGCCTCGTCCTGCTCGCCACAGTAAACATGATGACGTTCTCCCGCGGCCCTCAGACTCGTCCTGCTCGCCACAGTAAACATGATGACGTTCTCCCGCGCCCCTCAGACTCGTCCTGCTCGCCACAGTAAACATGATGCCGTTCTCCCGCGCCCCTCAGACTCGTCCTGCTCGCCACAGTAAACATGATGCCGTTCTCCCGCGCCCCTCAGACTCGTCCTGCTCGCCACAGTAAACATGATGACGTTCTCCCGCGGCCCTCAGTCTCGTCCTGCTCGCCACAGTAAACATGATGATGTTCTCCCGCGGCCCTCAGTCTCGTCCTGCTCGCCACAGTAAACATGATGACGTTCTCCCGCGGCCCTCAGTCTCGTCCTGCTCGCCACAGTAAACATGATGACGTTCTCCCGCGGCCCTCAGTCTCGTCCTGCTCGCCACAGTAAACATGATGACGTTCTCCCGCGGCCCTCAGACTCGTCCTGCTCGCCACAGTAAACATGATGACGTTCTCCCGCGGCCCTCAGTCTCGTCCTGCTCGCCACAGTAAACATGATGCCGTTCTCCCGCGCCCCTCAGACTCGTCCTGCTCGCCACAGTAAACATGATGACGTTCTCCCGCGGCCCTCAGACTCGTCCTGCTCGCCACAGTAAACATGATGACGTTCTCCCGCGGCCCTCAGTCTCGTCCTGCTCGCCACAGTAAACATGATGATGTTCTCCCGCGGCCCTCAGCCTCGTCCTGCTCGCCACAGTAAACATGATGACGTTCTCCCGCGGCCCTCAGCCTCGTCCTGCTCGCCACAGTAAACATGATGACGTTCTCCCGCGGCCCTCAGACTCGTCCTGCTCGCCACAGTAAACATGATGACGTTCTCCCGCGCCCCTCAGACTCGTCCTGCTCGCCACAGTAAACATGATGCCGTTCTCCCGCGCCCCTCAGACTCGTCCTGCTCGCCACAGTAAACATGATGCCGTTCTCCCGCGCCCCTCAGACTCGTCCTGCTCGCCACAGTAAACATGATGACGTTCTCCCGCGGCCCTCAGCCTCGTCCTGCTCGCCACAGTAAACATGATGGCGTTCTCCCGCGCCCCTCAGTCTCGTCCTGCTCGCCACAGTAAACATGATGATGTTCTCCCGCGGCCCTCAGCCTCGTCCTGCTCGCCACAGTAAACATGATGACGTTCTCCCGCGCCCCTCAGACTCGTCCTGCTCGCCACAGTAAACATGATGCCGTTCTCCCGCGCCCCTCAGCCTCGTCCTGCTCGCCACAGTAAACATGATGCCGTTCTCCCGCGCCCCTCAGACTCGTCCTGCTCGCCACAGTAAACATGATGCCGTTCTCCCGCGCCCCTCAGACTCGTCCTGCTCGCCACAGTAAACATGATGCCGTTCTCCCGCGGCCCTCAGCCTCGTCCTGCTCGCCACAGTAAACATGATGACGTTCTCCCGCGGCCCTCAGTCTCGTCCTGCTCGCCACAGTAAACATGATGACGTTCTCCCGCGGCCCTCAGCCTCGTCCTGCTCGCCACAGTAAACATGATGCCGTTCTCCCGCGGCCCTCAGACTCGTCCTGCTCGCCACAGTAAACATGATGTCGTTCTCCCGCGGCCCTCAGCCTCGTCCTGCTCGCCACAGTAAACATGATGCCGTTCTCCCGCGGCCCTCAGCCTCGTCCTGCTCGCCACAGTAAACATGATGACGTTCTCCCGCGGCCCTCAGACTCGTCCTGCTCGCCACAGTAAACATGATGCCGTTCTCCCGCGGCCCTCAGCCTCGTCCTGCTCGCCACAGTAAACATGATGACGTTCTCCCGCGGCCCTCAGCCTCGTCCTGCTCGCCACAGTAAACATGATGGCGTTCTCCCGCAGCCCTCAGCCTCGTCCTGCTCGCCACAGTAAACATGATGACGTTCTCCCGCGGCCCTCAGTCTCGTCCTGCTCGCCACAGTAAACATGATGCCGTTCTCCCGCGCCCCTCAGACTCGTCCTGCTCGCCACAGTAAACATGATGCCGTTCTCCCGCGGCCCTCAGCCTCGTCCTGCTCGCCACAGTAAACATGATGACGTTCTCCCGCGGCCCTCAGCCTCGTCCTGCTCGCCACAGTAAACATGATGGCGTTCTCCCGCGGCCCTCAGCCTCGTCCTGCTCGCCACAGTAAACATGATGACGTTCTCCCGCGGCCCTCAGTCTCGTCCTGCTCGCCACAGTAAACATGATGCCGTTCTCCCGCGGCCCTCAGTCTCGTCCTGCTCGCCACAGTAAACATGATGACGTTCTCCCGCGGCCCTCAGCCTCGTTCTGCTCGCCACAGTAAACATGATGACGTTCTCCCGCGGCCCTCAGCCTCGTCCTGCTCGCCACAGTAAACATGATGACGTTCTCCCGCGGCCCTCAGTCTCGTCCTGCTCGCCACAGTAAACATGATGCCGTTCTCCCGCGGCCCTCAGTCTCGTCCTGCTCGCCACAGTAAACATGATGACGTTCTCCCGCGGCCCTCAGCCTCGTCCTGCTCGCCACAGTAAACATGATGACGTTCTCCCGCGGCCCTCAGTCTCGTCCTGCTCGCCACAGTAAACATGATGCCGTTCTCCCGCGGCCCTCAGTCTCGTCCTGCTCGCCACAGTAAACATGATGCCGTTCTCCCGCGGCCCTCAGTCTCGTCCTGCTCGCCACAGTAAACATAATGAATGGCGACTGTAGAACGCAGAAGCCGAATCCCGGACATTTTGGGCGATCTCGAAATCCCGGGCAGACTCGTCACGGAGACTCACTAGCCTAGTCTTGTTGTTTAACTGCGCGCTCTTACCGGTAGGCGTGGCTTGGGCGTGGCCTCCTAGGGCAGCGATGCAAGTGCATTCTGGGAGTTGTTGTCTTTCATCCACATGAGCCAAAAATACATTTTCTGGCTTTTCTCAGTCTAGAAGGCTCCAAATTCAAAAATAATTTCCCATTTCTACTACATAAATGACCCATTTTAAATACACATTCATCTTTCCAGAGGTGAAGTATCCCTTTAACACACTCCGGCCGCTCACTCGCACAGCATCAGTGTTTGAGGATCGAGAACGCCAAACCTTGAAACAGGATCAAGGAGCAAGTTATGAAACATTTAGAAAAAGGTGATCATCTCCGTGTAAGCTTCAGAAACGTGAATCTGTGAGAGCGCTGACGTGTGTGTATCACGTGTTTACTCTATAGGGATGTGTGTTTGAATATATGTGTGTCTTTACAGCTTGACCTCAACAAACCTCCTGTCCTGCCGTAAACATTCATCATACAGAATTTATGTGTCGCTTCCGCGTGTGACCTGGAGTTATTTTGAGAAGGTTTATCAGTGCAGAGTTTGATCAGTCGTGTGTTCCTGTGTTTCCCAGATCCTGTCCTCCATCGAGCTGCTCCAACACTCGCTCCCGAAGATCAACCGCAGCGCATCGGAGCCGTCGCTGCACCGAGTCTCACACACCGAGGACATCAACATCTGCACACTCAAGTGACGTCTCAGACATCCCAGCGCGAGATCAGGGAACATCTGTCCGTCAGCATCCCTCACTTTCTCCTCAGTCCACAATCACACGCGCGTGTGTGTGTGTGTGTGTGTGTGTGTGAGCGCAGTGCAGCAGGCTGTAAATATTCCCGAAGTGCCAGTGCCGTGTTTTTATCCACTTCATGATCACGTGTCTCGCTGTCTCTTTGACTTTGTGTATGTTGCAGAAATCAAAGAAGAGTGGGTATTAACTTTATGATGAAACTGAGTGGGTACTCGTTTTTTTTTCTTCAGCTTGTTACTGCTTGTCATGGAGAGTTAACTTGTACACTTGACAAATTGTTTATCCATTGTATTTTAATAAAATTAAGTTAAAGTCACCACACAAACTCTGTTTTTTTGCTGATGTGAAGAATAAACATAAATGTCATCTGATGTTTAGTCACACGCTTTAAACATGGCTCATCCAATCAGGTTTCAGAACCAGAACAATAAATGGTATAATTGTGGGTAAAACAATATAACGTTACCTGACAGAACCTGCAGATTTTGCGATATATCGTCACATAGATGACTTTTCAACATTTTGCTCTATTAAAGATTATAAACATCAATGCGTGTGGCACTTTTTCTGAATATGGTACAAAATATGTAGACTATATAATCAGTAAATTAGCCTTTGAGAGGCTAAATAATCATTAATGATTAGGGATGCAAGATATCGGTATCGGCCGATATATGCTCATTTTTAATGTTATTATCGACTCGATAAGAAAATCTGGCCGATATATTAAAGCTGATAAATAATGTATAATCTCCTCCAGCTGAGACGCTTCAGATGCGCACTGTTCAACATGATGATTATGAACTGCTTGAAAGTGCAGCACAAGTCTGTCATATCAGACTTATAGGAGAGCTGCATGAAGAGTTCGCCCAGTTCATTGACCTCGTCCTCGTACTGGGGAAGCCCACGATGCTCTCGCTCCTCGATGAAGTCCCACAGACGCACTGAATTCAGAAACTGAGAGAGAGAGAAATATTTCACATTTTAACCCTCTGACAAATCTTACATTGAATTTTTTACTTCATCGGAATGGTACGAAACTTGGTAGAGGTTTTGCCACTTGTTATGTGAACACACACTCAAAAAAAATAATCATGGACATGATCTGAACAGGTTAAACGGTCCTGTAAGAATCGTCACTCGTGCTCCTCGTGGTCTAAAATGACGCATTGGGAATGAATGAGAGGAAGTTCCTCTAGTGGAAGCGTCTGGTACTGCAGCCGAACAACATCTCACTGAACATCATTTTAGCAGATATCAGGATCACATTTGAACACAACTCGTTTAGATTTATGGCTTTGATTTTTCTCTCAGTTTTAGAGTAAAACATCTTTGTGAAAATATATATTCATATAAAAATTGAAAATAGTATTTTTTGATAATTCTTTATAACAATAAATGTAAAATTCTGTAACTTTTTTTAAGTTCACTTTTTAAAACTTTTTTTCACTTCAGCAATAATCTGCCACGTGTTGTCTTTGAAAAATTGGCAAACTTAAGTCTATTGCTCTACTAAAGCATTCAAGATTTACCACAGATTAAGTTTAATTTTCAGGTCTATGCTCAAAAAGTGAATTATAAATACGGTGTAAATATAATTTAGTACCATAAAATCCCCTAAAAATACAAATATTAAATAAAAAACATTATCAATCTAAAATATAGTACATTAATTTCATTGAAATAAAAAAATACATTTCTGTCATTTTTGACCGACACGCGAAGAAGAGCACAAGAGGACCTTTTACAAACTCTTGATGTTGTTTCAGGCTCTACTAGAACAGGTTTTCCTGCTTGAATGTTGATTATTCTCCTCATATTCTCCATTGTTGCGGCTCCTCTCTTCCCAGTCTGTCAGTAACGCTCTGTTTACTTCCTGTCTCTATGAAGCCCCTCCTTCTGAAAAGCACACTGTGCTCTGATTGGTCGGCTGGAGCAGTGTGTTGTGATTGGTCGAGCGCTTCCAGTGTGTTTGGGAAATGTCCCGCCCCTTACCATAACCGCCAGTTTAACACACTACTAACAACTCAACCAGGCCCCGCCCCTTTATTCTGCATATTTATTATGATGAGGATTTGAATAGTAATTTGCATATATAAGTGTGTGTGTGTGTGTGTGTGTGTGTGTGTGTGTGTGTGTGTGTGTGTGGTCTTTACCCGGATGTTCCCCTCGGCACTGAGCTGTTTGCGGGGTTTGTCGGGTTCTGCTCGCGTCCGTCAGCGTATGCATGCATGCTCTTCCCTGGTCAAAGTATTTACAGGGTTTCTGTACAAATTGTTTTACACACAAAAAAACTGCATTTTTCAGGCTGGACCAAGTTAATGCGCAAGCTTCTAAAAGCAGTGACTAAAGGTCCCCCTGGTGGTGAAAATCCAGCTTAATATTGGCTTTGGAACAACTTGAGTGTGAGTAAATGATGACAAACATCTTCATTTTGGGGTGAACTGTCCCTTTAAAGTGACGAGGCGCACGTGCGAGTGACGGATGACGCAAAATCCCACCAAACCCATCCCGACCATGATCCCGACTGGCCTAATAAACACTGAATGCCCATAATGAACTGATACAGTATGTGGTAAATGTGTTCTTTACAGTCCAAAAACAATAACACATCTATTCGTTCGCTATTTTTAAAGGAGTTTGTCACCAAATCTCGCTCTTCTGCTTATTGGACTAAATGTGTTAATGACGTTGATTGGGAAAGTGTTTGGTTATTACCTCATCAGGTTTTTTGTTACAAACAAGGTGAAAGAAATGTCTTTCATGATAATGCACAAATTCTACCGTCAAACATTTCCTTAGTAAGTTTAAGAAAGACATTGATGATCTTTTGCTGTTGGAAACACTAGACCTGCTTTACATCTTCTGGTGTTCATGTGAAACACTTATGGTATGAGGTGTACATGTTTATTAAGGGAAAACGTTCTCTTTAATTTTGAAAAGATAATTTTAGGATATTTGAAGTATGAAAAGAGTGTGAATAAGTAAAATTTTACATTCATAAGTGTAAGTTTTCTAACTAAATCCCCTTTTTTAATATTACTGTTCTACTATTGAATCTAGCACTAATGGAAAAGCTATTCAGACTGTGTTCATTTGTGCACCTTCTTCAAAATCTCTGAATGATACAAAGGTCTTGTATGTTTGTGATATATATATATATATAAAGGTCTAAATAAACACGTGTAATAGGCTTACCATATATAGTAAATATAGGAAAGGCAAAAACATGTTTTGGAAGAAGAATTGATGATGTTTTTGACTTATTTTATTGATTATTTAAATCTTGAACAATAGGCCTACAAGGTTACATAGTGTACATTTAAAGCAGGAAGGATTCTGATTGTATGTCAAAGTTTTTATCGTTCATCAAATGTAAAGAAATGGTTCTGAAAGTGATTCCGTTCCAACACTGCTGTTCCTCTGTGTCCTGATCATGATAGTTGTGGAATCTGCTATTCTTCTACATTTACAACTAAATCTTTATAGTTATAGTCCTTGCTGTGAACTCAGTTAATCAATAAACAAACAGTATTTCTGAGTTCCATAAATGCCCTGTGTTTATACACTACAAAAGCGAGTTAATGAGGTAATGAGGTAAAGGGAAGTAAAGTAGCAGAACTCCTCTGGGAATGCTGTGTGTTCATGATCAGCCACTAGAGAGCGATGAAGGATCGAGCGTTGACTATTATTATTCATTTATATTCTTAAATAAGCATAAATCTACTATAGAGCGATGACGAGCCTGATGACAGCAAAGACAACACCAGGATTCATTCACGTGATGATGATGATGATGAT
>NC_140227.1:872500-942500 GCF_951802725.1 Rutilus rutilus
CACAAACATGCAATCCAATGCAAATACATCTCTCAGAAGAAAAAGACTCTAAACTCTAAAAAACTATTCTTACGAGGAATTAGAGGAAGGAGAGGTTAGCTATGCCTCTCTAAACTCATAGGTCAACATGCATGGTACATGTTTAGTACACTCACTCAACATATAAGCATTCCTTTCAATCACATCTTGGTATACTGAACTAAATAAGCACACAATAGAAAGAAAACAAACAGAAGAAAAGGAAAATAATAAATTAGATCCACATAGGTGCATTAACCTGGTTATCTATTCTTTGTACTTGCATTGTTTCAATAAGCCTCACAACTGGTCTGATAATCCTTCCAGCTCTTGATCTAACTGAAGTCATCAAACCTCCAACATCCTGCTGATTAACTGATTGAACTGTCACCACAGCAGCTACATCACTTTGACAGTCATCATCTGAAGATAGGCGATCCAATGCAGTCCGATTTGAATTCATGTCCAGATCAATTTCATCATCAACTGAATATGGAAGCCTAACAGAGTCCTCCAAACCAGTACCACTGAGTCACTGGAACCAAATCATTCCTTGTCTACCAGCCTCTTCTTCCAACATCTCTGGCCCCTTTCAGAACCTCTTGAACATTCAAGCTCTGAAACCCAGTGGCGTGGCCGTGGCGTGGGGAAAATTTCAGAGGAAGCCAATTAAGACACAACCTCTAAGCTGTGTGTTTTAAGGGGTGGGGGCAGAAAATCATACGTTACCATTTATATGTTGCTATTTGGATGAACTATTAGAGCGCCCAGCATCATCTTACCGGGACTTACGCTTGTTACAATCCAACACTTTGAGCACGTAACGTTAGATACCTAAAATATGTTGCGCATACAGCTCAACTAACGCGATTGTTATAAAGGTGTTTGAACAACAAAACACATCCTCTTGCACATATTTGACAATCGGAATATCAGATATATCCTGCTATAGCTAATAAATTTGTGAAATTTTGAATAAAAAAAGGAAATAAAAGCTGATCATTCAGCGCTATTGTGCCTGCGGTGTGACAAGCAATGAAAGACGCGTCTCCATGGGAACCATAAAGTGATACTACGATCAATAACGGTCGCCTTGAAAAACTTACGTGTGAAAAGGTTGTTTGTAAGGCTTACATTTAAATGTGTCTTTGTTTTGTTTTGAGTGTATGGTCAATAAATAAAGGAATTAAAAAGATGGGCACAAAACCACAAATCTTCCGCTATTTCATTCATTCATTCATTGACGATGATAACGTGATGTGATTGGCCTGATGCCAACAAGTTCATGGCTTCCCTTGACACTGTCCTGACCAATCACAGGGGAGCAGTGTCGTGACAATAGCGTCACCTGATTGGTTAATCATTCTTTTTTTTTTTTATCAAGGGATGCCAACTCAGCCTGGCCTCCTCACAGATATAGGGTGCAGTACCATGTTTTCAACGCGCATTCACCATGTCACTTTTATAGGGGCGCTGTTTTACACATCATAAAACACTCAATAATGAATGAAGAGAGACGATGAGGAGATGACAGAAGGATTGCGTAAACTGTGAAAACAAAAGTGTTTATTAAATGACGATTATATTCTGAAAAAGTGAGGAAGCCTGGCTTCCCTTGGCCTCCGCAAGAAAACGCCACTGCTGAAACCCATCCCACAGTTCTCTCACCAGCTGCAGGCTGAGGTAAGAGCTCTAGAGTTTGGGTTTCTTCACTCCCAACACCCCCTTCCACACTCAAAGGTCCCTCTGCAACATCATCGGGAAGAGGCAGAAAATGTACAGGCATGATCAAGTTGCGGTCAACAATCTTAAAGAGCAGTGTGTCTTTTCAGCTGTTTTCCAGCAGAATCTGTCTTTTAGCAAATCTCTAACATACTCATCATAGTCAACAACATCATGCTGACCGTTACTAGGACCGCTGCTGTTCACTCTGTACATGCTACCCTTGGGAGATATCATCAGGAAGCATGGCATTAGTTTTCACTGTTATGCTGATGATACTCAGCTCTATATTTCTTCACGCCCTGACGAAACTTACCAGTTCACAAAATTAACGGAATGTATAGCTGATATAAAAAATTGAATGACTCGTAATTTCCTACTACTAAATTCTGAAAAAACAGAGATTCTAATTATTGGACAAAAAACGTCCTCATGTAATAATCTAGAATACTGTCTAACACTTGATGGCTGCTCTGTTAAGTCTTCGCCGTCGGTTAGGGACCTGTGTGTGGGTGTGTGTGTGTGTGTGTGTGTGTGTGTGTGTTCTTTGATACCAATCTCTCATTTGAAAGTCACATTTCTAGAATCTGTAAAACTGCATTCTTCCATCTTAAAAATATATCTAAATTACGTCATATGCTCTCAATGACAAATGCGGAACAATTAGTCCATGCGTTCATGACCTCAAGGCTAGATTATTGTAATGCTCTACTGGGTGGTTGCCCTGCACGCTTAATAAACAAACTACAGCTGGTCCAAAACGCAGCAGCTCGAGTTCTTACCAGAACCAGGAAGTATGACCATATTAGCCCAGTTCTGTCAACACTGCATTGGCTCCCTAGGGTAGCATGTACAGAGTGAACAGCAGCGGTCCTAGTACTGAGCCTTGTGGTACGCCATACTGAACTTGTGATCGATAAGACATCTCTTCATTTACTGCTACAAACTGATGACGATCTGTTTTAAACCATGCTAATGCAATTCCACTAATGCCAACATAATTTTCGAGTCTATTTAAAAGAATGTTGTGGTCAATAGTGTCAAATGCAGCACTAAGATCGAGTAACACTAATAGCGAGATACAACCATGATTCCATCAACTCCAATTCCATCAACTCCAGTCGGGTGTGCGCTGTTGTAAATGCCCCTACAAACACGTTAATGTCGCGTGTCTCGCAAGCATCGCCTTTGGCTGGCCGGTGCTGGACGAGAGCTACGTCGCCTGAGATGAATGTGAAATATGTCAGTATCGCCAAAAACGATTCTGGTGAATTGTTCGGGGTCTTTCACCAGAATGGTTTGCGGTGGAACCGGCCCAAAGGATCTTCAACAATAGCTTTTTGATGGACCTCTGAGCTGGGATATGGTTGATCGAGTTGAATCCCCTCTTTTT
This sequence comes from Rutilus rutilus, assembly GCF_951802725.1. Lineage (NCBI taxonomy): Eukaryota > Metazoa > Chordata > Actinopteri > Cypriniformes > Leuciscidae > Rutilus > Rutilus rutilus. Next base: position 875,634 of record NC_140227.1, read on the forward strand.
GAAAATACTCTCGAATGTAAAGCCTCTTTCTCAGCATCCGTGACAACATTCGACGGGTAATCGACACCTGTTGTTTCAACCGCAAAAACGTTTTTACGTAATCGCCAAACAATGTGTCTGACCGCTGTGGAAAATGGCAAACTTTGTCTATCTTGGCTACCACATAACACACACACACACACACACGCACTCAGATACATACATATACACACACACACACTCACATTCACTCTCTCTCTCTCACACACACACACACACACACACACGTGTCCCAGGATCGTTCACTCTGCCAGTGATTTCCCGGAATCTGTGAGTGCGTTCACACACATCCCGTAAAGACTCGTGACGTCAGGATGTGTTGTAGAAAGGCCAGTCTAATCTTCCGCTGCCGCTCTTTCCAGTGTAGTCACGCACCTGGTGGTACAGTTATTTTAAATTGTCATAATTATTGAACAATATAACTGTTTTTAATCTAATAAATGCGGTCTTGGTGAGCAGAAAACTCTTTTAAAAACATAAAAATCTCACCGATCCAGATCTTCTGACTGATGTAGTTTATCTTGTTTGTTCTCCATAACAGTGACTAAACCACTGATGATGATTGAGCAGGGCTGCTGTACTGTATATTAGGCAGAGATTAATCTACTTTAACTCCGAGTGACAGAGTTTCTTCAGATCATAACATTAGCGTCACGTGAGGCGTTTCTTACCCTCATCTGACCTTGACAGCTTCCATTCTTCCTGAACACAGCAGATTGAGGACACTACCCAAAACCATCCCGATAAACACTGAAATGCTTTCAAATATAAAGAATTATCGTATCGGCCATAATTTTCATATCAGCGCATCCCCTGCTCTTGATATTAGCATATGAATCTCAATCAGATTCAGTGTATTTGAACAGTTCAGATCCCGTGTCTGTGCTAAACACTCAGAAACACACACACACACACACACCAATCGCTCACGAAACGCTTTATTACACTCGCTCCAGAGTCACTCACCAATACAGTTCAGAAAATGAATATATAATAACCCATATCAGATTCAAGAGTAAACCAGACAAGTGAACTTCAGTACTATGACATCAGCTGAATTCAAAATGAAGTAAATATATCCTAAAAATACAGATAAGTCCATTCACTAGTGACAAAACGAATGGATGCTTTTTATGTTTTTAAACCACAGTAATATTGCATGATGCCCAAATGTAATAAATTATGTATGTTATCGGAACTAAGTGCAACAATTACTACTTATTTATTCATTTTTTGACACAACATTATTATACTTCATACACTATTTGAGTGCATTTGAAAATGTGATTTTTAGTTCCCATTTTTTTTATACATTCATCTTTGGGCCTTGCGTTAAAAAACTCCTCCCAGGAGAGTATAGCAGCCTACAGATACGATACAGGTGCTTTATATATTTCATACTCGTACAGATGTAGTATATGCTGTCGCACAGAAACGCACCACCGGTAGAATGTCGTCTTCGGAAACGCTCTCGATACGTGTTATTGTCATGTGATCAATGTGAGGCCGAGGAGCCGCTCTCGTCTCCGGCTCCGGAGAGCTGCATGAAGAGTTCGCCCAGTTCATTGACCTCGTCCTCGTACTGGGGAAGCCCACGATGCTCTCGCTCCTCGATGAAGTCCCACAGACGCACTGAATTCAGAAACTGAGAGAGAGAGAGAAATATTTCACATTTTAACCCTCTGACAAATCTTACATTGAATTTTTTACTTCATCGGAATGGTACGAAACCATTGGTTTTGGTGGTTTTGCCACTTGTTATGTGAACACACACACACAAATCATGGACATGAACAGGTTCTTTTTGAGATATCAAACTTATATTTTGAATGCATCTTGTTTAGATTTATGGCTTTGAATTTCTCGCAGTTTTAGAGTAAAACATGTTTTTGAAAATATATATTTCATATAAAATTATATTTTGCACATTTTTCATAATAAACGTAAAATTCTGTAACCTTTTTAAGTTCACTTTTTAAAACTATCTTCACTTCAGCAATAATCTGCCACGTGTCGTCTTTTGAAAAGAGATCAAACTTCAGTCTTTAAAGCATTCAAGATTTACGACAGTTTAAAGGTGCAGTGTGTGATATTTAGGAGGATCTGTTGACAATATCATGTACATAACGATGTTTTCAGTGGTGTATAAAGACCTTACATAATGAACCATAATGTTTTTATTAGCTTAGAATGAGCCATTTCTCTCTACACACACTGCGGAACCGCTTACATCCACATGTTTCTACGGTGGCCCTGAACGGACAAACACGTTTCGTCACTATGTTGTTCTTCGTGCAAAGAAGCGAATAAAACACAATGATGAACAAGTAACAATAATATTCACAATAACTTATTATTTTACTGAATAATTAAGTAAACATAATTTCTTAATTTGTCTTTGTAAAGAAACCTCATTGCTTAACTGGCTACTCTCTGCTGTCTCAGATGACGACATCACTTCCTGTCAGGAACCGTAACTTTCGATGGTTGCAATTCGCAAACTCACCACTAGATGCAGCTAAACTTACACACTGCACCTTTAAGTTGGAAATTGGAAATTTAATTTTCAGGTCTATGCTCAAAAAGTGAATAAATGGATTATAAACACAGCGTAAATATAATTTAGTACCATAAAATCCCCTAAAATTACAAAATATTAAATAAAAAACATTATCGAACTAAAATATAGTACATTAATTTCATTGAAAAAAAGAAATACATTTCTGTCATTTTTGACCGACACGCGAAGAAGAGCACAAGAGGACCTTTTACAAACTCTTGATGTTGTTCTCAGGCTCTACTAGAACAGGTTTTCCTGCTTGAATGTTGATTATTTTCCTCATATTCTCCATTGTTATGGCTCCTCTCTTCCCAGTCTGTCAGTAACGCTCTGTTTACTTCCTGTCTCTATGAAGCCCCTCCTTATGAAAAGCACACTGTGCTCTGATTGGTCGACTGGAGCAGTGTGTTGTGATTGGTCGAGCGCTTCGAGTGTGTTTGGGAAATGTCCCGCCCCTTACCATAACCGCCAGTTTAACACACTACTAACTAACTCAACCAGGCCCCGCCCCTTTATTCTGCGCATGAATTACTTAAATGAGGATTTGCATAGTAATTTGCATATATAAGTGTGTGTGTGTGTGTGTGTGTGTGTGTGTGTGTGTGTGTGTGTGTGTGTGGTCTTTACCCGGACGTTCCCCTCGGCACTGAGCTGTTTGCGGGGTTTGTCGGGTTCTGCTCGCGTCCCGTCAGCGTATGCATGCATGTAGAAACACTTTCCACCAAACGGACACGTTCCTCTTCCCTGGTCAAAGTATTTACAGGGTTTCTTACTGCAACACACAGATAAACAGAAACAGATTCAGGGAGACACCAATATAAAGAAAACACCTAATACACGTTTAAACCATAATATCAAACAAATCACTCTGCATTCTGCCAATACAGGAGAAAAAAATGGACTGATGGATGAAAACAGTTTCCAACTCTCAGTTTGAGTGCAGATCAAAGGAAGATCAAAGGTTTTACAGACGCCACTCAAATGTTTAACCTTTAACCTCGTATTCTGTTGATTTCTGTTCAGACTGCAGCTGCTCTTGAAAGTGAAGCCATGTTCGGTTCGATCACTGCCAATATTCTAGGAGGGTGTATTGCTTTAATAAATGAGCGCAGTTACAGTAACTGTCCACCAGGGGTGTGTTTCCCGTACAACCCCATAACTCGCTGCTTCACTACTATATGCATCGTTGAAGAAATCATCTAGCTAGTCTCGACTGTTCCCCGAAACCGTACTGTTGCAAATTGGTCGTTCATCCACGATGGTTAATGACGTCATGCAGGTGTTGGAGTGATAATACTTTTAATGAATCTGTTTGAGATCGAATTAACGCGAGATGTTTTATTATAAATTACGAACACGTCATCTGAGGAATATTTATATTTTTCTCTGTTATTTTGCTTTATTTCCAGATTCTAGATTGCATTGAATGTCTAGATTGCTTATTTTGCTCAAGATCAGGATTTATTGAGTCCACATGTCATGCAAACTAGAAACTCTGCTTCTAACCACAGGTCGAGATCTAGATCTGTCGTTCTGAACACACAACTCTGCGATGCTGTTTGCGAATGTTCGTTGGAACGATGGTTTCCGGGAAACTGCCGTTGAACTGCTGATACAGAACTCGCGACTATAGTAGACTATAGTCTAACACACCCCAGGACGGTTCCTCAAGAACTAAAGGTCCTCAGGGCTATTTTTCTGTTTGCATTCGCACCGTCAGTAGGAACTCCAAAGTGACGTAAGCCGGCTGACGTATGAGCTATGCGACTGAAAGAGCAAAAAGGAGGGCTAAGAGACGACAACTTGTGGTGTGCATATCATCGAGTCTGAGAAAAGAGCCTGAATAGGAAACCCAGAGGACTAAGCCCATGACGAGGCCATGCCTCTAGTCGAATGGGCTCTAGTAGGGTTGGGCGATGTCCCCTAAATTGGCAGTTGACGATGTTTATAGTAAAACATCGCGATGGACGATGATATCGTCGGGGGGGGGGATGCTACGGAATCGCGCTGACCATCACGAAGAGAGAGAGAGAGAGTAGCTACTTCTACTGTGTTTACGCCACGGGAATACTCGGCTTGGCATATTGAAATATTTATATGTTTATTTGGCCGTTTAGGCTTGCAACCGAAGACAAAGACTATATTCTGGTCCGTGTTGCGCTCGGAGCGCGCGCACAGCATCCTGTCAGTACAATTCAGTTCTCTTTCGCGACTTATCGCGCTTTTAATATTTCTTTTCAATATAAAGCACATCCTGCTCTTTTCTTTCTCATTCATTCATGTTTTATTATTAATAACTTTAACAGAATCGTCAACTGAAATCTGCGCGGATTATCAACAATACGACACATTTATAGGACATAAAGGGTCATGCGGCAAAAGTGAAAGTACCAGCGGCCAGCGGGTGAAATGTTTCGAAATGTCTCTTTGAACAGTAAAGCACCCGTTTCAATAAAAGGATATATTAAAGTTTATATAGCCTACTTTTACATTTTCGGTGCTGTTCTAAAATGATTTTCGCCATCACCTTAAACAAGCAGCGGCTGCTTGAATCCCAGTGCAGGAGCTGTTAGGTTACCACAGAAACGTAAGCGGTTAACTTAGTTGATTGCTGTGGTGACTCGTGACACTCGCGAACAGCACTGAACACGCACGTCTTAATTTTTTATCGTTCGTTGGTAAAGGGTGAGAGACCTTGCGAGCCACATGATTTTTGCCTAAGAGCCAGGTTCCCAACCACTGGTGTACACACGAACACGAACTGCCGTGAGACTGGGCTGGTCTGACAGGGTGGGGGGCGTGGCATCACGATGGTGGCTCACCATCGTGATGTCGGTCAGCCATCACGATGGATGATGATATCGTCCATCGGCACAACCCTAGGCTCTAGTACCTATAGGGCAAACCTGACCCACTGAGGCGTATGCCAGAGAGATGGCATCCACTATCCATCTGGACAGTCTTTGCTTCGTGACTGGAGACCCTTTGGATCGGCCACCGAAGCAGACAAAGAGCTGTTCTGATTGCCTATAGGGCGCAGAACACTCCAAATAGACCTTTAACGCTTTGACAGGGCAGAGCAGATTAGCCTCCCCATCCTCTTCAGAAGGGGGAAGAGCTAATACAGTAATCACCTGTACTCTAAACGGTGTTGAGAGCACCTTAGGTACATAGCCGTGTCTGGATTTGAGAGTGACTTTGGAGTAATCTATTCCAAACTCCAAACAGGAGGGGCTCACAGAGAGCGCCTGCAGATCTCCCACTCGCTTGATAAATGCCAGTGCCAGCAGGAGAGCATAGAAGGTCTAGAACGGTATAGAAGGTCGTCTGGAAGGGTTCATCCTCCTGGCTCCCTTTAAAAAAATCATACGACCAAGTTGTTTCTTCCTAGTGATTGGCCAGCCACTGGAGCATGATAAGCTGCTATGGCTGCCACATACACTTTGAGCGTGGATGGGGAACGGCCCGCATCCAGCAGCTCTTGTAAGAAGGAGAGTATCACTGATACTTCACATGACTGGGGTTCAAAGTGTCTATCCGAGCACCAGCCGGAAAACACTGACCACTTCAGGGCATAGAGACACCTGGTAGATGGGGCTCTAGCCTCAGAAATTGACCCTGTCAGGGAGGTCCCTGGGTACCCGTTGAGGGGCCACACATGTAAAGCCCATAAATCTGGGCGAGGATGCCAGATCGTCCCGTTCGCCTGCGTGAGGAGATCTTTCCTCAGTGGGACAGGCCAGGGGACTTCGTCCATCATCTGAACCAGCTCTGGAGACCACGGCCTGGATTTCCAGAGGGGGGCCACTAGGAGGACTGGGCATCCGCTCTCCCTGACCCGTTTGATGACCTGGGGAATCATGGGAAACGCATAAAGGGGGAAACTGGGCCAGGGATGGGCGTCCCTGCTCTTCGAAAAGAACACTGTGCAGCGAGTGTTGTTTCTCGAGGTGAAAAGGTCGACTTTGGCCTCGCCGAAAACACTCCATATCAGACGGACTGTCTTACAGTTGATATGTAAGCTCTTCTCCGTGCTCGACCAGAGGCCAGAGACAGGCTTGCCCTCGTGCAGCGTGAAAACCACTTTCCTCCTGGAGGCCACCCCCATGGTCACACCCTCGTGGTACCAGTCCTGAGCCCGCCAGGGAATCAGGGCATGTAAACAACCGTGATTATAGTCGATAACTATGCCCAGAAAGATTACACTCTGGCTGGGGTTCAGTTTGCTCTTGGATAAATTGATCTTGAGCCCCAGGGATTCGAAGGACGGAAGCTCTGTGTGTCAAAAGTTCGGTCTTCGACTGCGCCAGAACAAGCCAGTCGTCGAAATAATTCAACACGCGCACTCCCTGATGCCTCAGGGGAGAAAGCGCTGTGTCCATGCACTTCGTAAATGTACAGGGTGCTAGGGACAGACCGAACGGCAGAACTGTGAATTGATGCCTGCCCCTCGAAAGCGAATCTCAAGAATGGCCTGTGATGGGGGCTATCTGGATGTGAAAGTACACGTCTTTCAGATCCACAGTAAAGAACCAATCCCCTGGGCGAACTTGCTTAGGTCTAATATGGGTCTGATGCTGCCGTCTTTTTTCGGTACTAGAAAATAGCGACTGTAAAACCCCCAATTTTTTAACGCAGGAGGGATTAATTCCTTCGCCCCTTTTGCTAACAGATTTTGTATTTCGGAGTGAAGCACGTGACACACGCTGAAACTTTGGGGGTCTGCGAGCGAATTGAAGCGACTAGCCTCGTTTTATTGTGTTTATAACCCAACTCGACACACCGGGGATGGCTTGCCAGGCCATGGCCTTTGCGGCTAGGGTTTGACACATATTCGGGGATGGGCCGCCTAACACAGGGGGACCTAATACCCTTATATTGTGATTTGTATACATACATAGAGTTGGACTGACTGGAGAGGTCAGCGCTTAGCTGGCCGTGAAAGGCGGCGGGTATCAGCCGCAGGGCGGGGCTGAGAGACCTGCTTCGCTGGCTCCGTGGCGCCGTGGTTTTGAGCTAGCCGCTTCCGCAGCCATTTGCTCTTGCAGACAGAGCAGCCACCAGCAGAAAGTGCAGCCTCAGCATGGGCGGTACCCAGGCATTTGACGCACTTTGTGTGTCCATCGGCCTCGTGCAGAGGAGATCCGCACGCGGCGCAAGTAGAGCGAGGCATTTGAAACAACGCTCGCTTAGCTTTTTCAGAAAAAGGATATATGTGACGATCGCTGGATGGCCTCAGGAGAGGAGCGGCTTCCGGTGAGTGAAAGTCTGCTGTGGATGGCTCGCTCTAGCTGAAAAGGCTTGTTTCCTACAGCGATGGCTTCGGAGGAGACAGAGACGTGAAGTTGTCTACGCAATACGAAGTGACCCGTTCTCGAAAGGGAACAAAGAGATCCAGATTTGAACTCATCGAGGCGGTTCTTCTCATCCTGGTCTTCCACCCTGTATGATTTTGCTGTTGTGTTTTTGTCATTTTTAGTAGTTTTTGTTTTTAAATATTTCTATATACATTTTATATATTCTATAATGTTTGTTTTTATTTAGTTTTAGTTATTTTAGGACGTCAAGTTCAATTAAATTAAAATGAGATCCTGCCTTGGCAATTTGCTGAAATAAAAAAGTTGTTTATATTTGATTTTATTTCAGTTAACATTTATTTTATTTCAAGTTATGAACATGATTTTTTTTTAATGGTTCTAGTTTTTGTTGAGGATAATATCCCTGCTAACTTAAGCTAACCTTCATAAACATAATATAAAGATCTTTAAATTAATTTCATGACTTTTTAAGAAATTAGAATTGATCAAAATCGCTGTACCATATCATAGCCATACCTGTATATACCTGTAATTCTGTTACCAGGCCACAAAACAAACCCGTTTCAGTCATACCTGACTCCAGATTTGAACTCCTCGATGAGGCGGTTCTTCTCATCCTGGTCTTCCACCCAGTACATACTGGGAATGACGAACTCCGACACCACACGGCACTCAGGACAAGACCTGCACACAATAACTCTTCATTACTCCACAACACTCGGTAGTATCGAAGAACTTCAAGGGAGTTTTAAGTAATTAATGAAAAGTAAAGTTACACCCCCCCCCATATATATATATATATATATATATATATATTTATATTTATATATTATATTAAAAAATTAGCTGATCCGAAAAATTATCCGATCCGTGGCTCAAAAACCGTAAATGATCTGATCCATTCCACCACTAGTTATGATTAATTAAAAGTCCATCCCAGTGGACTGACTCACTTTCGGATCTGGTTCTGGAACTGCTCGGCGCAGCGCCACTGGCGTATGCAGCTCAGACAGTACGTGTGTACGCAGCTCGACAGGATCCCGAAGCGCCGCTCCGACGGAGACGTCTTCTCGTACACCACATCCAGACAGATCTTACACTGCTTATCCTGACTCTGCTGAGCCGCAAACGCCCGCTCCATGTCCATCTCGAAGGCCGCCATGCACATCTGAGACCAGACAGAATCAACATCATCATCATCATCGGACATCATCATCATCATCATCATCATCAACATCAGAATCAACATCAGAATCATCATCAGAATCAACATCAGCATCAGAATCATCATCATCATCATTATTATCAGCAGCATCATCATTATCAGCAGCATCATCATCATCATCATGTCCCCCTGTAGTCAATCATTTTAGCCCTTAAAACTCAAACCAAAATTATTATTTTTTCTTGAATTTTTTCTTTTTTTATGTCTTAAAATATCTTGAATACTCGACACCCTTGCCTCATTTAGTATGCGTGGTTCTATGAATATGCAAATGAGCCCCGCCTCCACTCACTCACTCAGCTCAGAGATCCACTGGTTGACGATCACACGTTGATCTGATTGGTTACAAGGTAGTTTGTGACGTCAGAAACACCAGCGATTTCAAAGCGTGTGTTTGAGACTGTCTTTGGTTCACTGCAGTTTTAAGGAGAAAATACTCAGCAATGGTGTCGACTTATGAACTTACACATGCTTTGTCTTAAAGCAGATTAAACACACCACATAGACACATAAACAACATTAAAAGATGGATCTTCACCACAGGGGGACTTTAAACTTACTTTTGAAAATGAAGTTGAAATGCGATTATGAGAAAGGTTTCTACATTATTACTAAAACAAAACACCTATGTCAACATAGTCAAACAAAAAATGTTTTATACAACAGTTAATTCTGGTTCTCGACTCTGATTGGCTGAGAGCCTTATCTAGCCGTGCAATATTCAACTAATCTCACACAGAAACCGTTTCACAGTGTGTATCACTCCGCGTGTTTCTGCCGGATCTACACTGGCAGCATTTCTCACAGAATACGTCAATGGTGGAGGAGAAAGGTGTTTAAACATGACGCATGACTAATTTTGGGTATATCAAACATGCAATAAATATTATATCTTTACTTCAACTGTTGCACTCAATCTGCTGCATTAAAAAGCTGAACTGAACAAATGAAACCAGTATAAGTCACCTTTTCATGCGCTGCTCTTTGCTCGGGGTCGTGCGGGTGTAGAACCTGGAGCCGGCAGATTTCACACACGTCGCCGTGGAGATACGGGCAGCGGTCGCCATAGTTACACTGGCCCGCCGCCAGGTACGGGCAGAGTTGCGGCTGAGGCCCGGCGTCCGGATACGGGCCGGATGAGGCAGAACTCTCAGAACTCTCCAGCCCAGAGCGAATGGCCTCCAGGTACGAGTGTGGTTTACCGTGAGCGCTGGCGTCTCTGTAGTCCCAGCAGTCCTCCGCACTCTCTACATATGGGCCCAGAGCTGAGAACACACACACACACACACACACACACATTACAATATCTCCTCCATACAGACCCAGAGCTGACAACATACACAACATAACAATCTCTCTGTTGGGAAAAGACTTGACTCGTTCACATTTCAATTGATTTCTGAAAGTTCAAGAGAAACAAAAGAAACTGTGTTGCTGCTCCTTTCGTTCGTTCTTAAAGGTGCAGTGTGTAAATTCTAGCGTCATCTAGTGGTGAGGTTGTGAATAGCAACCAACAGAAGTTACGGTGGCCGACAGGAATAGATGTCGTCGTCTGAGACAGCAGAGAGTAGCCAGTTAAGAAATGAGGCGCAAAATGGCTATTTCAATGTAAGGGGACCAGCGGTGTATGTAGGTAGAAATGGCTCGTCCTGGTCCGAAACAGCAGACTTGTAGGCTATTAATAGTGGATACATACAAGCAGATGACAAATACGTTATAGCCGTAATTAAACTAAACTATACCTGTGCCATCTCCGTACAGCACTCTGACTCTGTAGGCATTATTGTCCGACTCCGGGTCGAAATGAACACCGTTACTGAGAGTTTCTGATATTATCATCATTCCGTGAGATGAGACTGTCCTGAGACTGAGCGCGAGCTCGTGAAGCTCCGCCCCCTGTGCCGGAAGCAGCAGCTCATTTGCATTTAAAGGGCACACACTAAAACAGCGCGTTTTTTCTGAGCACCAAAAAGTGACAATTTAAACATGCTGTAAAAAATGGTCTGTGGGGTATTTTTGAGCTAAAACTTCACACACACACACTCTGGGGACATCAGAGATTTATCTTACATTTTGTGAAAAGGGGCATAATAGGTGCCCTTTAAAGCATATTAAAAACACCACATAGACATATAAACAACATTAAAAGCTGGATCTTCACCACAGGGGGACTTTAAAGAAAGAACGGCACTCTTCATGTAATATATTAAATAATATAAATATAAAAGACATACAGAGATATTTTTGCCCCTTATCTTGAATCTTGAGGGCGTTATAAAAGCGCACTAGTCTAACCTACTAGACTACATCATGTAGTGTATGTGCGCGCTTTATCTGTGTTTCTGTAAAGTGATGGACACACTCGATTATGACGGATCTCACATCGTTAAAACAACAATCACAATATTACCATTGACGATAGACATCGCACACCCCAATAGAGTCCAATAATTTACTTTATTTCTTTCATTTCTAATGTAGCATGTAGTGTATCTGCGCTAGAGTCATGAGTGCAGATCAGGGGTGTAACAATATATCCTGTCACAATACAAAAATGCATCAGTGTTGTGTTTAGTTCACCCAAAATAAAAATTACTGTGTCAGGAAAAATGTAAGTTTACAGAGTTTTAGTGTCAGAACTACATTAAACTACTATATATAATGTTGAATATAATGTATAATAATGGGAATATGTGTGTGTCCTGATAATGCCAGATGTCTGATGTTCCCAGTAAAAGTGTCCTACATTATTATACATATATCTAGTCAGTGACAGTGAAAGCATATTCATCTACAATAATTCTGTATTTTCAGCTTCAGAATCATGAATATTGTTATTCTGGCGTCTCTATTGTCCTGTGCTTTGGGTTTCAGCACCAAGTCCAAGACTATTCATTTACACACACAATGAAATACCAAATTTAACTTTTTAATCATCAGTAATTTTTTTGTTAAAAAGTGTCGCAATAATATCGTTCAGTGTCGTGATATGAGGGAATGGTACCTTTGTCTCTCAGCACCAGTGGTTTTTTGCCAGGTTTGCCAGTGTTTGCTGGTGGAGCGGGTCCCGGCGCTGACCCGGATCTGTTCGGGTTCTCGACCGCTGCGCCACGGCCACACGGTTTCACATGATCATATCTATCACACAACACACATAAAATACATATATGAGACGTACATGGAGATCCTTCAGTTAGACCTCTTCATTCTGTTATTAAAGTCACTTTACTCCACTTTTTTTTATTTGTGAATCATCTGTGATTGTATATACATGTTTGTGATTGATTGGGACTAGACTTTTTGAAGAACCTGGTAAGAAAGAATAATCAAATACATAAAATTGCTGTATCTGGAATTTTTATTTCTAGAAAATATTCACATCTTTAAAATTGCACCGTAAAGTCACTCTTTACATAGTCGTCTTGTGGCTTTGGCGCTGGCTGGGCAGAACTGTGGATCGTATCACACAAGTCGTGTGTACGTGACCATTCAGCACATAGTTATAGACATCTAAAGATTTATACGCCTGAGTTTCTCTTTACGCTCGGTTTCTCTATCAGGTGTAGATGTCAGGCCACTCAATCGAGGTAACGTTAGCGTTAACCCTGTCAGATCATCCACTGAGTGAGTGTGTACGGGTCGGGCCAATCTGGTTCCGTCCGTTAAAGTTAACTTTTGCAAATAACAATCGCAGTCCTGGACAGTGAGTGACCTTACCTTACATATTAAGATGAAATCGGATTTTTGTTAAAAAGAAGCTAATAAAACTTGCAAACTAGCGTTAGTGAAGCGGCCAGGGGAATCTTTTTGCCTCCACCTAAGCTCCGCCCACAAAGAGACGTCACAATGTTTACTAACTGAAAAGGGTTCGAGTATATATCTGAGTGAAACGCTTCACAAACAAGTACAAATGTAGGCGGGGCTTGATTGTGTATGTGGGGAATTGATTGGATGGTTGTGGTTTGCTATTGGTGGATCTCATGTGAGTGACAGGTTGTCCCGCCCTCGCGCCAGTACACACGTCATCAAAGACAAATGGAAGAATCACTCATAAAATATGCCTAATTACTCAGGAAAATGCGTGCAGAAAGGTTTAAAACATGCTATTTGCGTCACCTGCATCGGTCTCCATAGGCACAGACTCCTCTCTGGTAGTATTTACAGATGGTTGAAGGTTTGCTCGTGGTCAGATCGTGAGAGAACAAACACCTGCTGCCCTCACGACACACACCGTGCAGGAAATACCTGCACACACACACACACAACATCATCAACACACCTGAGTCAGAGCATGAGATGCTGAATACATGTGTAAGTGTCAGAGATCCGATGCGTCAGTCCAGCTAACGTTACACCATTTTCTCTCATGTCAAAGTCATGATGATATTATCAATGACCTTATTTACTGCAGTCAGCGATGCTTTGATGGCTGTGTAATGACGGTTATGCGTTTCTCTTTACCTGCAGGTCACTTGTTTCGTTGACATCTTTTATCCGGGTGCGAATGTAATATTTTACTGTGAAATGTTACTGTCTGCACGATTTTGTGCAACCTGAAAATATCTCCGGCTCGGCGCCGCGACTCATCATTGCTTCCGCCTAGTGCGATTCACTTCCACGAGTCGGTTCTTTCGAACGAATCGTTTCATAGCCGTATCTCAGTTTTTGGTTAAAAGAGCAGTTCTTTATTGGTTTATAAAATGAGAACGTTAGGGAAACGTTCAGTGTTTGCTGGGAGTTCACAAACGATTATTTTACATCATGTAAGTAGTACGCATGGAACCGTTTGAACTGACTCTTTTGAACGATTCGTTCACGAATCGCGTATCTTTTTCCGCTGAACATAACAAACCACCTTTCACTACTACAGATACTGATTAGGGAAGGTGTGGGAAATAATGAACCGGATAAACTGACCTGGAAAGAGAATAAGTTATATTATTTAATTGTATAGATGGATTCACTGGAGGAATCTGTTTTTTTGCGCCCCCTGCTGGACTAGTTTCGAACACAATGACGTCACCTGTGGAACGTGAGAAAGCGAAACCGATCTGAGATCAGGCTCAGAGGACGACAGGTAACGCGAACACCTGAACTCTAATGGAGAAAACTGTGATCAAATACAGACACTGTGGAAGAGATGTGTACAGTTTCTCCTCATATTCTCAGTGTCAGTGTCCGATCTGTCATCAGACTCCAACTTTCGGACTGTTAAACGCGCCGGTCGCGCTCTTCTGCCCGTTTACTAATGGACACAAAGTCTCATGTGCGTTTCTCATAGGATCTATTCACGGACCATCACATCTTGGGTGAGTTTATACGACTATTATTCATGTAATATTCAGTTCCTGTGAAATACTGTTCCAGTGGGCGGAGTATACATGAATATTCATGAGTTCCACAATTGTGGGCGTGATCTTGAGATAATGAGATGGAACACTGGCTACATTATAAAACAATCAAACACGAAGAGTAAATATTATTGTTAAATAATATTCTCGCTCTTCCAAGCTTTCTAATGGGAGTGAATGATGCCTGAGATTTTGAAGCCCCAAAAAAGTGCTTTCATCATCATAACAGTAATCCATACGGATCCAGGGGTTAATAAAGGCCTTCTGAAGCCAAGAAAAATATCCATATTTATAACTTTATAAACTATAATCACTGGCTTCCAGTAACGGCTGTACGTGAGTCTAGTTCCGGCGAAAGAGTGACCTCTGACCCGACTCATGATGTATTGACCATAAACTGTAAAAAAATATGTTCGTAGTGTCCATGACGTCACCCGTAGTGTTTCTGAAGAGCATTTTTGAAGCCCAAAGTGGGCGGAGCCGGCCGTCGCCATCTTGGCAGCGTCACTCCCGGATAAACGAAAATGTGCAGCGAGGCGGATTAGCTGAGGTGACATGATGCTAACAGACAGCAGACAAACGGCTAGTAGAGACATCAGCAGCAGTCCACCTGTCACTCAAGTGGCCACGCCCTTAATTATGCAGAACTTTAAGGCTTAATATAATTTAAACGGATGAGTAATAAAAACATTCACCCCCTCACAGTCGTCATGAAGGGCAAAATTAGTTATATTGACCAAACCCACTTTTTGCACAAGACTGTAAACATGTTTTATTCTGCTGTAAAGTTGGGCATTTTAACATGCAGGTCTATGGGATTGACTCTCTCTTGGAGCCGGTCTCTAGTGGCCAGTGGATGAACTGCAGTTTAAGTCACTTCAGTGTTGAGTTCAAGAAAGAGACCGGAGGTATTGACAAACGCGGAAGAGCAGAGGATAGAGCAAAGCAAAACACCGGTCACGAATTAAAGTCTAAAAGGAGCATTTTTAAAGAGAAATGTGGGAGGAGCTTGAATTTGTTTGAACCGCGAGAGGCGTTGACTCTCAGCTGAGCTTACGCTACTCCTACATCATACGTCGGGTCAGAGGTCATGCTTCTGGTCAGAGGTCATGCTTCGGGTCAGAGGTCATGCGTCGGGTCAGAGGTCATGCTTCTGGTCAGAGGTCATGCGTCGGGTCAGAGGTCATGCGTCGGGTCAGAGGTCATGTGTCGGGTCAGAGGTCATGCGTCTGGTCAGAGGTCACTCGTCATGCGACGGGTCAGAGGTCACTCATCATGCGTTGGGTCAGAGGTCACTCGTCATGCGTTGAGTCAGAGGTCATGCTTCGGGTTAGAGGTCATGCGTCTGGTCAGAGGTCATTCGTCATGCGTGGGGTCAGAGTTCACTCGTCATGCGACGGGTCAGAGGTCATGCGTCGGGTCAGAGGTCACTCGTCATGCGCCGGGTCAGAGGTCACTCGTCATGCTTCGGGTCAGAGGTCATGCTTCGGGTCAGAGGTAACTCGTCATGCGTCAGGTCAGAGTTCAGTCGTCATGCTTCGGGTCAGAGGTCATGCTTCGGGTCAGAGGTCATGCTTCGGGTCAGAGGTCACTCGTCATGCGTCGGGTCAGAGGTCATGCTTCGGGTCAGAGGTCATGCGTCAGGTCAGAGGTCACTCGTCATGCGCCGGGTCAGAGGTCACTCTTCCGCCAGAACTTAACTCTCGTCATATAGACCTAGACTAAATTATGGGGTAATTTTCATTTGTGGGTGAACTGTCACTGTAAGACTGGAGTAATGACGCTGGAAACTCAGCTTTGATCAAAGGAATAAACTCACACAGAAAACAGCTATTTTGAATTGTAAAAATATGTCTAAATTTTTACTGCATTTTTGATCAAGTAAAAGCAGCCTCGCGGAGCAGAAGAGACCCTTTAGAGAGTGTTGAACGGTCAGCTATACTGACTCTTTTTCTGTCATGTTTTTCCCCAGAGAATGGAGTGACTCTGAGATACACGTGGGTCTTTCAAACTCAGAAGGTACAGTATCTCCCACCTGTGAATATTACAGTATTCGTAAGTTCGAGTGTGTGTTCGTCAGCTGTGTTTGTCGCAGGTCTGGTCTATAACTACACCCTGTCCGGGGTCCGCAGAGATGCTGGCGGCTGGGAGCGGTGTGTGTGTGTGTGTGTGTGTGTCCGGCTCGCGAGGTCATGGGACGCTGAGCTGGAGAAGTTCTCTGCGCTTCCGGAATGGACTTCAGAGCGGTACGGCCTCACACCTCCTGTAGCGACACACATCACCATACTGAACTCACTATACCATATTATAGACACATGATAAAAAGTATTTAGTTGATTAAAATGCTGAATTTGGTATTACATTGTGTGTGTAAATGAATAGTCTTGGACTTGGAGCTGAAACCCAAAGCACAGGACAATAGAGACGCCAGAATAACAATATTCATGATTCTGAAGCTGAAAATACTGAATTATTGTAGATGAATATGCTTTCACTGTCACTGACTAGATATATTTATAATAATGTAGGACACTTTTACTGGTAACATCAGACATCTGGCATTATCAGGACACACACATATTCCCATTATTATACATTGTATTCAACATTATATATATAGTAGTTTAATGTAGTTCTGACACTAAAACTCATTTGTTTCTCACACAGTAATTTTTATTGTTGCACATATTGTTGTGTTTTTGTATTGCGATATATTGTGACACCCATAGCTACACCACAACATGTCACCAGACCTGTCCCGACCCTGAGGTGTGTGTTCCTGCAGGTTTGAGGAGGAGCGTGTGTTCGGCTCCTGCTGTTACGGGTTCGCTCTGAGCTTCATAAACCACTTGCTCCTGCTGACCGGGCTCGAGTCTCTGAGCAGAGATCAGTTCACCCAACGCCACGTCTTACCCCGGATGAAGACGGTCTCTCGATACATCAACATCTATCAGGCAATATCACAACATGGATTTTACACAGCGAATGCACCGGATGACATGTGATGCACACTTCTTCATAAAACACTATAATCTGATATACAGTATAGGCCTGTTATTCCACTGCTCTTCATGAATGCAGCGCTGTGTTAAACCACACGGTGTTCTATACAGAACTCTAGGGGTTCTGGACTCAGTGTTAAAGAACACTTGATGCCTCAGAGCTTCTGTACACCGCTGGAGATAAAGCTTCCAAGAGAAGGTTTTCGCATGTCAGGACCATTCTGCTTCCGATCAGAGCCTTTCAGTTCTGCACATCTAGAACCCTTCGTGCGAGTGAGAGATTCCCTGATGTTAAAGGTTCTTCATGGAATAAAGAGGCTTTAGTTTAAGAGTGAAAGAGAAATGTCTTCAATTACTGCATAATACTTTCATGTTTAAATGAACACTGTATTTTTTTTTTTTTTTTAATTAACAAGATTTAAATAATGACTTGTAAGGCCCGCTATATTGGTCCAATTGCCGGTTCGCCAATACACGGGGAAGGTTATCACGTGTTCTGTCCTCACTCATGCAAAGTATTGGTTGGTTAAATTTGTACTACATTGATCATATGTATTTACTCGTTACTTCATCTGACTCCATAAATGAAAGGTTTTAATAACATCTGTGCCTCACTAAAAGTGAGCGAATGTTTGACTATTCCTTTTAACCATTAAATGAACAATGTCAAAATCAGTTAGAATAATCACATGTAACAATTTAATATTTCAGATATCAGAGATCAATTCCACAATCAATTCAAATATCTAGAACATGGTTATACATCGGTTAATAGCGTATGCTATTCTCTGTGTCTCTGTTAGACCACGATCATGAGATCACCTCCATCCTGTGTGTGTGAAGCTATCTGGATCTGTTAGTGTGAAGATGACACATCTTCGTATGAGGTGCAGTGTTCAGCCTGGATAGACTCTATCTACCCCAGGTGATGATGCTGTGAGGGTATAGTGATGGAGGTGTGTGTTCAGTGTAACAATTGTGTTGCAAATTTCGATCCAGTTCTAAACTGGGAGGCCATATTTATGCAGTAATGTAATAGTGTGACGTGTGAAAAGGCCTTTTGTAATGTCTTTTCACCCATCTCCCGAGTCTCAGGTTATGTTCTAACAATTCCGCTGTCCTGGATTTGCTCCAGGTGGGCTCCTGCCCCTCCTGGCATCCGTCTTCCGAGGAGTTTGCAGAAGTAAGCCTGAGACAGAAAACAGAGGAGAGCGAACCACAGATAATTCCAATATTTCAAAAGCATTAAATTCAGACGCGTGGAATTCTTTTACTTGTTCCATTATCATGTCAGTTGCAATTTTAATTCCAGATGTCACATGAAACCGAGTTTCATTGACCAAGTCTGAATTGTTGCTGTTGTTTCAGTGTGTTGTGACCCCTGAAGCTTTCTCAGTTCAGCCCTCAGTCTGCTGCATGTGCAATGCTCATTGCTTTCTCTCATTACAGCCAGATCTGTGGGTTGTCTGGTTAGCATCTGCTGTCTATGGTGTCTTTCACACATTTTAGTTA
This sequence comes from Rutilus rutilus, assembly GCF_951802725.1. Lineage (NCBI taxonomy): Eukaryota > Metazoa > Chordata > Actinopteri > Cypriniformes > Leuciscidae > Rutilus > Rutilus rutilus. The sequence goes on from NC_140227.1 coordinate 894,641, forward strand.
GTGCAGATATTTTTTGACCTGCAAAAACTGTGGTACTTCTGTCTGCTGTTTAGCATTTCACACCATCCTCGTAAGTTTACTTCACCCTCACCCTTGTGATCTGTTTTGAGATCACGTCGAGGTCACCATGTTGTAAGGCCCGCTATATTGGTCCAATTGCTGGTTCGCCAATACACGGGGAAGGTATCACGTGTTCTGTCCTCACTCATGCAAAGTATTGGTTGGTTAAATTTGTAATACATTGATCATATGTATTTACTCGTTACTTCATCTGACTCCATAAATGAAAGGTTTTAATAACATCTGTGCCTCACTAAAAGTGAGCGAATGTTTGACTATTCCTTTTAACCATTAAATGAACAATGTCAAAATCAGTTAGAATAATCACATGTAACAATTTAATATTTCAGATATCAGAGATCAATTCCACAATCAATTCAAATATCTAGAACATGGTTATACATTGGTTACACCAAATAATCTTACCCAGCTTGTAGCCTACCTGAGATAGAGAGAGAGAGAGAAAGAGAAAGAGAGAGAGAGAGAGAGAGAGAGAGAGAGAGAGAAAGAGAAAGAGAGAGAGAGAGAGAGAGAAAGACCACCTATTCCATTCACGTCCAGCAAAGAAGAGACCAGAGAGAGGGCGAACACCTTCTTTTATCCTGTTTGACCAGGTGACATGGGGGATGGGGGTGACAACCCTCAAATGCAGGTGACATGGGGGATGGGGGCGACCACCCTCAAATGCAGGTGACATGGGGGATGGGGGCGACCACCCTCAAATGGCTCTGAACCAGTTTTCTCTAAACTTCTCTAAACCTTATTACCTTTTATTTTATCTATCTGGATATGAGATATCTGTACCACTCACTTTGAGACATTTCAAATGACACCAAAAACATAACAGTCAATGATAAACATTCACATTAAACCATGTTCTTGTGTGAGTTCCTAGTTGTTTTCCGAGAGGAAGTGAGGCCGCATGGGGGAGGTCCATAGACCGGGCCTCGACCAGTATTTTCAGTCTTACAGATTTCCCTCCTTGATCCCGTGGGTCACATTCTGATGAACACTTACGGGGTCACAGTAAGACGTTTGTTATAATCCTTGAAGATGTGGCACAAAAATTGTCTTTGCAATGTTGGCATCTGTAGAAGCTCAGTGGGCTGTGTTCACCTGCAGGACACCTGTTCTCACCAGGTGTATAGCTTGAGTCCAGCAGGTGGATGAATGCGTTCAGGTTCTCTTCCTGTAATCCTGTGACGTGAGCAAAGTTCATAGAGTCAATCTGGACCTTTTGTGACTTGTTCAGTTGATGTGTCATTCTTTCATGGAGAAACTTCCGCTTCCCTGGCACCTTCTCCACGATGATGATCTGACCCTTCTTGACCAACCCTTGCACCTCCAGCGATACGGTGGTCTGGGCAGACCTCAGTGGATGAAGGGGTTCTCCTTTGATCCACACTGCTTTGTGAGACACCTGAAAAGCATCTTAAATGTCCGCTTCACGATTGAGCACATATGAACTTACAGTCGTAAGGAAATGCATAGGAACGCATAATGCAATAAAGCAAAATCATGCCATGTTCAATGTAAAATACCATGTTCATGTCAGCAAATGTGAGTGGTACATTTGGTCTCATTCATTACCTGATTTTTAATTACCACACCAATAGTACTCCTATAGAGGGTCAAGGAAGGACAAAGGAAGATCTTACAAGCTCTTACCCTGTTTCTAGAAACATTTCAATAAATGGCATTCTAACAAAACAACCAGTGCTGGGTTAAAACAACATTTCATGATGAGTGTCAGCAACATTTTGGTGTAACCAAACATAGAGATTCAATTGAATTGATGTCCAAAAACATTGTTGCAAGTAAAATGGACAATATACAAATATGCAGAAATCAAAATAAGTTTCAGAAATTAAAATCAAAATAAGTTTCAGAAATGCAGCAAGAGGTCGGTGTAAAACAAATAATCAAATAAATGGCAGGATCAATGGTTTTGTGTGTTTGTGTGAGAGTGTTTTTTTAGAATGTCAGAGTGTGTTTTTGTCTGTGACAGAGAGAGTGTGTGTGTGTGTGTGTGTGTGTGTGTGTGTTGATCTGGCTAAGTCACAGTCGGTGACAGAGTTGAATTGTAAGTTTTGTAATTGATTGAAGCGCTCACACTTCAGATTTGTCCATTTTAATTATGTTTCTGTTATTAGTAGGTATGTTGAGAAATCAGGGGCCCTCTGATCTTCCAACTCCCACCAACAATCATAGAGTTTGAAATTTAATGGCAGGTCTGCCTTTGAATTTGTCTTGATTTGTGACTGTAGCCATTCAGTTGTCCATGTGTGTTGCATTAGTTGGCAGTTTGTTGTTAATAGCGTATGCTATTCTCTGTGTCTCTGTTAGACCACGATCATGAGATCAGCTCCATCCTGTGTGTGTGAAGCTATCTGGATCTGTTAGTGTGAAGATGACACATCTTCGTATGAGGTGTAGTGTTCAGCCTGGATAGACTCTATCTACCCCAGGTGATGATGCTGTGAGGGTATAGTGATGGAGGTGTGTGTTCAGTGTAACAATTGTGTTGCAAATTTCGATCCAGTTCTAAACTGGGAGGCCATATTTATGCAGTAATGTAATAGTGTGACGTGTGAAAAGGCCTTTTGTAATGTCTTTTCACCCATCTCCCGAGTCTCAGGTTATGTTCTAACAATTCCGCTGTCCTGGATTTGCTCCAGGTGGGCTCCTGCCCCTCCTGCCCCTCCTGCCCCTCCTGGCATCCGTCTTCCTAGGAATTTGCAGAAGTAAGCCTGAGACAGAAAACAGAGGAGAGCGAACCACAGATAATTCCAATATTTCAAAAACATTAAATTCAGACACGTGGAATTATTTTACTTGTTCCATTATCATGTCAGTTGCAATTTTAATTCCAGATGTCACATGAAACCGAGTTTCATTGACCAAGTCTGAATTGTTGCTGTTGTTTCAGTGTGTTGTGACACCTGAAGCTGCTTTCTCAGTTCAGCCCTCAGTCTGCTGCATGTGCAATGCTCATTGCTTTCTCTCATTACAGCCAGATCTGTGGGTTGTCTGGTTAGCATCTGCTGTCTATGGTGTTGTTCACACATTTTAGTTAGTGCAGATATTTTTTGACCTGCAAAAAACTGTGGTACTTCTGTCTGCTGTTTAGCATTTCACACCCTCCTCGTAAGTTTACTTCATTTCACCCTCCTCGTAAATTTACTTCTCTGATTAGATTACATTTTAGTTGTTGCACAATTTGGTTTGCTATTACCTGTGCCACAATTCTAGCCGTGTTTCTTAACGGTGAAAATTAAAGGCTTACCCCTCCCCTTTTTGGCACTGGGTAGCACACAAATGAAATTCTGTTTCAGAAATTCAATTTTAATGATGAAAGTCACACTTCTCCAATTATTGTCCTGCTTGGCGAGTGTAATATAATGTTTATTATAATTCAAGTTATAATATAATTATATTCTTTAACAATACAAGTCAAATGATATTGTTTTCGGTCTCTGAAGAGTCTCTGGAACAACTCTCTACTTGTTCTCATGTCAATATATTTGAATATAAAAAGGCTTTTTGGCTCAGGGCTGATAAGATGTACATTCGCTGTTTCTCTTTTTCCTTTGCTAGGTTTCAAATACCTTTTCTTCTCATTTAGTCTTTTTAAATGGCCATTATAACGTTTGATTCTTCTATTTACTCTTACTTTATATTTTCCCGTTTATAGATCAGGAAACTATATCGCTTCGAGTTCCTCACCAGGTCTCCGGCACAAGTGGTCAGTCCCGAAGATCAGAAGCTGAGGCAATTGGCTAAATATCTAGGATTTTGCCGTAATTCCCAGGCGCAACAATCAAAGATATATTCAATAGCCCCCTTGGATGCCCTTCAGGAACTTAATTCAATCGTTTTACTTTAGTAGGTTTTGGCCACCATTAAAGACGCCAGTAGATCAACTTTACTTCTCTTTAATAGCTTTGGATTAGCCAAGCCCGCGATTATTCACGTACACTTACCTAAAGTAACATTAAATTAGAACAGAAGTCATCGGAAGCGTCCAAGCTAGATTGACCAACCAGCATCTTGCTGATCCTAGTCGAACTAACCCATCCTCTCATCCGAGTAGCCTGCACACTTCCTGAAAGCAGTTATTAGCTGTCGCTAATCTCTGACGCAATCACTGTAAAAAAATTCTAACCCTCCCAAATCAAAAATTTCAAGTGACCGATAACATCTAAATTTTTCAATTGGCCCAAGTGAAATTCTGTGGAAAACATGCGGCTGATTTTAAAACTTTTTTAGGCTTTACTTTTTCAGCTCTTCATCGAGTTATTCATTATTTGGAAGATGTTATTCTCACTTTAGGTTTCGTTTCTTGTTGCTTAGGCAAAACAAGGAGATCTTTAAAATCGAATACACAAGGTTTTTCATTCTTCATCTGGCTTCCGCATCACGTTTCTAAACAAAGGGCTTTAATTCTGACCCGTAATCAATGCAAACATTTCTTCAACACTTCTATAAAGGGCAGAAAAAGTTTACTTACCATAGCAGCGGAAGAAAGAGAAGATGTTCAAACCTTGTGCTGATTTTAGAATCCCAAATACTTGCTGGAAAGGGCGTTTCTCGTGAAACTGTTTTGATCTGTTTTGAGATCACGTCGAGGTCACCATTTGTAAGGCCCGCTATATTCGTCCAATTGCCGGTTCGCCAATACACGGGGAAGGTATCACGTGTTCTGTCCTCACTCATGCAAAGTATTGGTTGGTTATGCAGGTGACATGGGGGATGGGGGAGACCACCCTCAAATGGCTCTGAACCAGTTTTCTCTAAACTTCTCTAAACCTTATTACCTTTTATTTTATGTATCTGGATATGAGATATCTGTACCACTCACTTTGAGACATTTCAAATGACACCAAAAACATAACAGTCAATGATAAACATTCACATTAAACCATGTTCTTGTGTGAGTTCCTAGTTGTTTTCCGAGAGGAAGTGAGGCCGCATGGGGAGGTCCATAGACCGGGCCTCGACCAGTATTTTCAGTCTTACAGACTCAATACATAATGTGTGTGTCTGTGTGTGTGACTGAGTGAGTAAGTAAATGTGTGTCTGTGTGTGTGACTGAGTGAGTACGTAAGTTTGTGTGTGTGTGTGTGGGGGGGGGTTGTCAGAGGATAGTTGAGTGTGTCTGGTGTGTGTAGGAGTGTGTGTGTGTGTGTGTGTGTGTGAACAGAGGAGAGTCTTCTGGAGAAAAGAGAACGGTGTGTGTGTGTGGGAGTGTGTGTGTGAACAGAGGAGAGTCTGCTGGAGGAAAGAGCGAGACAGAGCTCGTAATAAAACAAGAATCAACATCAGCGTGTCTTCAGGAGATGAAGAACTGAGGGATTGTAAGTGTTGTAACAGTGACGTGGAGATGATGGTGTTTTATTACTCTACAGGAGAGTTAGGAGTTTTATTGAACAGATAAACTCTCTCTTTAACCCTTTACAACCTGAAGCTAAAATAGGTGTTTTTCACATATTTAGATTTTTTTGACTGTAAAATTCTAAAACGATGTGCTATCTTCAAGTGCAAGGTGTCATCTTTTTCAGAAAAAGATTAGCTTTCAACAAATTACAGTTATTGACCATTATTGTGTGTGGTGAGTTTGTAAATAGAATTTAAATAGACAAAAAAAACAAAAAACAAAAAACACGAGAATAAATTTACTGATTTTTATTCAGAAAAAAACTGGAAAAAAAAATCGTGAACGAAAGAAACTAACACTTTAAAGCTGAAAAAATGATCTTTTTTGTGACATTGGGTTTCACAGTTTTCATTTAGGACACTTTTTTTCATATACACGCACACAAATGCACAGAGTTCATTTCATTATGGTTGTTGTGGAGTTTATTCTTAACCCTCTGGGGTCTGAGGTGTTTTTGGGGTCCTTGAGATGTTCTGACATGCCCTGACATTTGTGCTTTTTTCAGTTGCTTATAAACATAGTAATGGCAAAAAAAAATTACACACTATTTAGCACAAACAGGGCTACCATAATATGTGAGCAACAAGAATGTACATGTCTGCATTTTTGAGAGAATAATGTTTATGCGTGGTTATTGAAAAAACTAAAAACTAAAGTTTCTGAAATAAGACCACAAAACACACACTAAATATGTGCCAATAAGACTTTTGTCTAATGGATGTCATCACCTAGTGTTTTTTCTTCAAAATTATGTGCAAATCACCCTGCCTAATCCTTCACATAACACAATACATTGATTTGAATTTTGCAAAGCACTTTCTGTTTGGAAAGGCCATATGCGGAGTGGGCGTCACAGATCATGCATATGTAGTGGTTCACACCTGAGGACCGCATACTTAATGAGCCATTCATTCAGGTGAGTCACTGAGCCACAAGAATGCAAGAGCAACAGTTGGAAGCATCTCAATTCTTTTTTATTTTTCCACATATTGTGCTTGCAATTTGGCCTATAATAGCCAAGGAAAACATGTAATTGTGCCGTTAATTCTCATACTGTATTTTCAGTTTTGGAATATTTATCCTCTCCCCAAATTTGTCACTAATAAAACACAATAAAAATTATTTAAAGAAAAGGCTTATATTTACCTTTTAATAGTTTGTTTACATCTACCTTGTAAATATTTAAATAAACAACAATTCAAGTGTAATCTTTCTTTGTACAAACTAAAGTATACATTTTATCATACATATTTCAAAGTTAAGGATTTGATTGATTATTTGATTATTTTTGACAAAAAAATTGGCAAATAAAAGCTTATTTGAGGTGGCAGATATTTTACAGTAAAAATGTATAATCTATCCAAAACTAATCAACGAAATGTTGTCTTTCATATGTCTGTAACATAGGTCTTTCATTTTTATTATAAGGAATATAAATGCTAATTTGCAGTTTAATACGTTGCTTATACAAATATATATATGTGCATACACACACACACATATACATGTGTATATATTTATACACAAAAATAAATTTTATTTATATTTTTTATATACATTTTTTTTTCCACAAATTGTGCTTGTAAATTGTATAATATCCAAGGTAAACATGTCTAGTAATTGTGCAGTAAATTCTCATACTGTATTTTCAGTTTTGGAATATTTATCCTCTCCCCAAATTTGTTACTAATAAAACACAATAAAAATTATTTAAAGAAAAAAAAATTATATTTACCTTTTAATAGTTTGTTTACATCTACCTTTTGAGGGACATTTTCCCTTATTATTATTATTCCTCACAGCGCTGCGAGACGGTGTAAACAAGTAATGATCTGAATAAACTTGTGTTTTCTTGAGCTGATATGGGGCTCGAGAAAACACAGCCCCTCACAGGTTTGCGCCGTGGATTCCCGCGAGTCAGACGCGGATACTGTGTTTGTTTTAGGCTCGCGCAGTCTTCACTCGGACGCGCGCTTCAATCCGTTGTGGAGACTCTCTTTTCGTTCCAGTGAAATTACAAAACAAAATACACACACACACATGTCTCTGCCTGATATACAACCACTGATAAACATAATCTGATTTGACAAAAAAAAAAAAAAAACTATGAGTGCAGATTTGAACTCAGAACCTTTGACACTCTAGGCAAATGTTCTACCACTAGACCACTTGAGATCACGTATTTACTCACGTGAAAACTCGGTGTTTACTCGGCGTGATCAATTCGCTCTTGAACATGTTGCCGTTCGTCTGAGTTACAATCTTCCTCTGAGGAAAAGCCAAGGTGAGTTATTCCTCGCTGTCCAGGATCATCTGAAGACCGTCTTTACCGGAGAACATAATGTTCTAAATTTGCTGTAAGCAAATCAAATGTGACCAAAATAAAAAAAAAAATCAGTCTGTTATAAACAAACGGTCTGGTTCATGATGATCTCCAGTTCAAGCACCTTATGTTGTGATTGCTAGCCTATTTACTTTTTATGTATTAAATCCAGGAAATTTGTTAATGAAAATAATATTAATATTAAGATACAATTAAAACAAAACGAAATTCGTTTTAAAGAATGGATTTGTGCTTTCTGTTTTGAAGTCTCTGTGAAAGTTTGAAAGTCTTTTAGTGCTGCTTCAGAGCGCTCGCGTCCATAATGGAGAACTGTCACGTAATATTGTTTTTTCCTCATAAATGCGAACATGTGTCAACTAATGCAAGTAAATTTAAAAAGACTTACCCGAAATATTATCCACGGCTGGATCAAGTCGCTCAACGTTCGTCGCTCAAAATACAAACGTTCGTCGTCAGAGTCCTGCTCTTCTTCTGAGCAAAATTTGAACTCGTGTCATCTTCCAACAGCACAGGAAAGTGAATAAATGAAACTTGCTGGTTTTAAGGCATTTCAGGGGGCGTTTACCTTATTTTGCATAGATCACCTCAGCTCATTATCTTATGAATAGCGCGCTCTGCGAGTGGGTGTGAACTCATTACCGATAATTAGGTGAGACGGGAGAAACTGTACTTCTCTTTAGTTTCTTACAGATTACATTGCAGGAGAATATTTGTTTTGAATGTGAATTGTTTTATTTAAAAGTAGAAATTTAAAGCTTTCTTTAGACGCATGTTTCATGGTTGTGTGATAAGTATTAGCTGAGTTTCAGTTCATTTTCCAGACTTGTTTCAAAAAGATTTTTGCGGAGACAGAGTGAGCTGAAAGCGCACCCTGTTTATTTTATTTATTTAAAAATAAAAACAAGGTTTTGATGTTAATGTGAGTGTACACAAAAAAAAGAAGACCCTCTATAGTTTATAATCATGTATTTATTTTATTAATATGACCGTAAATGACGGACTTTTTTAAGTTTATGTTGCTGCTATGTGAAAAAAATCCAGCAAAACGCGGGGGCGCGTTTGCCGACCTCAGAGGGTTAAGGAAGTATCATGTTTATTAATGAGTAAAACTACAGTAACTTGAGATCTTTCATCTAAACTGGTTATATCTCTAATGTGAATGTTTTATGAGCAGAAAAAGAATCATATTCATCCGCTCAGAGCCGAAGCACAACCACAACAATGTTCCTCTGCAAAACACATGCAGTTTTGGTTTTTAACCACTAGAGGGACAAACGTTCCATCAACTTCAATGAGTTATTTAAATGTTTTCTAGTGATAAAGTACGTTTTTGATCAGTTTTATTCAGAAAATGTAATTCAAATTAAAAGTGAATTATGACTCAAATAATTTCAGGAGAATCAACCTTAATCCTAATATAAGGTGATTAAATCTGCACAGTTTATTCAGTATAAAGATGTTGAGTGTCACATCACAAGGCTTGAAAGTTCAAGTCAATATCCATTAGAACAACATTTCTTCTGAGAAACTAAAATTATATATTTAACTGACTAAAAAACCACTTTGATTTAGTTCACAAAGTTCTACGGGTCAGATTCTGTTACTTTTATAAATGAAAAATATTTAAAAGTACAATTTACTGTGTAATGGCATTAGTGTTATAGTTGTACCACTTAACATTTCAATTCTAAGCAGTTGTTTTGGTGTTATTGGGATACTAATGTATTATAGTTTCACTAATATTCTCCATTTTCATTTTAGTTCAAGTTTTAACAATTTGAGTAAATATAGTGTATTCAAAAAGTACCAATAAAACAAGATCATGTCTCATGTATATTTCAGTTGTTTTTGTCTATATATACAGTATATATACCCCCATTGCAAATCAGGTTTAATGGAAACATTTACAGGCTTTAAGCAGTTTGCAATGAACAAATCAAACTAAAGTAATTGAAATATCTCAACACAACAAATGTTTCAAGTGGTTTCCACAAATTCAACTGAATATGCAACTTTTAATGACTTCTGCAGGCTCAAAATTATTCACCCCCTTCATGGCAAGCATCGTTTCTGAGGGATCTGAGCCCGTTCCTCATGAGCAAAGGCCTCCAGTTCAGGGATATTCCTGGGAACCGCCTTCAAATCCCCCCAGAGATGTTCTATAGGGTTCAGGTCAGGAGACTGTGATGCCACTGTATCTCCCAGGATGACTTCTGCAAACAAGCCTTGCTGGACTCTGAGGTTTGCTTGGGATCATTGTCCTGCTGAAGGTCCAAGCTCCAGCTTCCTCTCTGACGGCATGATGTTTTCTCCCAGGATCTCCTGATACTTCAGTGATCCATCTCTCCTTCCACACGCTGCAGGTTTCCAGAGCCGGAGGATATACATCAGCCGAGAGCATCACGAGCTCCTCATGCTGAACTGTAGACAGAGTACGCTTCATTCTTCTTCCTCCAGACACACGCTGATCCACAGGGCCGAACAGCTCCAGTTGTGTTTCATCGCTGCACAGAACAGAATCCCAAAACTTCTGTGGCTTATTTATATGATTTTGAGCTCTTTTCTTGTGCTGTTGGGTCAGTAGTGGTGTAGTCTGGCATGGCTCACTGTTCAGCTGAAGCCTCAGAGCCTCTGGACATCAAGTCCTGCTCTAGATCTTCTGCAGTCGCTCCAGGGCTTTCTGGACCGGCTTTCTCAGAGATCTGGTTTCAGCCGTTGATACGTCCCTCCTTCTGCCCGTCCGGGGAGAGTAACCACTGTTCCTTTAACACTGAACTTGCGAACTATGCTTCCAACATATGTTTCTCTAGGAACATTTAGTGCCTTCACTATCTTTCTGTATCCTGTGCCTTGTTTGTGAAGGGCGATGATATCTTCTCTTTTTGGACCGTTCTATGCCATATTTCTAACATTCAGTCAAACGTGACACTCATCAAACCTCACCAGTTCAGATATTTCATGTGTTCTAGCTCAAGCACACCTGGTGCAGCTAATGAAGCCCTTGATTAGTGAGACAACACCTGTTCTGCAGATGTGTGCTGTTCTGAGGGATTGTATTCAGGGGGCTGAATAATAAATAAAAAAAGTAAAAAAAGTTTTTTTTTTTTTAATTACTTTTGTTTGATTTGTTCGTGTGTATGTGTGTGCGTGTGTGTGTGTGTTTGTGTGTGTGTGTGTGTGTGTGTAAAGAATAACTGATCTGCTTATCGTCAGTGTTTGACAGAAGGCAGTCGGAGGAACTGAAGCCTGTCGTCACGCGAGCTGATGAACATTAATGAAGTTGCCATGAAACCGACACCGCAGTTCCTCAGGATGGTCAGCGGCAACCGGATCCGTGTGAAGCGTCGACGTCACTGAAACACACACACACACACACACACACACACACACACACACACACACACACACACACACACACACACACACACACACACACACACACACACACACACACACACACTCTCTGTTCACTCAGAGCTCGGTCTCACACAGAGTCAGTCCGTGCTCTTCCCGATGGACAAGAGTGTGATCAAACTCAACCACTGTGAGAAGGACATCTTCTGCTTCTTCGTCCCGGATCAGTGTCCTGAATGCGGGATGAGTTTCAGCGGGAAGAGGCTTGAGGAGGCGCCGGTCAGCATTCCCAACCCCTTCTCTAATGGACACAAAGTCCCGTGTGCTTTCCTCGTGGCTTCAGCAGAACACAGTGTGCTCAGGTACGGCTTTAACACTGTCCTCTTATAGAGCAGATCCTCATGTAGAGATTCACTGAGCAGTTTCTCGGACTGACGCTGTGCTTTTCAGGGACTTCTCCGGCCACTCGGATCTACACACAGGAATCACCAACACTAACGGTATGTGGTGTCACTTTAACACACAAAAGTGCTACAGTATATAAAGAAATTTGTATTTGCTAGTGTTTTAGTTTTCTTATAATCAGGGTTAAAACTACAACCATAAAAAAATCTACTTTTTTTTAAAACTCAAAATAAAATATATATATATATATATATATATTAATTTCAACATTTCTCATTTAGTTTAGGTTAAAGTACACTTTTTTTTTAATGAAAATGGACAATATAATAAAAACTGATTCAAAATAATAATAAAAGCCATAATACTATCTCAATGATACTAATAAAAACTGCTTATAATTTGAATGTTAAATGGTACTAAATACAACTAACTATATTAATGACATTCAGTAAATTGCACAGTAAACGTTGTGTGTGTTACAGGCATGTGAGCAGCTAAACACAAAAAAGGAAATTATTATTAAAAAAAAAATATATATTTTATAATGCAATAATAAATATTGTACTGTATCATTAAAAATAAGTACTTTATAATCATGATAATAATATATTACAATACAATGTTTTAATAAAAGTATTAATTGAATTGTTATTATTAATAACAATGTTAATTATTATCATTATTAATATTTTATTTTAAAGAACGTTTAGTAGTAAAAGTACAAAATTACAACACTGAGCTTTATTTATTTTTACCGCATCAACAGATTCATAACTGATTCCCATGAGGAGTTTGGGAAGATGATTGACGCTCGTTGAGTTCCTGAATGTAAAGAAGCGACTCAAACACTCAGAGAAGCTTTAACTGTGAATCTGGACTGAAACGAACAGTGCTGTGCTTTACTCTGAAACATGCAGATTATAGAATTACATTAAATTATTACAATGTGTAAATTAACACGTTTAGCTAACTGTGATTAGTATATGTACATTTCTGAAATACATAACTTAGACAGTCTCCTCTGAGAACAGACTCTGTACTGTAATGTGGACTTTCTCTGTGAAGCTGCTTTAAAATAATGTGTATTGTGAAAAGCGCTTAACAAATAAATGTGAATTGAATTGAATGAATCCAGGAATAGTCTATAACTACACGAGGGCCGGTGTCCAACGGGAACAGGAGGGATGGGAACGCTGTGTGTGTGTGCCGCTGGTCCAGCCCGACATGTTCAGTCTCATAAACCAGTGGGACCAGTATCTGGAGAAGTTCTCCTCCCATCAGATGTGGGACCCACTGTGGCACAGGTCAAAGACTGCACACACACACACACACACACACACACACACACACACACACACACACACACACAGACACACACACACACACACACACACACACACACACACACACACACACACACACACACACACACACACACACACACACACACACACACACACACACACACACACACACAGAGAGACACACGCAGACAGACACACACACACACACACACACACACACACACACACACACACACACACACACACACACACACACACACACACACACACACACACACACACACACACACACACATAGCCTACACAGACAGACAGACAGACACACACACACACACACACACACACACACACACAGAGAGACACACGCAGACAGACAGACAGACACACACACACACACACACACACACACACACACACACACACACACACACACACACAGAGAGAGACACACGCAGACAGACAGACAGACACACACACACACACACACACACACACACACACACACACACACACACACACACACAGAGACACACGCAGACAGACACACACACACACACACACACACACACACAGACACACACACACACACACACATAGCCTACACAGACAGACAGACAGACAGACACACACACACACACACACACACACACACACACACACACAGAGACACACGCAGACAGACAGACACACACACACACACACACACACACACACACACACACACACAGAAAACTGCATCCAACGGAATCCTCACATTATTTCAACTTAAATTTAAAATAACTCACAATTTCATGCACAACCCTTTTAATTCCGCTTAAAATATCTCACATTGGGAGTCTCTGCAGACCTGTTGTGTAAAACAATAATAATATAAGATGATATTTCATGAGTCTTGCCACTAGATGGCCTTATAGCTCTATACGGAGTCCTCTGGGTCCTAAAGCCACAGCCTTCAGTATGCATTCAGACACACATGTAGACATAATACAAGCATTTTTTGGTAAAGTTTTAGCATTTTTAGTTTTTAAAAGTTTTTCTATGTGAACTGAAGCATTCCTCGCATTCCACTCATTCCTAACGGGGTCAGATCGAGCCGAGAGGGAAGGATCTGTTACTTTTTAAAATTTCAACCACAAAACTCCTCGAATCCATTCCATTGTGTGTGTGTGTGTGTGTAGCCTATTCGTGGTTCAAGTGCGACAAAAGTCCAAATGTGAGTTTCAGTGCAGCTTCAAAGTCTCGACATGATCCAGCCGAGGAATAAGAGTCTTATCTAGACAAACCAGCGGACATTTTAGAACACATATACTTTTATCCACAAATGCTGGTCTTGCACTGTTTTCCAAAAAAAAAAAAAAAAAAAAAAATTTCTTTTCGACTGAAGAAAGAAAGACATGAACATCTTGGATAGCGTGTGGGAGAGTAAAGAAGTTGAATTCTGAAGGTAACTGCTCCTGTCAGGTGTTCATCCTGCTCTTGATTATGTTCCAGCTTTAACGAGGAAACGCACAACTGCTACAGCTTCACGCTGACGTTCATCAACTGTGTTCTGGCGGCGCAGTCCAAGCCGGGCCTGAGCAAAGACCGCTTCACACACACCTTCGTTCTGCCTCGGATCAGAAGAGCCTCCAAGTACATGATGTTGTGCCGGGAGATCTCCCAGAATCACTTCTACATCGTCGACAGCCCGAGGAGAAACTCGCGGGAGAGTCCGAGCGAGGAGGACGAGGACCGCAAGAACTTCTGAGATGTTGTTTAATCATTCATGTATCTTGTATCAAGGTGGAATTTGATTGAATGACGCCTAAATGTGCCTGTTAATCTATACTGTTATGAGCTGAAACTACACTTTTGTAAAGCTTCTCAAAGTCAGACATATTTCACTTCCAGAAACACTGTACGGTTTAGATGACAAGCTGAGAACGACAACTGTCAATGTTTTTATCGTTCATCAGAAACTTATGTGTCGTTAGGTATATCTGTAATGCGGAATATTAATTAATAAAAAAATTAAAAAAACATATACTACGTTAGAGCAACCTGAGAAGGTAGGCTACACATTGTTGTCCTATTATTAGTTTAACTGGTTCTATTGCTCTTCTCATTTCTATGTCACTTTGGATAAAAGCGTCTGCTAAATGATTAAATGTATTTTTAAATTTAGACTGATTTTTAAAACGATAACTTGATCAGTAGGCTATGGTCGTTGGTGTGAATGGGTCTTTGGTCTAGAATTTGAGTTCTGTTCACATTCATGCAAACATTTTAGCCGCTTTTCCACTGTCGGGCCACATAACCATTATCTATACTTATAGACCCAATTATAGACCCATTTCAAATCTTCCATTTATGTCTAAAATATTAGAAAAAGTGGTGTCCGCTCAATTGTGTTCTTTCTTGCAAGAAAATGATATCTATGAAAAGTTTCAGTCAGGATTCAGACCGCACCATAGCACTGAAACTGCGCTCGTTAAAATCACAAATGATTTACTTTTAGCTTCTGACCAAGGCTGTATCTCAATACTAGTTTTACTTGATCTTAGTGCTGCGTTCGATACTATAGATCACACAATACTCTTAGATCGACTACAAAATTATACTGGTGTTCAAGGACGAGCATTAAGCTGGTTCAAATCATACTTATCTGAACGCTACCATTTCGTCTATTTAAATGGAGAAAAATCGATCATAACGCCAGTAAACTATGGAGTGCCGCAGGGATCTGTGTTAGGCCCTCTATTATTCTCAGTATATATGATGCCACTTGGAAATATTATAAGGAAACATGGAATTAGTTTCCATTGTTATGCTGATGACACTCAAATATATATTTCATCACGGCCAGATGAAAACGCTAAATTATCCAAATTGACAGAGTGTGTTAAAGATATAAAAGATTGGATGACGCGTAATTTTCTTTTATTAAACCCAGACAAAACAGAGGTAATACTTATCGGTTCAAAAAACCGCCCACAAAACCTTTCGCAATACAACTTTAATATAGTAGGATGTCCTGTTACTTTATCCTCTTCAGTAAAAGACCTGGGTGTTATACTAGACTGCAACCTGTCTTTCAAAAATCATATTTCATATGTTACAAAAACCGCCTTTTTCCACCTTAGAAACATTGCTAAGCTACGTAATATGCTATCAGTTTCTGATGCAGAAAAGTTAGTTCATGCATTCATGACCTCGAGACTAGATTACTGTAATGCTTTATTAGCTGGTTGTCCTGCATCCTCAATAAACAAGCTACAGTTAGTCCAAAATGCCGCCGCTAGAGTTCTTACTAGATCAAGAAAATATGATCATATAACACCGATTTTATCATCACTGCATTGGTTACCTATAAAGTTCCGTATTAATTATAAGGTATTGCTACTGACTTATAAAGCCCTAAACGGCTTAGCTCCAGTCTATTTAACGGATCTTCTATCGCCCTATAATCCATCGCGCTCTTTAAGATCACTTAATTCAAGGCTTTTGGTCATACCTAGGATATCCAGATCCACCAAAGGAGGGAGAGCATTTTCACATTTAGCTCCAAAACTCTGGAATAGCCTTCCTGATACTGTTCGTTGCTCAGACTCGCTCTCCCAGTTTAAAACTAGATTAAAGTCGCATCTCTTCAGCCAGGCATTTATATAATATTTTTAATCTTACAGTTCAAATTACAATCCGGCCTCTAGTTAATAAACGCCAGAGGAGAACTGGCCCCCGACTGAGCCTGGGTTCTCCCAAGGTTTTTTTTTTCTCCATTGGGTCACCTGATGGAGTTTTAGGACACCATTAGGTCACTTGATGGAGTTTTTCGGTTCCTTGCCACTGTTGCCTTTGGCTTGCTCAGTTGGGGATATTCTGGGGATATCTAATTTGATTTTATCAATAAATTCCACTAGAAACAAACCTTGTTGTATTATTTTAATTTAAAGGTGCCTTATGTAAAAATTGAGGTAAAAATATCCAAAAAATGAGCTACATGCATCAAAAGAATGAGAAGAAATAAGGGCGATGATGTCATTAAAAAAATGTCAGGTTATAGTGCTGCAGAGATATCAACCTCAATTAGCATTAGCATTAATAGCCACGGCCCGACAGGTGTCGTAATACCAGTTTCGGCCATGGGAGGCGGTATGCCGGCAACATAACCACCAGCCAAACATGCAATACACGAATAACTCGCACGGCTTGTGGGCGTACTTGAACCTGATGTCAATCGTGTGGAAAGTAGCCTACTGCCCACTACTACATTCAAATAAAATATGATAAAAAAGGAACAGAACCAGAGTAAACATTGGCACTGCTTTCCATCGCTGGAGACAACTAATGGACATGAAAAAAATGAGGTTTGACTTCGAACTTGCAACATTTCGTTTGGATTGGTAAGTAAGATGCTGTTAGTATTTCGTTAGAAGTTTGTTTTATATGTTTGTGTAGATTTTCGGGAAGTTATAACATAGAAATGTATCGAAGAGTGTTCGATAAACGTATATAACGTTCATAAATACAGTATTGTAATATAGTACACATAGCACAATCTCTATTGCTCTTTTTTTCTTGCCAACTACGTGACCTATATTATGTTTATTAAATGGCTTTCCTGAGGTAAATCTGACATAATTGTTCTCCAGCTGTGTTATTGACCTCTTCACGATGATAAAAAACACTGATTGGTCGATATTATGTATGAGGAATACATTTTGGTAAGTTGTAGCCTAACGTTACTGTATCTTTCAGTGTTCGTGATTTTTTTACTATTAGCTAGTAGAGATGATCGGTTCACATGCGCTAGGGATCTGTCGTGTAACATTTACAAGCGCCAAAACGGTATTTAATTGACAGAATCTGAGAGCTGAGATTTTTTTATATCATAACTAACCTGCTCTGTCTAGTCTGTCGGTCTCCGTGTCCTCTTTGCTTCGCGATTTTTCTGTGCGTGAGAAAATTGATGTGTGGGGTGAGAGCGTGTGAAAAGTGTTTGCGTGTGTCTCACGGTGAATGCGTGAGAGTTGGAAGCTCTGGTTATGTTGGCGCTAGCTTGGTCAACATCAGCGAATGCTGTCTGTCAAATTAATGTAATTCAAACTAACAATAAAAATGTAATATGAACAAAACGAATATGAACATATTCACTGGTAAAGGTGAAGGGGAGTAGCTTGAAGATATTCATACTCTAGAGTAGACCAACTCACTTTCTGGAGGTATACTGCCCCCATCTGGTATGGAATGTGGAGTATGAATTTATTTATTTTTACACAAGGCACCTTTAATACTGTGAAGCTGCTTTGATACAATCTGTATTGTGAAAAGCGCTATACAAATATACTTGACTTGACTTGACTATACTAGGGCTGTTGGATGCTTGAATCTGATTGGTTGACAGACATTCTAAGGTGTGCAGTTGTTTTCAGGTAAACGCACAGCTAAAGTAGTTCCAGGCAGGTTTTGACCGCATCACAGTTCCATATCACTTCGCCAAATGATTTCAGTTCACAACTCACAACGACACAGACCAAGCAAATAAATATGTGACCCTGGACCACAATTCTTTACATTTATGCATCATCTGAAAGCTGAATCAATAATCTTTCCATTGATGTGTGGTTTGTTAGGATAGGACAATATTTGGCTGAGATACAACTATTGAGAATCTGGAATCTGAGGGTGCAAAAAAAATCGAAACATTGAGAAATCTCCTTTAAAGTTGTTCATTTATGTGTGCGATTGTGCTGCACTCACTCACAGAAATACATGTTTGATATATTTATGGTAGGACATTTACAAAATATCTTCATGGAACATAATCTTTACTTCATATCCTAATGATTTTTGGCATAAAAGAAAAATCTATCATTTTGACCCATACTATGTATTGTTGGCTATTGCCACAAATATACCCGTGCGTCATGTGACTGGTTTTGTGGTCCAGGGTGCAATATTTTTTTCCCCAGGATGGTAGGGGAAGACTCATGAATATTCATTAGGGAAGTCATCCCTGATTGGTCTTAACCCCAGTGACGGGTAGGTTTAGGGGCGGGGTTAGGGAGGTCATAAGACCCCCAGTGACGGGTAGGTTTAGGGGTGGGGTTAGGGAGGTCATAAGACCCCCAGTGACGGGTAGGTTTAGGGGCGGGGTTAGGGAGGTCATAAGACCCCCAGTGACGGGTAGGTTTAGGGCTGGGGTTAGGGGTAGGTCATCAGACCAATCAGGGATGACTTCCCTAATGAATATTCATGAGTCTTCCCCTACCATCCTGGGGAAAAAAATATTGTGTCCAGGGTCACATATAGTAAACAACAGGATAAAAACGACATTAATTCCATGGCTTTTTGCCACAAAATTACGTTTCATTATGTATGGAAAGCACTTACTCTTTCTTCACGCTAAACCACACACACACACACACACACTCACACAGAAACGTATTGTTAGCGCTGCTCTGACGATTTCATCAGTAAAATAGTGTAACAACCTAAAAGCTACACGACGTTTCTCTCTAGCTAAGTAATAACGCCGCTGTTCTTGAAGCAGAGAAACGTGCAGTCCACTATTAGCAGAGACGCTTCTGCCGAACACTGTTGAGAGACACAAGCTGCGCTTCCATTAACTTCTGCAATATTTTCTAAATGTCGATAAAAAACCTATTGCTGAATGACGTTTCCATTAACCGATGTTATGCGACTAAACGACATTTTTCCCTCTCGCATTTAATCATTCCAAAAATCATGGCGATGGATGTTGATAGGTTTACATATCTCTCTCAGCCACCGCACTGGCCATTATTATTCCTGGAAGGAGTCGTAGGCGTGTGTCCAAGCTTTAATGGCCAGGAAAGACCCTTATACTGGGAGCGGCACGGATGAGGTGTTTCTGGGTGTTTCTCCCTCATTTCTGCTTTTAGGTCCTGATAAATTGTGGCATTTGTTGTTTTGAATCCAGTATTCCCGTAATTCCTTTGTCTTTTATGAGTTTAATCAAAAACGTCTTCTCTTCAAACATACAGCGGCATCTTTAAAGAATGAGCGACTTTTACGTTCGTCGGGTGACCTGGACATGCGAACCGTTTCCATTGGACTTTTGCGAAATATTCTTTTTCCGAATTGCCTGAAAAACCACCTCATGCGAGCGTGAAATCTTTTTTGCGACATACAGGAGTTCTTGCGAGATGTTTCCATTGGGCAGATTTTCAGTTTGAAGGGTAATGGATACACGGCTACACAGACTCAGGTAATTCACACGCTTCATCTCTCTCTCTCATTACTGCATTAATAACTGCATTAGTCTGCCATTAGTGGCTCAAGTCTCCATTATTAGCATTAAAATGACGGTTTGGAATTAGCATCAGAGGCGTGGGATGAGAAGTGTGTGAAATTAGTCCTACACACACACACACAAGCGTTTCAAGAAAAACAAAACAACAACTGACAAACGTCTGGAAACACATCATCTGAACAATGTCTTGAGATGTAACTAATATAAGCAGAATAATTCACTCCAGACCGTTGGATTATTAGAGAATAATGCACAGCTGAGGTGTAATGGCCACTCTGCTGTTCTTTTCCAACAACGGACCGTCATTAGTGATTCCCTCCTGAACCTTTAGAACCGTTCGGCCCGATGACGGAAAAGCTGCTTTAGTGATAAAACACAATGGACACTGGTCTTCTCTCGGTGTATTTATTGTTGAACACTCTTTAACTTGAGTCTGGATGTTGTTTAAACAATCTCTGCACAATATAAAAAAAAAAAATAAATAGCAACCTAATATTTTGAAGCAAAATAAACTGGAATGTAGAAAGGAACGCAGGTTTAAACGTCCTCCTGTTCTGTCCGCTCTCTTGAGGAGACCCATCTGCTCACCAGCACCTCCTGAAACACACACACCATTACAGATCCAGACGTGTAGAGGAACGAGAGACACACACACACACACACTGTCTTTCTGTCTCACCTGTACGCTGAACCGCTTCACACACTCGGGAGACGACAGCATGTCTTCTGTCAGATCTGATGGAGTGATGACGTAGCAAAGCATCAGTTCCTGCAGAGAACACACACGCAGCGTCACAGAAAACACTTAACTCTTCCACTGTTTCAACAAATACACACTTTTTGCACTGTCCGTAAGTTAAGTTATATATTCAATTATATTAGGGCAGTGGCATCACACAAAAAAAACCCATACATTAAAAACAATCATATTGCACATTAGGGCTGTCACTTTTGAGAAAAATCTAATTCGAACGGGTATCAAATAATCAAGCAATGTATTCGAATACAGTACAGGTCAAAAGTTTGGAAACATTACTATTTTTAATGTTTTTGAAAGAAGTTTCTTCTGCTCATCAAGCCTGCATTTATTTGATCAAAAATACAGATTTTTTTTTTATATTGTGATATATTATTACAATTTAAAATGATTGGTTTTCAATTTATTATACTTTAAATGATCATTTATTTCTGTGATGCAAAGCTGAATTTTCAGGATCATTACTCCAGTCTATCACATGATCCTTTACAAATCACTCAAATATGATGATTCATTATCAAAGTTGGAAACCGTTCTGCTGCTAAATATTTTTTCATAACCTGTGATACTTTTTTAGGATACTTTGATGAATAAAAAAAAAAGAAAAAAAAAAGTCTTTCTTTTTTTTTAAATAAATCAATACTTTTATTCAGCAAGGATGTGTTAAATTGATAAAAGGTGATAGTAAAGAAGATTTATATTATTGATTATAAATGCAGTTCTTTTTCACCTTTTATTCATCAAATATATTAGGCAGCAGAACTGCTTCCAACACTCAGAATAAATCAGAATATTAGAATGATTTATTAGTAATGATGCTGAAAATTCAGCTTTGCATCACAGGAATAAATTATTTTTTAAAGTATATTCAAATAGAAAACTATTATTTTAAGTTGTAATAATATTTCACAATATTACTTTTTTTCCTGTATTTTTGATCAAATAAACGCAGCCTTGATAAGCATTAGAGACTTCTTTCAAAATTATAAAAACATGTTTCCAAACTTTTGACCTGTACTGTACATTGGAATATCTACGATCCGCCTATACGCCCGGCCGTCTGCTGTGTCTCTGACTCCGCGGCCTCATTCGGACGGTAACTCGACAGGTGAGCGCGAAGATTGGGTGTTGAGGATGCGTAAGTAAACCGTGTTTTGCAAATCCGGCAAACTATCTTATATTTAATGTTTACTTTACCATCTACGGTGTAGAACCCAAAATATTTCCAGACACTACTTTTGAGATGAGTTGGGGTAGAGCTGTCCGCTCAGGTGTTCTGTGCGTTATCTTCCATTTTCAAAACAGGCTGGCTATTGGCTATTATTCGCGTGATGTGGTCATGTGCCTACGCTACAATACGTTTAGAGCGCCCGCTACTGGAGGAGATGGCAAACAATAAAATAAAAAACAAACGGTCTAATCATAGACTGTAAAAAATGCGCTACACATGATGGCACTTTACAAACCGGATTGTTTATTTATAGTTCGATTACGGATATTTCACGTCATGTTCGAATGCATATTCCAATATCGAATGAAAAGTGACAGCCCTATTCCACATGCACATATCTACATATTACAACACTCCAATACACCGTGCTTTACTATAAAATTGACACGAGAAAAAAAGAATTCTTAATAAAAAAAATTGCATTACAAAATATGACTGGCTTCTGGTACAAAAGTGAACTTGTATCAATGGGGCCTTTAACTCTTTTTTTGTGGTTCTTTTTACAGAAAAGTGTCAGTGAAAGTAGTTGTTGAACTTTCAGAAACGGTTTATCTTCAAGCTACATTTGATCTGATCTGTTTTCTGCACAGTTTTTTATTACCCTGACGAGTTTAATGCTCGACGTGGAGGCCAAGCCAAGCCAAGTCTCCTTTATTTATACAGCACTTTTTACAGCACAGTGTTTCAGAGCAGCTTTACAGAGATAACAGGAGATTAATGCAGCAGAGTTTGTTTCCAGAAGAAAATAGCGTCTCAGTCCAGCTTCAGTAAGCTCAGTGATGCTTCATTTCTGTTGTAAAAAAGTTATTAATTTTAGTTCATGTATATTGTGACGTGCCTCTGGGCCCGTATGATTGTAATGAGTGTTGGGGGGGGGGGCTTTGAGTTAATCATGATGTGAAACACCTGTAGATAATGATAAAAGGTGAGGAATCACAGACTTCAGCCCTTTTTGGCTACCCCTTGGTCATCTGTTATTTTGGGTTGTTGCTGTATTTATTTATTATTCGTTTGTTTTATGTATTAGTTTAAGTTTGGGTAGTTTGCAGGCCTGTATTTTGGAGTGTAGGCTATATCTTGTGTTAATTATGTAGCTTATTCTTTATTTATGTTGGTTCTCTGAACGGAATGTTTTCCGTAGTGGTGTTTGTTATGTTTGATTAAATAAATATATTTTTTAATCCGCCTTCGTTCTCGTTGCCTCCCTCATTTGTCGCGGCTCAGAGCCGGCCGTGACAAATATGGGGGCTCGTCCAGCCATTCGTTGTAATTAAGAACACCGGTTGGTTATTATTTCCGACTCTGTGAGCGAGCTAGTGTGCAGCGTGCGCTGTTTAGTTTGTTTGGGAGGCTTCGAGTAACAATTGATTGGAGAATAAGCGTATGGTTTTGGTTATAATTTGAATTTGGGAAATATATTGTGTAAGTTAATATAGTTACTGTTGCGTATTGATTGGAATGTAGAAGAGACGAATGTGGTAAGTTACAAATTAATTGAATAACTTGATGGTGTGTGTACAAATGCATTTATCAGTTTTTTTTTTTGTGTGTGTGTGTGTTTGCTTAGTAATTAGTTTTGTTTGTTTGGTAATTTGTTAAGGGTAGCAGAAAAGTTAAATATGACTTCCAATATTGAAGAGTTCATTCGTAATCCGTCGGAAGATCTTTTAAATGAGTTTTCAAAGGATCAGTTGTTAGCGCTTGCGAGTCATTATGATGTTGTGCTTTCTGTCGCTGATAAACGGTTAAAGGAAAATTTAAAATCGTTCTTGACAGCTGCTTTGATTGAACAGAATGTTCTTGAGGAAAAACAGACAGTGTCTACTGTTCAGACTGGCAGAATGTATTTGACTTATGAGCAACAGAAGGATTTACTTTTGATAGAAATGAAGTCTAAGGAAAAAATTGAACAGCAAAAAATTGAAGCAAGACATGATATTGAAAACAAGAGATTGGAGCTTGAGCGTTATAAATTGGATTTGATAAATGCTGGGAAAATTTCTAGAGGAGCCAGAATAGCTTCTGGTGAGGGCAGAGACCAGGATTTGCTTGATTTTGATGTTGTCACAAATTTAAAACTTGTGCCTAAGTTTGATGAAAGTGAAATTGATTCTTTTTTTTCACTTTTTGAGCGAGTAGCTGGTACTAGAGGTTGGTCTGATTCAGAGCGTGTTTTGCTACTGCAATGCGTTTTTACGGGAAGAGCTCAGGAGGTGTTTTCTTCATTAAGTACTCAGGATGCGGAAACATATGAATGTGTTAAATCAGTGGTTTTGAAAGCTTATGAATTGGTACCAGAAGCATATAGACAGCGATTTAGAGGTTGGCAAAAATCTGAAAGACAAACGCATGTGGAATTTGTGAGAGAAATTCAAACTCATTTTAATCGCTGGTGTTCTGCTTCTAATGTCGAAACTTTAAGTGATTTAAAAGAGTTAGTATTGTTAGAGCAGTTTAAAAATTCAGTGCCACCCCGTATTGCTACTTATGTAACTGAGGCTAAAGCTCGTACAGCGTATGATGCTGCAGTTCTTGCAGATGAATATGCTTTAATTCATAAAAATCAGTTTGGACAGAAGGCATTCAGAGAAATTAGACGAGAACCGGGTTGGGTTGTACATGATAAGAGTAGGGAAAGTCCTGATATGTTTAGAGGAAGATCGTTACATTCACCTGGGGAGTTTGAATTAGTTGATGCATGCAATTATTGCCAGGCCAAAGGGCATTGGAAAAATGAATGTCCAGTGCTAAAAGCCAAAGCTCAATATTCATCAGGAAATAGAAAGCCCCAAAATGTGGTTTTGGGAGCAAAATCAGTAGGACTAGTAACATCCATTCATCCGTCGTTCGAACCAGCCATTGAAAGTAATTGTGAAACCTTGAGTTCTAGTTTTTCTCCATTTATCACAGATGGTTGCGTCTCACTAATAGGTTCTAAAGAGAAAAAACGAGTGAAAATCCTGAGAGACACAGGTGCGACGGAATCGTTTATCTCTGAGACTGTCCTGTCTTTTTCCAGTGAATCTTATACGGGAAGCAATGTTTTGATTAGAGGAATAGGACTGAATGTAGTATCCGTTCCTTTACATAAAGTGATGATGGTTTCAGATTTGGTTCAGGGAGAGGTAACACTTGGGGTACGTCCCTGTTTACCAGTGGTAGGTGTAGACATTATCCTTGGAAACAATTTAGCTGGAGGTAGAGTGTGGTCCGCTGGTTCCCCAGCTTTGATAGTGTCTCCCTCTTTGATTTCAGAGGGGTCAGAAGATGAAAATGCCCAGAGTTTCCCAGAAGTATTTGTATCTTCTGTTGTGACTCGTGCTGGGAGTAAATCTTTATCTGGGACTCAGTCAGATGTTAAGGGAGATGGTAAGACACTGACTAAAATACCATCAGTTTTGACTATCTCACGTAGTGATTTGGTGAGAGAACAACAGGCAGATGTCTCGCTTGTTGATTTGTTTGACAGGCTTCTGTCTCCAGATGTCCTGCAAGATACAGCGTCAGGGTATTATCTGGATGGAGAAATATTAGTCAGAAAGTGGGTGCCCCATGGTAAAGATTTTGTAGGAGACCCCATTGTTCAGATTGTTGTTCCAAAAAATCTCCGTGATCTTGTTTTGACGACCGCTCATGATACTTCAGGGCATTTGGGTGTTAAAAAAACGTATCAATTAATTTTGAAAAGTTTTTTTTGGCCCAAGCTTAAACGAGACGTGTCTGCATACATTAAAACCTGCCCTACTTGTCAGTTGACTGGAAAACCCAATCAGATCTTGAGACCAGCACCACTTTTTCCTATTCCCGTGGTAAGCCAGCCATTTGAACATTTAATTGTGGATTGTGTGGGCCCATTGCCTAAGTCGAAGGCAGGTAGTAAATATTTGCTTACGATAATGTGCCAAACAACCAGGTTTCCAGCTGCCTATTCGTTACGCTCAATTACTACAAAGACCGTTTTAAAAGCTTTAACGCAATTTATTGCTCTGTTTGGAATTCCTAAGGTCATACAAACAGACCAAGGATCAAATTTTACTTCGAAAATATTTGCTCAAATATTAAAGCAGTTGCATGTTAAACATCAGAAAGCTAGCGCATACCATGCTCAAAGTCAGGGGGCGCTAGAACGCTTCCACCAGACGCTGAAGTCGTTGCTAAGATCTTATTGTACGCACATGAAGGGTGATTGGGAAGATGGTTTGCCCTGGCTTCTTATGTCCGCTAGGGAAGCGTCACAGGAAAGCACAGGGTTTAGTCCAAATGAGCTTGTGTTTGGACATTCGGTACGTAGTCCAATGTCACTTTTGTCTGAGGATTTGAAGGATATCAATCCACCGAAGAATTTGTTAAATTATGTAAGTGATTTTCGTAGGAGATTGTATGAATCCTGTGCACAGGCAAAAGCGAATTTGGGGCATTCACAAGATAGAATGAAGCGGTTATTTGACCGTCGGGCAGAAGTTCGAATATTTAAGCCTGGTGACCAGGTACTCGCTTTAGTGCCAGTTGTGGGTTCTCCTTTTCAAGCAAAATTTTTAGGCCCTTATACTGTGTTGCGTCAGGTTTCAGGCTTGAATTATTTGATTGAAACTCCTGATAGGAGAAAGAAGGCTCGTGTTTGCCATGTGAATTTACTGAAACCCTATTATGTACGTGATGCTGTTAAAGATGCTACCCAAGGGGATGCTAATTCTGCTTTGAGTTCGGAGATTCCAGAAGGATTCCAAGTGAAACCTGTGCTTGTGGTTGGCGCAAGGGTGGAAACATCTTTAAGAGCTGTTCAGGCGGTGCCTGTTTCCGACGATGAGGGTCTAGATCCGGGTGAATCCGTTACACAAGGCTGTTTGGAAAACACAGAAGCACTTAAAAATTTGGGCATGATGTTGAAGCATCTCCCTGATGTTCAATCCTCTGATGTGACTGTCTTAATAAATGAGTATGTCTCGCTTTTTCCAGATACTCCCACACAGACAAATTTAATCGAACATGATATTGATGTGGGCGACGCAAAACCCATTCTTCAACACTATTACCGTGTTCCGTTGGAGAAAAAGCGACATCTAGAGGCTGAGGTTGAGTATTTGTTGAAAAATGGGTTAGCGGAGCCTTCTTATTCCAGCTGGGCGTCTCCGTGTATTTTGGTTAGAAAAGCTAACGGCTCTTTTAGATTTTGTACAGACTACAGGAAAGTAAATGCACTAACTAAACCTGATTCCTTCCCTTTGCCACGAATTGAAGATTGCATTGACCAGGTTGGGTCTGCCATTTATGTTAGCAAATTTGATCTGCTAAAGGGTTATTGGCAGGTGCCTTTAACAGCTAGAGCCCAAGAGATCTCTGCATTTGTTACTCCGTCAGGCCTATTTTCCTATAAGGTTATGAGTTTTGGCCTGAGAAACGCTCCAGCTACGTTTCAACGATTAATGAATCGAGTGATTTCTGGCCTGGAAGGTTGTGCAGTTTATCTAGACGATGTAGTCGTCTATAGTGACACTTGGTCAGAACATCTTTGTCGGATTAGAGCTTTGTTTGATCGTCTGGTTGCGGCTAACCTTACTGTTAATTTGAGCAAATGCGAATTTGCTAAGGCCACTGTAATCTATCTTGGCAAGGTCGTAGGTCAGGGTCAGGTATGTCCTGTTCGAGCTAAAGTGGCCGCAATTGATCAATTTTCTACTCCTACAACGAAAAAAGAGTTGATGAGGTTTCTTGGGATGGTTGGGTTTTATAGGGGGTTCTGTCAGAATTTTTCTACTGTGGCAGCTCCTCTTACCAACCTGCTTCGAGACAAGGTCAAATTTGAGTGGACTTCTGTGTGTCAGAGAGCATTTGAGGATGTTAAGTCTCTTCTCACTGTGTCTCCAATTTTGGTAGCACCTAGACTGGATAAACCCTTTAAATTGCAAGTTGATGCTAGTAATGTGGGAGCTGGAGCTGTGTTACTGCAGGCCTCAGAGGATGGTGTTGACCGTGTGGTGGGGTACTTTTCTAGAAAGTTTAATGCTTATCAACTTAACTATTCAGTTATTGAGAAAGAAGCATTAGCTTTGATTTGGGCATTAATCCATTTTGAAGTTTATGTGGGTTCAGGTGTAGGTCCATTGGTGATTTTTACAGATCACAACCCTCTAACATTCCTTCATTCCTTGCAGAATCCAAACCAGCGACTCATGAGATGGTGTATCTTCCTACAAGGGTATCATCTTGATATAAGACATATCAAGGGAACCGAAAATGTGATTGCAGATGCTCTATCTAGAGTATAATGTGTTGCTACAATGTTGGGTCTTCTGTTTTTTCTGTTTCTTTCTCCTACCTGTCTCTTCTCCTAGGTGCCGAGGTTGACGAGTATTAGGGGGAGATGAGTGGATTCTGGAAGATGTTGTGGCATCGGAGTTGTTTGGGAGTTATAGTTTAGTGAAGATTTTTTTTGTGTTTTTTTTTTGTTGTTTTTTTTTGGTATGTGTACATCCCAGTTTAGTTAGAGGGGGGTGGGGCTTGTTTTTTTTGTTTTGGGTGGTAATCCTGAGTGGGGGTACACTTCAGTGTCCTTCGGCAGTCCTGATTATGGGATTGTTGAGGATGCTGAGTTTAGTGTTTAAAGCCGCCCCGAGCTCGGCAAGCCACTGAAGACTAGATAGGCTTTAGGTAGTTTGTGATGTTAGTTAGGAGGTTGGGATGTACCCTATTGGAATTAGGTTATGTTTGGGTATGTGTATATATATATAGTTTTTGTTTTCGTTTGTGTGTGGGTGGTATAGGGGTTTACCTTTTAAGGGGGGGTGTGTGACGTGCCTCTGGGCCCGTATGATTGTAATGAGTGTTGGGGGGGGGGCTTTGAGTTAATCATGATGTGAAACACCTGTAGATAATGATAAAAGGTGAGGAATCACAGACTTCAGCCCTTTTTGGCTACCCCTTGGTCATCTGTTATTTTGGGTTGTTGCTGTATTTATTTATTATTCGTTTGTTTTATGTATTAGTTTAAGTTTGGGTAGTTTGCAGGCCTGTATTTTGGAGTGTAGGCTATATCTTGTGTTAATTATGTAGCTTATTCTTTATTTATGTTGGTTCTCTGAACGGAATGTTTTCCGTAGTGGTGTTTGTTATGTTTGATTAAATAAATATATTTTTTAATCCGCCTTCGTTCTCGTTGCCTCCCTCATTTGTCGCGGCTCAGAGCCGGCCGTGACAATATATACAGCCGCTCTGGAGAAAACCGTGATGTCATCGTCCAGCTCAGTTCAGTTCTCATATAATGCTGTCAATGCAGGAGATCAATAATAGTTGAATATTAAATGTCCCCAACTAAGCAAGTCAAAGGCCAAAGGCGAGAAACCCAAACTCCACCAGGTCCAGAACGGAGGGATAAACGCCCGACACGAAGCGGAGAGATCGCTCAAACGGTTTAATGCACAACTTGGTCATGGATTATTACACTTATACCATGGCTATTTGCCAGCATTGACAAGTTAAAACTGTTATTGATGTTCGACAGGAAGGGTAAAAATGACTTATTTTCATCATTAGATCTTTAAATCAGATTAAAGAGATAAAGTGCGCAAGCTTACATTTATTTGAACGAATTATATAGAGAAAGCGAGATGTGTGTGTGAATTACCTGCGTCTGTGCAGCATCTCTAACTAACAATAGCCGTGTTTCCATCCAAAGTTGCAAATTTAGTTAAGTCAGTAATAAAAGTGTAAGTTTCTGCAATCAGACTCGTGTCCCTCCATCATGAACGAGTGTGTCTCAGACTCGTGTCCCTCCATCATGAACGAGTGTGTCTCAGACTCGTGTCCCTCCATCATGAACGAGTGTGTCTCAGAGCGTCAGGCGAAACACAGTAAACGCTGTCATGTTCTCTGGC
The DNA here is from genome assembly GCF_951802725.1 of Rutilus rutilus. Lineage (NCBI taxonomy): Eukaryota > Metazoa > Chordata > Actinopteri > Cypriniformes > Leuciscidae > Rutilus > Rutilus rutilus. Next base: position 924,677 of record NC_140227.1, read on the forward strand.
GTTCGGATGCTGGTGTTCGGGAACACACTCGTGTGTGTGAGACGCTTCTGAAGTGAGTTAAACCAGATCATTCTGATCACACACTCTTTCAGAAACACCAAACCAGCATTAGAGATGCTGCGACGCCATTGGTCCACTGGTTACTCCAGTTAATCAGTCCACAGAGGTGACTTAAGGGATACTTATTAAAATTAGATTTAAAATGAGATAAAATTAAGATCCTATTATTAAAGTCAGCATGAAACTGAAGATGCATTAGTCTTTTCTCCTCTATTGTGTCGTATATCCGAGTGAAACTCTTCAGGAACAAGAACAGATGTGGGCGGGGCTTGATTTTGTCAGTGTGGAATTGATTGGATGGTTGTGGCTTGCTATTGGCTGATCTCCTGTGAGTGACAGGTGTCTCGCCCTCGTCATCAGAGAAGAGATGTGATATTGGCTGTGAGTGACAGGCTGTGAGTGACAGGTGTCAGGTGTCAGGAGTGACAGGTGTCTCGCCCTCGTCATCAGAGAAGAGATGTGATATAAGAGGTGTTGTACCTTCGAGACGTTCCCGGTGGTTCTGCTGAGAGCGGCGAGAGTCCTCCAGCTGAAGGACCTCAGCGAAGCGCCTCTGAAACACACGTCTGATCTCTCCACCACCACCGAGTAGCTGAACGCACAGACAAACGCAGTAAAGCAGGAGCTCAAAGCATTATACTATATTAAATTACTAATTACTTTTATTATACTATATTAAAGCAGTAAAGTTGACAAGAAAAAACACTATAAATTGGGTTCTGAATTCAGTTTAAAGGGATATTCACCCAAAAATCAACATAGCCCATGATTTACTCGCCCTCAAGTCATCCTGTGTGGATATGACTTTCTTCCCATACAGTCAGTTATATTAAAATATGTCCTGCTCTTCCAAGCTTTATAATGGCAGTGAATGGCTGTTTCTGTTTTGAAGTCCATAAAAGTGCATCTAAGCCTATCCATCATATTACAATATTATCATAATATAATATTATCATGATAGACGCACTTTTATGATGGACAGATGCACTTTTATGATGGATAGATGCACTTTTATGATGGACAGATGCACTTTTATGATGGACAGATGCACTTTTATGATGGATAGATGCACTTTTATGATGGACAGATGCACTTTTATGATGGACAGATGCACTTTTATGATGGATAGATGCACTTTTATGATGGACAGATGCACTTTTATGATGGACAGATGCACTTTTATGATGGACAGATGCACTTTTATGATGGACAGATGCACTTTTATGATGGATAGATGCACTTTTATGATGGACAGATGCACTTTTATGATGGATAGATGCACTTTTATGATGGATAGATGCACTTTTATGATGGACAGATGCACTTTTATGATGGACAGATGCACTTTTATGATGGATAGATGCACTTTTATGATGGACAGATGCACTTTTATGATGGATAGATGCACTTTTATGATGGACAGATGCACTTTTATGATGGACAGATGCACTTTTATGATGGACAGATGCGCTTTTATGATGATAGATGCACTTTTATGATGATAGATGCACTTTTATGATGGATAGATGCACTTTTATGATGGATAGATACACTTTTATGATGGACAGATGCACATTTATGATGGATAGACGCACTTTTATGATGGACAGATGCACTTTTATGATGGATAGATGCACTTTTATGATGTATAGACGCACTTTAATGATGGATAGATGCACTTTTATGATGGACAGATGCACTTTTATGATGGATAGATACACTTTTATGATGGACAGATGCACTTTTATGATGGATAGATACACTTTTATGATGGACAGATGCACTTTTATGATGGATAGACGCACTTTTATGATGGATATATACACTTTTATGATGGACAGATGCACTTTTATGATGAATAGATGCACTTTTATGACGGATAGATGCACTTTTATGATGGACAGATGCACTTTTATGATGGATAGATGCACTTTTATGATGGATAGATACACTTTTATGATGGACAGATGCACTTTTATGATGGATAGATGCACTTTTATGATGGATATATGCACTTTTATGATGGACAGATGCACTTTTATGATGAATAGATGCACTTTTATGACGGATAGATGCACTTTTATGATGGATAGATGCACTTTTATGATGGATAGATACACTTTTATGATGGACAGATGCACTTTTATGATGGATAGATACACTTTTATGATGGACAGATGCACTTTTATGATGGATAGATACACTTTTATGATGGACAGATGCACTTTTATGATGGATAGATGCACATTTATGATGTATAGACGCACTTTAATGATGGATAGATACACTTTTATGGACTTCAAAACAGAAACGGACATTCACTGCCATTATAAAGCTTGGAAGAGCAGGACTTTTTTTTATATAACTCAGATTGTGTTCGTCTGAAGGAAGAATGTCATATACACCTAGGATGACTTGTGTAAATCATGGGCTAATTTTAATTTTTGGGTGAACTATCCCTTTAATGCTTATTTATGATTTGCATGTCGGCTGGACTGTATCTTGATGCAACAAAGCAAACTACTTTCAACATAAGAACAAACCTTGCATGATAAAACGGTGGTCCTTTTCGGTAGAGCACTAGAAAAGAGAGAAATAAAGGATCAGCTCTGGAACAAATGAGCAATCTATAGCAACTCTATAGTGCGCTCGAAGCGAGAGTCATGTGTCAAAGCCTCCAATGACTCCTGAAGTTCACAGCCAAGACTCGGTTTCAGTGAGCGTGCGGTGCAACGGGTCTGAGTGCGAGGAAAGCAATGCTTAATACACCTGAATAATTCACCGGTCCACCTCCAGTGTTACACACACTACTTGGAAAATCTCTCTCACCCGCTGGACTCGGTTAGTTCAGGGTTAGGCCTAAATGTTTTAGAGGGACACGCCATAAACAACAGTGCTTTTGTGGACAGATGGCTCGATCCGGTACACATTAGACACCAAAACATGACATTAGATGCAAGTCAGTTTAAATGGTTCAAACTGACAACTATTGTTGCATGAACATTAAAGGTCACCTAGAGTTTAATATTTTCTGCTTTCAGTCTGTGCGTTGCTTCTTGACATGCAAAGCTTGATATTCTTTGGCTTCTTTTGAAATTATTTTCATTGATGTAGAAAAATGAAGACATGACCTGGCCACAATTTGACTTAAATGTACGTTATTAACTTTGGTTACACTTTATTTTAAGCTGTCCTGGTTACGGTGTAATAATAATAATACACAATACACTAATACAGAAATGATTAATGAGTAATATTAGCAACACGCACTTCTTATAGGATTAGGGCTAATTGCTTGTAATTGTGTATCATTAACTATAGTAAGTACACTAAAATAAAGTTACACCAGATTTGTTTTAGTGTAGTGTTACCAATTTGTTTCTCTTTAAAGGTGTAGTGACCAATTTTTTAAGTGTAAAGTGTTAAATTTTTTCTTCAGAAGTGTAGTGTTACAAACTTCTTTTTTAAGTGCTGTACAAATGTCATTTTCATTAAAACTGTAGTTACCAATTTGTTTTTTAAGTGTAGTGTTACAAACCTTTTCTTTAAGTGAAGTGTTACCAATGTTTTTCTTTCAGTGTAGTTACCAATTTGTTATTCTTTAAAGGGTTAGTTCACCCAAAAATGAAAGTTCTGTCAGTAATTACTCACCCTCATGTTGTTCCAACCGCGTAAAACCTTCGTTCATCATCGGAACACAAATTAAGATATTTTTGATGAAATCTGAGCCTTGTCTCACTCCTCCATAGGCTGCTAGGTGGCCCAAACTTGCTGGCCCAGAAAAGTTATTAAAGAGATCGTTAATATAGTCCAAGTGACTCCAGTGGCTCAATCTTAAGTATATCAAGCGACGAGAATACTTTTTGTGCGCAAAAACAAACAAAAATAACGACTTTATTCCACTATTCATTTCCTTCTCTCTGGGCCTCGTAGTGTTTTTGCGCTGCGCGTCTGTGTTGCACGTCATCACGCATCACACACATGACCAGCGTCGGCCAATAGTGAGCCTACGTGGTGACGTGTAACACAGACGCGCTGCGCAAAAACACTACGCGAACCAACTAGAGGTCGAGAGAGAAGGAAATGAATAGTAGAATACTATTTTTGTTTGTTTTTGCGCACAAAAAGTATTCTCGTCGCTTGATATACTTAAGATTGAGCCACTGTAGCCACTTGGACTATATTAACGATCTCTTTAATAACTTTTCTGGGCCAGCAAGTTTGGGCCACCTAGCAGCCTATGGAGGAGTGATCAGCTCTCAGATTTAATCAAAAAGATCTTAATTTGTGTTCCGAAGATGAACGAAGGTCTTACGCGGTTGGAACAACATGAGGGCGAGTAATTACTGACAGAATTTTAATTTTTGGGTGAACTAACCCTTTAAGTGTAGCGTTACAAACCTTGTCTTTAAGTGAAGTGTTACAAACTAATTATTATTCAAATATTTTTATTGGGTTTTCAATTGTAAACACTTATAAACAATTAACAAGTCCCCATACAGTAACCCCAACATACACAATAGTAAATGACAATAACCAAAATAAAATAGTAATAAAAAAAAAAAAAAAAAAAAAAAAAAAAAAAAAAAAAAAATAAATAAATAAATAAATAAAATAAAATAAAAACTGACACGTTACAGAGTTACAGAGCCTGTGAATCAATTATGTCCCAGTGTTTCCCGCAGGAAATTGTAAGTTAAAATAATCCAGAAATGGCTGCCAGACCGTATAAAATCTCTGGGTTGAACCCCTGATCGTGTGTTTCAACTTCTCAAGTTTCAGGTGTGCCATTACATCCTCAACCCAGCGCCTGTGTGTGGGAGGCATATCTGACTTCCAATTGCGCAAAATAAGACGTCTGGCCAATAGAGATGAAAACGCAATGGCGTCTGATTGTGCACCAGATATCGCCATCCCAGCAGGGGTCACACCAAATATTGCGATTTCAGGAGCAGGGCTTATCTCTGTGTCACAAATGTAAGAAAAAGTGTCAAAAATTAAAGACCAAAACTGTATCAACTTTGGGCAAGCCCAGAACATATGACAGAGGGTAGCCGGAGCCTGACGGCATCGGGAGCAAATCGGGTCAACATCTGGATATATCCTGGCAAGCTTACTCCTAGATAGATGAAGCCTGTGGAGCACCTTAAACTGCAGCAAACCATGTCTGATACAAATCGAAGTTGAATGTATTCTTTTAATTGCGCTTTGCCAGGAAACGTCCGACAGTCCAAATCCTAGTTCCCCCTCCCATCCTGTCCTAATATGACTAAGTGACGGCGAGGCGATCATCTGAATATCCTCGTATAATCTACTCACTCCTCCTCTTTGATTTAGATCCCCCTCCAACCACTCCTCTATCCAATTATTTGACGAGAGTAGCGGAAAGGAAGGGAAATGTTTCCGAACAAAGACACGCACCTGCTGATACCTGAAATAATGCGAACTGGGGATATTATACTCATTTACCAGCTGCTCAAATGACATGAACACACCATCCTTAAAAAGATCTTTCACCCGTTTCAGACCATTCCTGAACCATGACTTAAATGCTGTATCCATGAGTGAGGGTGGAAAGAGTGCGTTGGCCGAGATTGGGAGAGAGGACATAGCCTGTCTATGTTTGAAGTGGGTCCTGAATTGGGCCCATATTCTGAGTGAGCCGCTCACAATAAGGTTATTTGTAAGGCGCTGCTTGCTGAGTGGCAATGGCGCACATACTAAAGAAGGTAAGGACACCGGATGAGCGGAATGTTGCTCCATTTCAACCCACACAGGCCCACCCCCCTCGTAAGACGCAGAAACCCAGTATATTAGTTTAAAAATATTAGCTGCCCAGTAATATTGTAAAAAATTTGGTAGTGCTAAGCCTCCCGCCTCTTTCCGTTTCTCCAGATGTGACCTTCTTATTCGTGGGATGGTCTTGTTCCAGATAAAGGTAGATATAGATTTATCTAGCTCTTTGAAAAAAGACTTTGGGATAAAAACAGGTATTGTATGAAACAAAAATAAGAACCTGGGCATAATTATCATCTTGACAGAATTAGCCCTGCCGGCAAGTGATATAGGCAGCGCTGACCAACGGGAAAGGTCCTGTTTGGCCCTTTCCAGGGCTGGTTTAAAGTTATGCTTAAATAAATCCCTGTATTTGCTGGTTACTGAAACGCCAAGATAAGTAAAAGTGTCGCGGGTTTCTTTTAGTTGATATGCCTCAAATGACATCTGCCGAGCCTGGTCGTTAATAGGGAAGAGCAAGCTCTTAGTAAGGTTGATTTTGTAGCCTGAAATCTCTCCAAAATTAGAGATAATTTCTAATGCCTTAGGAATAGAGGTGCAAGGATCGGACAAGTACAGTATCAGGTCATCCGCATATAGAGACAGTTTATGATTTTGCCCCCCCCTGACAACACCCGTGAGCTCCTTGGCACTCCTAAGTGCAACCGCCAGTGGTTCAATGGCGAGGTCAAACAGAAGTGGGCTCAATGGACAGCCCTGTCTTGTCCCCCTACCTATAGGAAAATAGTTGGAGATTATTTTATTAGTACGGACGGAGGCCTGCGGGGTAGCATACAGGATCCTTATCCACGAACAAAAAGCCGGTCCAAAACCAAACCTCCCCAGAGTTGTAAAAAGATACTCGTACTCAATCCGGTCAAATGCTTTGTGAGCGTCGAGGGAGAGCAAAACCTCTGCTGTAGGTGGAGTTTCCGTGGAGTAAATAATATTAAAAAGCCTTCGTATGTTGCCAAAAAGCTGCCGCCCAGTAATAAAACCAGTCTGATCTGGATGTATCACTGTATGCATAACAGACTCCAATCTACTAGCCAAAACCTTGGTCAAGATTTTGTAATCGCAGCAGAGTAGACTCACAGGCCGAAATGACTCACATTTCAGAGGGTCCTTTCCTTTCTTAAGAAGGACTGAGATAGTGGCCTGGGTCATTGTAGGAGGGAGAGTCCCGCGCTCTAATGCCTCGGTATACACATTTTTTAAAAGAGGGGTTAGTTTAAATGAGAATTTTTTAAAAAATTCAATAGGGAAGCCATCCGGCCCCGGAGCTTTACCGCTCTTCATTTTTTTTATTGCCCGATCAATTTCGGCTGCTGAAATGTTGCTATCAAGATCTGCCCTGTCCTGCCGGCCTACGGTTGGGATCTCGAGACCATCGAAAAACTGAGCTAACTTAGTGCTATCACAATTTTCAGTGGTATAGAGGTCTTCATAAAATTTTCTAAATTGTTTATTTATGCTTTTTTGATCTGTGGTTATCCCTTCTGGAGTGTTAATCTCTGCTATAAATCCAGCCTCTGCGGATTGCTTTAACTGATGGCTTAGTAGTTTGCTGGCTCGTTCCCCATGCTCGTAAAATTCTTGACGAGATTTAAGATAGAGCACCTCAACTACTCCAGATGAGAGAGTATCGAATTCTGTTAGCAAACCTATTCTCTCTTTACACAGAGCCGCAGATGGAGCTTCAGAATTTTTATGATCAACGTCCTTTATCAATGAAATCAACTCATTAAGGCGGGCTGACCGTCTTCTGTTCATGCTTACATTATAAGATATGATCTGACCACGTAAATACGCTTTCATTGCCTCCCACAGGTTCGAGTGGCTCGTGTCTGGTGATTGGTTTGTTTCTAGAAAGAAGTCAATTTGGGCGGATAGGAAATTAACAAAATCTTCATCAGACAAAAGATGTGGGTTAAGTCTCCAGTTGCGTTGTGGAGGCTCGTTATCTGGAAAGCAAAGCACCATTGTTACTGGGCTATGGTCAGAGATAACGATACTATCGTATTCGCTAGATCTCAGCAGGGGGAGGAGTTTCTTGTCCAGCAAAAAATAATCTATCCTGGAATACGAATTATGCGCTGGAGAGAAAAAAGAATACTGTCTAGAAACCGGATTTCTATATCTCCATGCATCAACCACCCCATACGCTTGGAGAAAAGCATTAATAGTCTCAGCTGATTTACTAAGTGTTCTCGGTGCAGCGCTAGAACGGTCCATAGTGGGATCCAGAACACAGTTTAAATCTCCCCCGAGGACCAATTGGTGACTGTTTAATTCTGGAAGAAGTGAGAAAAAGTCAGTGAAAAATTTAGCATTATCCCAGTTTGGAGCATAGACGCAGGCCAGGACTATTGGTAAATTAAATAAATGTCCTTGAACAATAATAAACCGACCATCTTTATCTTGAATCATTTTTGTCTGTACAAATTGCACTTCCCTGTGGATGAGAATGGCCGCACCGCGGCATTTAGCGTTAAATTTGGAGTGAAAAATCTGGGAAAAACCCCCTCTCTTAAGTCTGGAGTGATCCTTATCAAGCAGGTGTGTCTCGGTTAAGAATGCTATGTCTGTTTGCAGCTTCGATAAATGAGAAAACACCTTACTACGTTTTACTGGGTGGTTAAGCCCTTTAATATTCCAGTTCGTAAATTTAGTGTTTGCCCGCCCCAAACCACCAAAATTAGGGATCGCCATATTCTAATATCTGAAATGATCTAACAGCAGCCTGTCTAGAAACAACCTGATCGTAAAGCCTATTCACAAGTGACAGATCTCTGTATAGACATTGTGCAATTGAAACCAATAAATGAAAAAAACATGAAAACAACAGAAAATACAAAAACACAAAATCGAACACATTATTCACAAAACCCCATTGCTGGCCTCTCCCCAAACGAAAGGCTGCATACTCCCCCAGTCGTACATTAACGCACAACATGACAAAGCTTACCTCGTGAGATCGAGTCCCACCAAAACTATATTAATAACAGAATAACATGTTGCAGCTAATCTTAACTGTAATCAAATATAGTACACACTCAGTACATGTCCAATCTAGTACCTTATTTATATTCCACTTTATATGAGTAACCTTAACCAACATAGACAAAATCTCCGAGCCAACCAGTCAGTTAGCAGGGCCCGACAGTTCAAAAACAAAACCAATACAAAATTAAATTTCTACTGGTGCATACTGGACACAATAGGGCACCATTAACGTTCGATGGGATTTCCAAACAGTTCAGTCATGCCAACACGGCATTTGGCCAAAATGAACAGAAAAGCTCTAAGTTAAGTTTAAGGAAGTGCACATGTTAAATCAACCCGTTGTGTGTTCTCACAGCCAAATCAGCCCAAAACAGAAAGTTTGTCGTAAATTTGCGCCTTTGCTGACGGTCTTTAGCTGGTGATTGGATATATTAAAATCCCCTTTGCTTAAATAAAGTCTTTATCAAGATGGTAGTCCAGATAACGTTGATCCAACATACCTTTTTATACAGGATGTATGAAACCACGGAAAGTACGTCACTCTGCGCTGTCACATCTTTAGGTTGCGCTCTTCAGGTTTTCAGTTATGAAATCCTTGGCCTGTTTTGGGTCTTTAAAGCTATTGCGCACACCATCTGACGTCGTTATCCTCAGCTCCGCTGGGTACCACAGGCCGTAGCGGATTCCCTCACAACTCCTTAACAGGCCCCGCACTTCATTGAACTCTGCCCGCTGCTTTGACACTGCTTGTGTGTAGTCTGGTTGGATGCGGATCTTATCACCGTCCCCCGTAGTCAGTTGTTTCATCTGCCCAGCTTTCCTTAGTATTTCCTCCTTCTCCTGGTAATAATGGCATCTGATGACGAAGCCTCTCGGCGGGTCACTGTTAACAGGTCTCACGCGCAGCGTACGGTGTGCCCGATCTAGTAAAGGGGGCTTATCGAGACCAAGCGTCTCCTTCAGGCAATGAGATATAAAATCCGTCGCGCGCTTCCCGTCCTCCCGTCCTTCCTTTATCCCAGTAATACGCAGGTTATTGCGGCGCGACCGTGCCTCCAAGTCCTCATTTCGTGCTTTCTGGGTCGCGAGCTCCCTCCGCACGTTAGCCATATCACGCTCCAGAGCAGCAATCAGATCGGAGTGGCTGTCAGCTGCCGACTCGAGGGCGACTACCCGTTTATCTAGGGCTTCACTCTTGGCGTTAGCATTATCATTGGCTAGTTTAATTTCTGCTCTTAGCTGGTCAACCTGATTTCGAATTTCAGCGGATTGTGCCTCTGCTTTGGTGAGCAATTCTGTCCTCAACTCGGCGATTGCTAGGAGGATGGCCTCATGTCCGGGTCCGCGGTCAAGTGCGGCGTTAGGTAACGTTACACCATCTTGTACAGCGTTAGCCTCTGGGCTAGCCTTGGAGCTAACCCTTGTATCAGGCGCTTTTCGGGGGTTTTTAGACATTTTCAACGAGCGTTTGTTCAAATTGTCCAGCCTGTTATGACGTATTGGCTTCAATAATGAGCGTGACTAAAGGTATTTACATTAAATTGCTGCTTCTGTATTTCTTAATAGTGTTGGCGTGGAGCTCGGTAGAAACACGTCCTCACATGGCACCGCTCAGACCGGAAGCCCTGAAGTGTTACAAACTAAATGTTACACTAATGTCTTTTCCTTTCAAAGTGTTTCCATTTTTTCCTTTGAAGTGTAGTGTTACAAACCTTTTCTTTTAGTCTTACAAACCTTTTCTTCAAGTCAAGTGTTACAAACCTTTTCTTTAAGTGTAGCGTTACCAATTTTTTCTTTAAAAATGAGTTACAAACTACTTTTTAAAGAGTAGTTACAAACTTATTTTTTAAAGTGTCACACTAATGTCCTTTTTCTTTAAAAGTGGCTAACAATTTTTTTCTTTAAGTTTAAAATTTACCAATTTTTATCTTTAAAAGTGTAGTTTCAAACATCTTTTTTAAAAAGTGTAATTACCAATGTTTTTCTTGAAGTATAAAGTTACCACCGTTTTCAATAAAACGGCTGTATAAAAGCAATATAACACTTACATTCATTCATCAAATGCTGGATGCCAAATCACAGCGATGTTGAAACATACACGAATGTGAATGAAATGTCTTGTGGAAATGCTTGCAAAATGTATTATTAAAATGACCCTGCATTGAAAATAAATCAGGTTGAATATAGTTGATGAGATTGTATGAGAAATATCCTTACTTAAGTCAGTTCCATATTTAATTCCAGACTTCGGCACCCAGCCTTTACTGCGGAAATAGTGATAGGCCGCGTATGAGGTGGAGAAGTTGGGCTGAAGAGAACGAAACATCGTCCAGACCTGAGCGACTGACAGAGCTTCCTATAGTAAACAAGACCAGACCCAACTTAGCTACCAATCAAGAAACAACACATTTAAAAGACGTACACAGGGGTGTGTTTCCCATACAACGCCGTAACTCGCTGCTTCACTACTATAGTATGATGCATCGTTGAAGAAATCATCTAGCTAGTCACGACTGTTCCCCAAACCGTACTGTCGCAAATTGGTCGTTCAACCACGTTGGTTAATGACGTCACGCAGTTGTTGGAGTGATAATACTTTTAATAAATCTGTTTGAGATGGAATTAATGCAAGATGTTTTGCTATAAATTACGGACATGTCATCTGAGGAATATTTCTCATTTTTCTCAGTTATTTAGCTTTATTTCCAGATTCAATCATAGGCTCGTTCTTACACTAGAGCTCGTTCACACATGCGCACTCTTCAACAACGACGCTTTAAATCTCTCGACAAACTAAAAGACGTAAATGACATTTGCATGTGTTCTAATTTAATAAAAGATATAGATTGCACTGAATGTCAGCTTGATTATTTTGGATTTATTGAGTCCACATGTCATGAAAACAAGATGGTTTCGGGAAACACCGACTCGTTGAACTGCTGATAACGACAGAATCCGTGACTATAGTCGGCTAACGACGCTTTCGGGAAACACACTCCTGGCCGACACACAGTAAAGGCAGTAAAACTCACCCCGCTGTAATAAATGGACAAGCATCCAAGAGCATAAACCAGGAAGAAAGCCTGAAATGCAAAGACAAGCATCTTGTTAGGAGACCAATCGCTCTTGCATCGCTTCTCAACTGATTTGCTTGGTCGCTAACAAGGTTATGTTAGGATGTCTCCTAAATCACACTGGCTTTGGTTCAAACCCAAGATAGCGCTCTAAGAAATCACACAGGGGAATGTCAGACAAAGGTAAAGCACACAGCCGGGATGAGGAATAATCAATTATAAAATATCACATGTTGCTCTTCGACTCTTTGCTAAGACTCCAGGGTGTATTTAACTGGAGAATGATGGGATGTGATCACACTAACGAGAGGAGTGGTAACTTCAGTAAGCTGTTGTTGAGGGAGGTTGAATTAACACTTAAGGGAGAATACAGTAGATAAGACATTCACATTCACTTCTGTTGTTTGGACTGGCTCAAATCACGCGACTGCATCCAGCTGTAACAATAAAACACCATTTAACTCAAAGCGGACGGATGAAGACCAGGGGCACGAGACCACAGTGATGGAGGCCCGGGATAATAATAGAATAACTGCAGCAATGTCCAATATGTTGACAGACAGGATTTCTGGGTAATGCATCATCACAGAGACGGCTTGAACCTCCAGGCTAGTCACTCACTTCTTCATAACTCAGCTGGAGATACTCCATCATGGGGAACGGGTTTATTCTGCACACACACTTGCCCAGCGGGTCCTGAGATAAGAGAAGAGTCCATTACTGGCAGGTTCACTCTTCAAACTAAGACTGGAGAAATGCATTATTACTTGTTCACATCTATAAGCATGCATCTAATTTCTGAAACAAACAATGAAGGAGTTTCCCTCACTTTTGTCTTTTCCAGTTGTTCATTATTACTAGATTAGGACGTTTAATTTAGAGCCAATTCTCTCAGAATACGGTTGTCAGTCCCTTGTTTGAGTCCTTAATGGATTAGTTCACTTCAGAATTAAAATCTCCTGATAATGTGCTCTCCTCCTCGTCATCCGAGATGTTCATGTCTTTCTTTCTTCAGTGGAAAAGAAATGAAGGTTTCTGGGGAAAACACTCCAGGATGTTCCTCCATATAGTGACTTCAATGGGGTCCAACGGGTTGAAGGTCCAAATGTGAGTTTCAGTGCAGCTTCAAAGTCTCGACACGATCCAGCCGAGGAATAAGAGTCTTATCTAGACAATCCAGCGGACATTTTATAACAAAGTAAACATTTATATACTTTTAACCACAAATGCTGGTCTTGCACTCGCTGTGATGCGACACGCATTACGTAATCAGGTTGAAAGGTCACGCGTGTTCCGGGTCAGAAATGTAGAGTAGGGCGAAAAACTCTCATTTAATTTCCTCCTCCAGCTTTAAAATCATCCAACATCGTTGTTTTACCTTTTATTTATTTATTTTTTGTAAATGCCGTTTTGCACGTTGGCTTTGTAAACACTGGGTCTGTTCTTACACCTACGTCACGCTTGACCTTTCAACCTGATTACGTAATGTGTGTCGCATCACAGCGAGTGCAAGACCAGCATTAGTGGTTAAAAGAATATAAATGTGTATTTTGTTCTAAAATGTCGGCTGGTTTGTCTAGATAAGACTCTTATTCCTCGGCTGGATCGTGTCGAGACTTTGAAGCTGCACTGAAACTCACATTTGGACCTTCGACCCGTTGGACCCCATTGAAGACACTATATGGAGGAACATCCTGGAGTGTTTTCCTCAGAAACCTTAATTTCTCTTCCACTGAAGAAAGAAAGACATGAACATCTTGGATGACGAGGAGGAGAGTACATTATCAGGACATAACTAACGTTTTAACGCGGTCACAGTTGGTTATGTAAACTGGATCCGTGTCAGTATATTAGATCTGTGCACGAGGTCTTAAAGCAACAGCGTTCGCTTGTCATTAATGTTAATCAAGACGAAGAGAAAATCACTTTCTGCTCTTTACTGAATAACTTCAGTAGCTTTAAACTAATCAGTTTATATATAATTTATAGTTATATTTTTAGATTTGTTTATTTAAATGCTGCTGTTAAATACACCTACTGAAACAAAACACTGTTTATCTCATTTGTGTTTTATATTGTATTTGTAATGTGTGTCTTTGTATTTCTTTATAACAAAGATAAAACACTGCATTAAAGCTTTAGCGTCGCTCACCCCTCCTTTGGCCTAAATCATCTGTCATTCTTTTATATTTTGCTACTTTGTAAGGCTATGATTTTAAAATAGTGAAATTAGTTTGGCTGTAATGTTCAGTCACTTGCAAAATAGGGAAAAATCATGAATTGTGATTTTCCTGAAAAGGAATATAATATTTTTGCCATATCGGCCGCCTCTATCTGATAGATATTTAGTCCATCAGCCACAACAGCAAGCGCTAAATCTGCTAAGCCTTTTATTTTTGTTGCAAAAAGATACTTGGATGAAAGTTTGGCTAATGCACCGTTTGCATTATGACCCGACACTGGTCTTCCTTTCACTGGTGGATTGTGAGATATTCTTCACAGGGTTCATACAGACACTGTACAATTACATTCCAGGACTTTTCAAGCACTACTTTTTGGTTTTCAAGGACTATAATGAGAGATCTCACTTATCAAACAATATCTTTATCTTTCAAATTCTAAAAAAGGTCAATAGATAAACTAATAAAACAAAATGCAACACTTTAAAACCATTGAAAGGACACTATGACAAAGATATCGCTTTCCTGATTCAAACTGATATTTTCTCCCATGAATTTATGATTGAGCTGAAGAATGAAACATGGGATATTTATACAAGCAATATCACACTCATAGTCATGAGAAATGGCTCTATATCTATATTTGATTTTGTGTGAAAAGATTGTTTTATCAATAAAATTCAATAATTCAAGCACTTTTTCAAAAATATGGCTGTTTTCAAAGGTTTACATTTCAAAACGTCAAATTCAAGCACTTTGTACGAACCCTGTGTTTTGCAAATCTAGTTTAATTCACCATTGAGACGTTGTCCTCTGTAGAGTTCCCATCATCCTCCTCCTCCTCCTCAGAAACCAGAACATATTCACAGGCGTCTGACGGGTCGGTGTTGGGCACGATGGGCTCAGGACTCCTCCGCTGGGCTTCCTCCGCTCTACAGCCACAGTGAGCGACCCAGTCGTCGTGTCGTCTGCACTTCACGCTGGGTTTGGAGAGCTCAGGTTCTTCCGGATGGAGATCGGCCAGAGGGTCATAAGCCGGGTTTCCTTGACGCTGAGGCCTGGCAGGATCAGTCTGATCCAGAGTTAAATCAGTCTCACACGACACATCATCCGATGAGCCTCCGACGCTTTCGGCCTGAGATTTCACTCGTTCTCGGCTCTCTTCCTCCTCGATATCAAACTCCACTGGTTTTGTGAGTATCTGAAGCGTATGATTGACAGACTCATCCTCCAATCCCTGCATCCCGAGAGCCGCCCGTGCCCAGCGGAGCCGCTTCTGGTATCTGGTAGAAATGAAACTGATGATTACGCATCAAGTGCAGGCATGAGAATAACTGCAAACTAAGGATGCGCCGACATGAACATTTTGTCCAATAACCGATAATTCTTTAAATCTGAAAGCCGATAACCGATATATTTGCTGATAAATCTAAATCCAAATTTTTAAATATATTTTTGAGAGCCTGATTACAAAAACAAAAGTCTCACCATTAAAATCCACGTCCCAAACACACATTTATAATCTTCTCATTATAATGTTATGTAGCCGATATGACAGACTTGTGCTGCACTTTACTGTATTTTCCTTTTTTGAAGTGATTCCAATCATATTTCAAGCAGTTCATAATCATCATGTTGAACAGTCGCATCTGAAGCGTCTCAGCTGGAGGAGATAATACATTATTTATCAGCTTTAATATATCGGCCACATTTTATTATCGGGCCGATAACAATGACATTAAAAATGAACATGTATCGGCCGATACCGATATGGTGGCTGATATATCGTGCATCCCTACTGTAAACATTACTTACTCTGACGAGGAGATCACAGGTAGACATCGGTCTCCAATGTCTAAAAAAAGAAATAAAATCAGTCATAGTCGTATTAAATGTTTAGATGCTCATGGTTGATTAAAGGGTTAGTTCACCCAAAAATAAAAACGGTCATTCACTCATAAGTTAACGTTCTAAATAGGGTTATTATCGTTAACTAAAACTATTACAAACATTCCCAACAATCCAAAATGGATCCAACAATTTTATCTAATTTTATGCCCATCTCTAATATTTCTTTTCTTTTTTTCCAAGTGGTTCTTCACCAGCTGAGCAGCTTTACAACAACAAGGCTTTTAATGTTCTTCCAATCAGAAAACCTCACTCTATTGTAAATGTTTCAGATGATGTTTTAATGGCCACTGAGTCACACAAGTTGTTCAATATCTATATTATGCATTTATTTATATTTATATTATGCAGGGCCTAGAATTAAGACTCACCAAGTGCCAAATGTGAGAAAAAAAAAGAAGTTTTAGTGAGTATATGAAACGGTGTCTCTCGCCAGTTTTCCGTAATATATTTATGAATTCTACCGATGCATTAGCGTGAGCGACACTTGGGACGAGGCAGGTTAAGCCTTGACAATATACATATTCAAGCGCAAGACGATGCAAAGGAAGCTCATTTCGTTACTCAGGCGCTGTGTGGGAAGTTTTGTGTGACAGCGCACAAACACTACACTGAGCTCTTTCACATCTTCTTGCACTTCAGCAGACATATTCACACCAAACTGTCAAAAATAGCGAGTATTCTAGTAAACATAGTTGTTATGTCTAAAGTGAACGTAAACAGTTGAGAAAGTAAACGCATGTGTATCAGTATCAGTGTATTAGATCCATGCATTCGCTCTTAAAGTGACAGCAGCCTAATAAACATTCAGCCGTCTGTGCTTTTAATGTTAATCAAACGACAAATAAAAAAACACTCACCGCTCTTGGCTGAATAACCTTTGTAAGTTTAATAAGGAAACTTTAATAAGCATGTTAAGTATATATTTTTATGCAGTGAAGACTATGCAGTGTTATTTTACATTTGCTTTATTACATTTCTGTAGCTGAAAACTACTGTCAGACCCACACGAAAAGCTCTGTTTATTGTTATGCTTTTGCTTGTTCTTCGATTATTTGTTCTTATTTTATTACTGACTGTTTACTCGTCTGTAATAATGTGTTAAATTTATATTAGTTGGTCGGTTAAAAATATTTATGGCTGGTTAATTTTCTTAAGTGCCAAAAAGTTAGTTTTAGGCCCTGTTTATATGTGAATAAAAGCCTCAACTAAATCTGTTCATCATATAAAACAAGTGTGCTTATTCAGAAGACCACTCGATTCATATTACAAGCTTTTTTGGGGTAAACAGACTTTCAATTTGAGGGACAGAAATCTCTCAGATTTCATTAAAAAAATATCTTCATTTGTGTTTCAGTTTTTTGGATTTGTAACGAGAAAATTAGACAGAATTTTAATTTCTATTTGGTTGAACTATCACTTTAAATGTAAAAAAATAATGCTTCCAACACCCTCAGCAACAGCAGATGCTGTCACTCAATACCTACATTTCCACTGTCGAGAGATCACGTGCTCAGGTCTGGATCTCGAGAACACTCCTTTACCAAAGTAACCCTTCAAGAACAAGAGGAGAGAAGGTTTAAACGACTGTTTTACCACGGTATGACCCAAACACAAGCAGTGCTGCCTCACCCTCTCATACAGTGTCAGTGTGTGTGCAGGATCTGTGACTATGACTTGATGACTGATGATTTCTGCTCTGTATATGATGTGATCCTCATCCTGTGCGCTCAATAACACCGGAAGAGGAGCTTCAAACGACTCATAAACCTTCGCCCGGCGTTTGGGCGCTTGAAACACGGCTTCAGTCATGGAGGATCA